>NC_053397.1:138248051-138565224 GCF_905171765.1 Bufo bufo
GATGGGAGTCCTGGAACTGTAACTAGAATGTGATATACTGTATGTACAATTTGCCATAGAGTATTTCAGTAGTTAATATCCCTTAAAATTTTATTTTACATTGGTTCAGGCTGACAATGTGGCCCCCAATCCACAAAACGTTGTGCACCACTACCTTAGATCAATGGAGGCTATTACTGCTTGTCTTTTTATCAATTTCCCTGTTCTTAGTGTTTCCATTTTGAATCATTGATAATAAATGTGTTTGTTTAGGGGTTTTAAGTTTATGATAGTATTGTACATCTCCTCTTATTTTTGTATTTTTATGAGGAACAGGCGAGAGTAATGGCCCTGGCCTTCCTGATTCTTTGAAACCGGTTCTATTGCCCCTAATTTTAACAAATCTCTTATGCATTTGTTTAAGGTATTTTGTTTAGAGGGAGGGAGATAAGTTATAGTGAATTTTTGGGAAGGGGGGGGACTCTAAGGCTACTTTCACACTTGCGACAGTAGGGTCCGGCGGGCTGTTCCAGTAGGGGAACAGTCTGCAGGCTCCGTGCTAACACTAGCCCACCAAGCCACCGGAAGTCCACTCCGGCCCCATTCACAATAACGGCCACAGCACGGAAAACATGCCGAGAGGCGGCCGGACAAAAACTACAGCGCCATCTTCCCTATAGGACAAGAGTTTGATGTTACTTGCTCCCAGGTGTTCAGAAAGGAGCTACCTGGATGGCATCATTATTTTGAAGTGAAGGAAGAAGATTCACCCCTGTTGGGGTTGAAAAGGACATTTCTTCCTTTACCCCCCTTGCCACAACTCCACCTTTCTGTTTTACCTTTGTCCTTTTTCTGCTCTGATTGGTACTGACAGCCACAAAAATTTGTCTCCTGGATCCAACTGTGTCTTCCGGAAAACCTTTTTTACAGTCAGTGGCAATCTCTAGGATTTTATCCAGGTCAGGTCCGAATACATACTGGCCATGAAAGGGTAGGGAGAGAACCCTATTTTTACATTAGGTCTCCTGCCCAAGATTTAAATCACAAAACATGTCTAGTCGTATTAGATAACACTACTGTACATGCAGAAAGTATGACTGTCTCGACCAAGGCATCTTCTAGAAAACTAGTTGCCATTTTGAGTAAAGTACACTTTCTAAAATTGTATCTTTAGGGGTTTTGTTAATTAGATGAACTTCTAACTGTTCTAAACACACATTTTGCGTGTCCTGGCTACACAAGTTGCTGCTACACCTTGAACTGATTAGTTTTTTTTAGGCACCTCCATCTGAATAGTAGCTCCAATAGCTTTTATGAGCTCATCAATGTCCTCCGGATTAAACAAAAACACTTGTATTTGTTATCTTTATCAGAAGAAGCATACTTTTTTTTATACGTTTCATTATCAGAAACCCCAGGCATATCACAGTCAGAAACCAGAATATGACTATCGCAGATAACAGGAGAAGGATTTTTAGAGGGGCCGGGCTCACAGGAAGCAAGTGCTGACTGAACTTCTTCCTTAATTAGAATCCTGATGTCTTCAAGAAAACTAGTGTAGTCTCCCTTTACAACATTAAAAGTACATTCTTTACATAAGGGCTTAATTCTGGCACTGGGTAAGCGCTTAACATATTCTACATTTCATTTTTTTTTTGGGAGTTTAGGATGAATCATTTTCTCCCTGAAACATGCAAGGGAGAGAAAGGTCAGCCAACCCAGGATTAAACACGTCAATACACTAGTGGCCTAATACCAGGCTACTCACAACTTCCTGGTTTGGTGCAGGCTCAGGTCCAGAGCTCGGCATGTTCACACTGCACCCATCTACCAATTATGAAGTATTCATCCCTGAGGATAAATCCATGTTGTCCAGACGCCATTATGCAGGTACCGGGGTCTTTCATGCTCGTGCGACCTGCCGTGCACGGAAGTGACGTCCCAACGTCCGGCCCACCCCCAGCACCTGACGTCACACTTCGCCAGCCGGAGGGAGCACATCTCAGCATTGCTCCGGCTGCCATCACTCCCTCCATGCATGAAGTCCTCCCGGACAGCCGCAGGGGATGCTTTCAGTGGTCACCCACTGTTGGCACCCGAGCCCAGGCTACCATAAGAGGAGGGAGAGCCGACCTCGGCCTGTGTCTTCTTTATTAAGGTAGGCCCCTTGTGAGCCTCATGCACCTCTCTGGCCTTCTTCCCTATAGGACAGGAAAAACACTAGTGATGGAAGGGAGGGGTGGGATTTAAACCTGAGGAAATCAGTCTCAGGATGTGGTGTCAGAGATGACCGGGGAAAGGGGTGGGAAAGTGTTTTATATTGATGTCCTATCCTCACAATAGTTCATCAATATCTGATCTACATGGATCAGACGGCCAGTATCCCTGCCGATGTATGAAGAGGAGATGGTACGCCATGCGAGAACAGCTTCCTCTTCATTGCACTACGCATCTTCTCCCTTGCAGCGGCAACGTATTGCAATTACAATTTCTTTCTCCATTCAAGTGAATGGAGTGAGTACCTGTAATCCCACTCACTTCCGAGATGACAGGCAGTGTAATTAACAGGAAGCAGAGCTTAAATGGAGTGCTGCCTCCTCTTCAAACAGATGATCAGCAGGGGTGCAGGGTGTCAAACACCTGCAGATTAGATATTGATGTCCTATCATAGGTCATCAATATAAAACCCCTGCAGTAGCCTTTTAACCACAGGTCCAATTTAAAAGCTTGGGATGACATACCATTGGAGGATATTCAGCAACTATATGACCATTCACATGCCGGAGTGGCAGCCAGTATTCATGTGACCCTGCCTCAACTTGTTCCTGTTAAACTGAAATAATTGAATAAAGTAAGATTGCCTTGACACAGCTATGGCTGTGCATCCAGATTTGTGGAATAGTCGTATACCATGCCAGATTAGGGAGATGGGATAAGTAAATTTCAAACGGAAGTATTAACTTTTGAGATCTAATATAACGTGGAATCTGCTATCTGAAAAGATTTCCTGATGGATGACCAAATAATACACTAATGCATTTACATATGTTGGCCAATACAGGAGGACTTGACACTATATTGTTTATACAGGATAGAACACTGTGGCAAGCACTCACCAGCTGGGGGGTGGGGGGTTGATGGGGAACGATTCCACGCCACCCACTCACCAGTGCAGCAGAGAGCAGCTCCTGCTACACTCACAGTCAGCACCCACATAGAAACTCTGTAGACAAATGTACAGTGTGACGTTGTACCAAGTGGGTGGAAGGAAGCAGTCTCATCCAAACTCACTCCACTATGCTGTGTAGTGGAGAGTGTCCCCCACGACACTAATATACGCCTTTGGTTCCGCTGCTTCACCAACCTGTAGCTAGCTGCTCCTGCTGCATTCAGTCTCCACATCAAAGACCTATACAGGGATGTACAGCATGATGTGTACGGTACGAAGCCAAGATGCAGTGGGGGTGCTCACCGACTTCTGTGCGCAATGGTTCCTACTCCATTCATTGCCCACATTGAAATGCTGTATAGGAAAGTACAATGTGATGTGGCTGCTAGCAAGCACAAGGGGTTCCATGCTTTAGTGGCTCCTGTGCCAAGTGGTTCCTGCTGCCTAAGCAGGAGGGGAGAGGATGCTCGTCTCTCATAAGTGGCCCAGTGCAGAGCGGCTCCTGCTGAATTCAGCTCATCCATTGAAATGCTGGGGAGGGGGAACGGTGGAGAAGGATACGTCATCCAGTCCCAGTGCACTATTATTCCTAAGTAATTTTGGTGAGCATGGATGGATATATATATATACATAAATTGCAGTCATTGTCCTAGGACAAGAACTCCACCCTTAAGTGTATGCATGTCACGGTCCTGGGACTGGCCATCTACTAGTTTATAACAGTAGACCTACAAAATATTTACATTTCATTGTTTTATTATACAGAAAATCGGATATTGCTAGGAGGAATGGCTTTTTTTATTGTCAAAATGTCCAGTTATTGAAGGAAAGTTAATGTAGGAAAAAAACTGGCAGAATTTGTTGTCTCTGAAATTTATAAATCCATTTAAGAAAGTAATATATGTTTTAACAGGTGTTGGCTGTAAGACAATATTTATGCCATTTCAAAAGGAGGAAAAGATTAGAGGACAACAGTCAGCAGAACATGAAACTGTTCATGATAATTTTATGATTCTTCAACACAATGTTTAAACATCTCCTGTAAGCTATGCGCTTCCTCCAAATTTACTAGATAGTTTGCTTATCAAATTCATCACTTTTGGGTTGCTCTGATATTTTGATATGTTGGCTGGGTTTTGGGCTACATCTTGAAATGCAGCCATCACCTCTGGATCCTGTTTGGGGGCAAAAAAACAATATCACAATTATTATTGCTTTACTATTATTGATCACATAATGAAAAGCTTTGTATCATCTGAAAACATTTAAACCAGGTTTTAATATAAAACATTCTATTTGACTACCCTTATATAAAAATGTAATCCTGAAATATTCCACCGACTCCAGATCTGTTTTTAGCTCTGCTATTTAGGCCTCATGCATACAATCATGTTTTTTTTTTATCTGCATCAGATCTGCATTTTTTTCCGGGTTGGATGTGGATCAGTTCACTTCAATAGAGGCGCAAAAGACAGCGTGCCGCCCGTTATCCATATGTTCATTCCGCGGCCCCGCAAACAAATAGAACATGTGATGTTCAAGGATAGGACAGTTCTACAGAGGGCCAGACATTCTGTTCCGCAAAATGAGGAACACACATGGCCAGTGTCCGCAAAAACAACAACGGTCATGTGCATGAGTCCTTAGACTTGGATAGGATCACCATCTCTTTGTAATTAGTGGGAGGGGAAATTTAAAGGGTTTGGGTCACCTAAGCAAATTGCATTTTTCATGTACAGAAAGTTAATACAAGGCACTTACTAATATATTGTTAATATCCATATTGCTTCCTGGATTCATTTTTCGGTCACATTCTACATTGTTCATTTCCATGGTTACGACCACCCTGAAATCCATCAGTGGTGGCCGTGCTTGTACGCAATAGGAAAAAGCACTAGCCTATGTTCGGTCCCAAGTTCCGGGCCACCATAAAACTTTGTTCTAATACTGTAAGGAGCAGGAGCTCAGTTCAGTATTAGACTGTATTGGCTCCGATGAGCCGCAGTTATTGCTTCGTGAAGTCTCGCGAGACCGCGCAATAACTCCATAAATAAATTTGTACTGTAAAAAAACATTTCCCGAACTCTGGTTCGGTTCCAAGTGGTAACTTGGAACCACTCATCTCTAGTCTTAACCATGGAAACAAGCAGTGTATAATGTGATGTAAAAATTAATCCAGCCAGCAAAGGAAGCAATATGGATAATAACAATACTTTAGAAAGTGCCTTGTATTAACTTCCTCTACATAATAAATGGTATTTGTTGACGTGAGACAACCCCTTTAATGATAGAAAGCTCTCAGGGCCTGACTGTGACCAATTCTAGCCTTGGGACAAGCACACAGCACTGGACCAGATGTAGCACGTAATCCGAAATGACTTGTAGGTCATTTGCAATGTATAGAACTGGCGCCATATGTGGCGAGTGCCGGTTTATAATACAGCAGATAAGTCACAATAACTGGGATTGAAGCCAACTCCCATCCAGGTCATTTAAGCCCCTCAGATACTGCAGTCAACGTCGGGGCTCCCTCTGTCCTCCGATCCATTGCTATCATATCCTGTGACCAGGGCCGTCTTTAATATTGATTGGACCCTGGGCAAAAATTTACTTGGGCCCCCTGGATCCCGCCTTCCCACACCTTAGCATGCAAGCACGCCCTCCACCACAACACACACACAAAAAATCCACACATCTGGTAGAGTACAGTTAATGACTGTAAATACTTCCAGTTCTGAAGACTCCAGCGGCTCAGGATCAGTGCTCTGGGCAGCTGGGCTCAGGCTGGAAGTCGGCACCGCTCTGCAGGAAGGAGACCAGGGCTCGGCTCACCCTAGTGTTACAGTGCACCCCACAGTATGCAGTATAGCACCCTATAGTATACAGCACCACACAGTATGCAGTATAGCACCCCACACTATACAGTACCCCACAGTATATAGTAGAGCAGTATAGCAGCCCACAGTATACAGCACCCCACAGTATAAAACACCTCACCGTATACAGCACCCCAAACTATACACGATACAGCCCCCCACACTATACAGTCCCACACAGTATACAGTACAGCAGTATAGCCCCCCACACTATACAGGCCCCCCACACACAGTATACAGGCCCCCCCCACAGTACACAGCCCCCCCCCCCACACTACACAGCCCCCCCCCAGTATACAGGCCCCACACAGTATACAGCTCCCCACACAGTATACAGCTCCCCACACAGTATACAGCTCCCCACACAGTATACAGCTCCCCACACAGTATACAGCTCCCCACACAGTATACAGCTCCCCACACAGTATACAGCTCCCCACACAGTATACAGCTCCCCACACAGTATACAGCTCCCCACACAGTATACAGCTCCCCACACAGTATACAGCTCCCCACACAGTATACAGCTCACCACACAGTATACAGCTCACCACACAGTATACAGGCCCCCACACCGTATACAGGCCCCCACAGTATACAGACTCCCACACAGTATACAGCACCCCACTATACAGTAGTTTACAGTATATTAACATAACAGTCCCTGTCACCTTTTTCTGATGTAATCTTCACACAAAAAAGCTCCACAGTTAACTTCTGCAACACTCCTGATAGGACCTGTGATGACCTCATAGCCATGTGACCAGTAATTGCTAGGTTACTGGTCACCTGGTGATGTCATTAAGGTCCTAGATCACAACTTTAACACAGTACGATCATGATGCCTGGACTCAGTGTCGGCAGGCATGGCATGGCAGCACCCCCTGTGTAGCTGACAGCCTGACACCCGGGGCAGTAGCTAGCAGGGCTCAAGAGGCAGCTGCCTTGGGCCCCCCAGGAGCAACTGGTCCCGGGGCAGCTGCCCCTTTTGCCCCTTGGTAAAGACGGCCCTGCCTGTGACCTTGTGAAAGCTCCCAGGACCATCATAGTAAACTGCCTGCAAAGCTGTGCCCAGGACACGGCCTGACAGAAAGCCCGTAAAAATCCAATAGATTGCAATAGTATTCTATAGCAGTATATGGTACAAGCAATCAGAAGATTACATGTTCAAGTCCCAAAAGGGAATTAAAAATTATATTGAAAATTCAAATCATCACCTTTCCCAATTTTACATAAAAGAATAAACAGTTAAAAAAATAAACATAATAGGTTTCCCCATGTCCGAACAATTAAAATATAATAATATTTTTCTTATGTGGTGAATGCTGTAAGGAGAAAAAAAATAAAATAAAAAATTTCAAAAAAGCATAATATGCCATTTGCTGGTCATTCTTTCCCTCCATAATGGTACCAATATGGAAATATATAAAAATAAGTTATAGGTGTCAGAATATGGAGATGCAATGAAAATTATTATTTTCAAAAGGTACTTATTTTTTTAAAAGTAGTAAAACAAATAAAAACCGATTCTTATCACCATAATTGTACTGATCCACAAAATAAGGTTGTCATATCATTTTTAGATCATAGTGGGTTTGCGAATGGATAATTTAAAAGTTTTAGTACTTGGTAGAAAAATTTAGAAACCAAAACCCCCTCACAGACTCTGCCATTGGGAGTCTGCTCTGTAGAATGGCAGTAACCCGGTAGCTATCGTGTCGTCTCAGCTACTGAGCAGGGACCACCTTTAAAGACCCAACACTTAGCAATCTGTTGCTTCATTCTGGAGAAAAATAACTTTTAATCCAAACCCAATTAAACAGTTAAGTACACTGTGGGCTGACCTGAGCCACTCCGTGCACTCATGCTTCTCTTGCTTTAATTGCCAGCCCCTTCCTTTCCTTCTTGATTGACCAAGTCAGGTTCTTGCATCGTCATCTCACCTGGCCCTGTTACATGAATGAAGCCACTCTCAATATAGCACCTACCTGCATAGCAGTCAACACTTCTGGGTCTGAGAGAATTTCACTCACTCCTGGCATTCCAGCCATGCCACCAGGGAATCCTCCTGCCATACCTGGCATCCCACCTGGAAATCCCTCTATAATAAAAGGTGAAATATGAATTTATTATAAAGTAACATACTTGAAATCAGTATTATATATATATATATATATATATATATATATATATATATATATATATACACATACACACAAATAAACAGCAGCACATTCTCTTTAAAAGTGAAATTGGGTGCAATCCCTCCTGGATTCCAGGCATGAATCCACAGGCAATGTCCAAAGAACAAATAATGAGGCAGCACTCCAAAGAAGGTGAGGGTGATGGACCCGTTTATTACCCCAGTCGACGGGTCCATCACCCTCACCTTCTTTGGAGTGCTGCCTCATTATTTGTTCTTTATATATGCAGGCGAAACTCGAAAATTAGAATATCGTGCAAAGTTAATTTCAGTAATGCAACTTAAAAAGGTGAAACTAACATAGGAGATAGACTAATTACATGCAAAGCGAGATATTTCAAGCCTTTGTTATAATTTGGATGATTATGGCTTACAGCTTATGAAAACCCCAAAGTCACAATCTCAGGTACCCTTTGCTCAGGAGGTATGGATTAATTAGCTGACTAGAGTGTGACACTTTGAGCCTAGAATATTGAACCTTTTCACAATATTCTAATTTTAAGTTGCATTAATGCAATTCCTTTTAAGTTGCATTACTGAAATAAATGGAGTTTTGCACGATTTTCAAATTTTTCAAGTTTCACGTGTGTGTGTGTTTATATACACTCACCTAAAGAATTATTAGGAACACCATACTAATACGGTGTTGGACCCCCTTTTGTTTTCAGAACTGCCTTAATTCTACATGGCATTGATTCAACAAGGTGCTGATAGCATTCTTTAAAAATGTTGGCCCATATTGATAGGATAGCATCTTGCAGTTGATGGAGATTAGAGGGATGCACATCCAGGGCAAGAAGCTCCCGTTCCACCACATCCCAAAGATGCTCTATTGGGTTGAGATCTGGTGACTGTGGGGGCCATTTTAGTACAGTGAACTCATTATCATGTTCAAGAAACCAATTTGAAATGATTCGAGCTTTGTGACATGGTGCATTATCCTGCTGGAAGTAGCCATCAGAAGATGGATACATGATCTCATTCTGTTTACGCCAAATTCGGACTCTACCATTTGAATGTCTCAACAGAAATCGAGACTCATCAGACCAGTCAACATTTTTCCAGTCTTCAACAGTCCAATTTTGGTGAGCTCGTACAAATTGTAGCCTCTTTTTCCTATTTGTAGTGGAGATGCTGTTGTAGCCCATCTGCCTCAAGGTTGTGCGTGTTGTGGCTTCACAAATGCTTTGCTGCATACCTCGGTTGTAACGAGTGGTTATTTCAGTCAACGTTGCTCTTCTATCAGCTTGAATCAGTCAACCCATTCTCCTCTGACCTCTAGCATCCACAAGGCATTTTTGCCCACAGGACTGCCGCATACTGGATGTTTTTCCCTTTTAACACCATTCTTTGTAAACCCTAGAAATGGTTGTGCGTGAAGATCCCAGTAACTGAGCAGATTGTGAAATACTCAGACCGGCCCGTCTGGCACCTACAACCATGCCACGCTCAAATTGCTTAAATCACCTTCTTTCCCATTCTGACATTCAGTTTGGAGTTCAGGAGATTGTCTTGACCAGGACCACCCCCCTAAATGCATTGAAGCAACTGCCATGTGATTGGTTGACTAGATAATTGCATTAATGAGAAATAGAACAGGTGTTCCTAATAATTCTTTAGGTGAGTGTATATATATATATATATATATATATATATATATATATATACACACACATACATACACACAGGGTGGGCCATTTATATGGATACACCTTAATAAAATGGGAATGTTGGTGATATTAAACTTCCTGTTTGTGGCACATTAGTATATGTGAGGGGAGAAACTTTTCAAGATGGGTGGTGACCATGGCGGCCATTTTGAATCCAACTTTTGTTTTTTCAATAGGAAGAGGGTCATGTGACACATCAAACTTATTGGGAATTTCACAAGAAAAACAATGGTGTGCTTGGTTTTAACGTAACTTTATTCTTTCATGAGTTATTTACAAGTTTCTCTTTGTTTACAGTCATTGACATGTCGCCGAGGTTAACACGTGAGGAGCAGATAGAAATTGTGTTGATGTCTGAACGCAGTAACCGGTTCATTGCAGCAGATTTCAATGCAAGACACCCTACGAGACCACCCATCTCCCATGCTACAGTTAGCAAACTGCTTGCTAAGTTTCGTGAAACTGGTTCAGTGTTGGATTTGCCAAAATGTGGACGCATGAAATCTGTCTCTAATGAAGAAACATCAGTGACTGTCCTAGCTTCATTCAGCAAGAGCCCACAGCGTAGCACTCGCCGCATGTCACTGGAGAGTGGCATTAGTCGAACATCCCTT
This sequence comes from Bufo bufo, assembly GCF_905171765.1. Classification (NCBI taxonomy): domain Eukaryota; kingdom Metazoa; phylum Chordata; class Amphibia; order Anura; family Bufonidae; genus Bufo; species Bufo bufo. The sequence goes on from NC_053397.1 coordinate 138,258,563, forward strand.
CGGCGGATATTGGCTACTCACAAATGGCACCCTTACAAACTACAGCTACTGCAGCATCTCAACGAGGATGACCCAGATCGGCGCACTGAATTGGCAGAATGGGCAAAACAAAAATTGAAACAGGACCCTCAGTTTCCCCCCTCAGTTTCCCCCCTCTGATGTACCTGCGATTTCCGAATATATATGATCTACATGTGTTAGACTGTATGTTCCCGGATTGCGCAAATATTATATGAATTGATCTCAGTGTTATGCTTCTCTATAATATGTTGCATTGTGTGAGGGAGATCCCTCCAGGGCTTTGCAAGGATCCATAGGGATAATAGTAATGGATGCGTTATGATCATGCAGGTATCCATTCGACTTTCCCAGTGTTATGTGACGAATGTTCGCTTGACGGTGAACAGTTGTTTTTAGCTTTGATCCGATATTATATAGCCCGTATGAATGTAAGTATGAATGAGAAAGGCCCTGCGGTGGGAGATCTGGACCTACGCGATAATCTAGTCAGTTGGCTATGTGGGCATACACCTCTTCCAAGATGGCGATTTGATGTGAGAGACCAGTCTGCACACACTCTAGGAGATCTTCCTTCGTCATTATGATGTATAGATTACATACGCAAACCGCGGCATGCGCAGTAAGTTCTAGTGCACGCCAATGCAGACATTGTTGCAAGTGCGGGATTGCGGTTCATCGGTTCAGTGTTCTTCCAGCTGTCATCACTAAGTATCTGCACACGTCACTTTTTAACTATTTCAGCACTTGGGCTACATAAAGATATGATGTTTGGAAGCTATATAAGCGAATGAAATCCATATATGTCACATGCATATGCTTTATACAATTTCACTAATCATGTTTGAAATTAGTTGCAATAGTTTTTTATTGTTATCATGGAATTTTCGATTTGAGGTGTTTTTATCCTTTGTATTTTGACACTATAGAGTTAACTCACCAATTTTGTATTTGTCACGTCATGACATGACGTAATCAGTTGTGGGTGTATATATATTGTTCACTACGTCCTGCTATTTTGCTTGAGAAAGGCTCTAGTGCAGAGCCGAAACGTCGCCATTGCCACTGAGGTGAATAAAGTGTTTTTTTAATTTTATATTTTTGGAGTGCTGCCTTTTTTCCCTCTCTCTCTATATCTATCTATCTATATATAAAAAAAAAAGGCAGCACTCCAGATTAGTGAAATAAAGTGGATGGTTTATTCACCCATCTAGCAGCAACGTTTCATCTCTCTCATTGGAGCCTTTGTCTAGCTGAATAACATGTGCATAGTGGCATACATAAATAGTGCAAACAATTTCATAATCACAGATCCATGATTAAGTAATAAAGTGCAAGTGCGTCAAGAATATAACAATATTAAAACTACAATTCATCTAATATCATGATTATATCCAAATTGATTGTGAACATCATCATATAAAGTGCATAACGTGATCAATACAGTGGAAATATCGATAAACATACATGATTACCAATCAACGAATAAAGTGTACACAGTGCATAACAATCACAAGTTGATTAAGGGTACTTTCACACTTGCGGCAGGACGGATCCGACATGGTGAACAGCCTGTCTGATCCGTCCTGCCGCAAGTGTGAAAGTACCCTAAAACCTTAAACTTTGGATGAGTCACGTTGTTTCCCATGTTATAACTGTGTAAATTGTAACCTGATTGGGTGTTACGGGGTGATTCATTTGTTCACCCGGTTTCTGGTCAAATGATTAAAATCAAACAATATCTAACATGCCCCATGTTATTTATTTGTTGATTTGCCCTTGTCATCTCCTATACATAGGTGAAACTACTTGGGACTTAAAAACCCGACTCAACCAACATAGGTATTCCATTAGGAAACAAAAAATGGATCTTCCCGTATCAAAACATTTCACTGAGGCTAAACACTCTGAAAGGGATTTACGGTTTAGAATTTTGGAACAGATACCTCTTCTGATACGAGGTGGTGACAGGACCAAATTATTAAAGAGAACTTTTTTGGATTTTTAACCACCTCCCGTCCGCCCATAGGATATAAACGTCCGGGAGATGGTTCTCTATTTCTGAATGGACGTTCCAGAACGTCCGTTCAGAAAATGCAGCTGCACGCTAATCGCGCAGCTGCTGATTGGGTCAGTGACAGCAGGGCAACCCTAAGAGAAGGCAGGGACAGTGCCCAGGTGTCCCTGCCTTCTGGATCGCTGCATACACCGCGCTCACCGAGCGCTGTGTATGCAGAGCAGGAAGCGCTATGCTCTTCCTGTTCCGGCCCGGCGGTCATGTGACCGCCAGGACCGGAGAGTGCAGGAGCTGTGTGAGGTCTTTCAGAGACCTCGATCAGCCCTGCACTGAGGCTGTACAGCCTCTCTGGGGGGTGCATTTCTCCTGTAACTGGGGCTACTATGTCCCCCAGAGGTCTTGTATGACCTTATGGGGGACGAAAAGTGTAAAAAAAAAAAAAAATGTAAAAAGGTTTCACACGTAAAAAAAAAAAAAATTCCCCAAGTAAGGAATAAAAAGAAAATATGTTAAAAATCAAAAAAATAAAATAGACATATTTGGTATTGCCGCGTCCGTAAAAACCAGCTCTATAAAAATATCACATGACCTAACCCCTCGCGTGAACACCGTAAAAAAAAAAAGTCAAAACAAGCAATTTTTGTCACCTTACATCACAAAAAGTGCAACACCAAGTGATCAAAAATGCGTATGTCCCACAAAATGGTACCAATAAAAGTCACCTCATCCCGCAAAAAATGAGCCCCTACATAAGAAAATCTCTCAAAAAATAAAAAAACTATAGCTCTTAAAACATGGAGACACTAAAACATATTTTTTTTGTTTCAAAAATGGTATTATTGTGTAAAACTTTAATAAATAAGAAAAAGTATACATATTAGGTATCGCCACGTCCGTAACAATCTGCTCTATAAAAATGTCACTTGACTGAACCCCTCAGGTGAACGCTGTAAAAATAAATAAATAAATAGAAACTGTGCTAAAACAACCAATTTTTTGGTCACCTTGCCCCATAAAGTGTTATAATGAATGATCAAAAAATCATATGTACCCAAAAATAGTAGCAATAGAACTGGCACCTTATCCACTAGTTTCCAAAATGGGATCACTTCTTGGGAGTTTCTACTGTAAGGGTGCATCAGGGGGCTTCAAATGGGACATGGCATCTAAAAACCATGTGAAGTTCCTTTTCTTCTGCGCCCTGCCGTGTGCCCATACAGCAGTTTATGACCACATGTGGGGTGTTTCTGTAAACCGCAGAATCTGGGTAATAAATATTGAGTTTTGTTTGGCTGTTAACCATCGATGTGTTAAAGAAAAAATTGGATTAAAATGGAAAATCTTCCAAAAAAGTAAAATTTTTAAATTTGATCTCCATTTTCCTTTAATTCTTGTGGAACGCCTAAAGGGTTAACAAAGTTTGTAAAATCGGTTTTAAGTAACTTGAGGAGTGTAGTTTCTACAATGGGGTCATTTATGGGGTGTATCCAGTATGTAGGCCCCACAAAGTGACTTCAGACCTGAACTGGTCCTCAAAGTGGATTTTGGCAATTTTCTTAAAAATTTGAACAATTGCTTCTAAACTTCTAAGCCTTCTAACGTCCTAAAAAAATAAAATGACATTTCCAAAATGATGCCAACATAAAAGTAGACATATAGGGAATGTTAAGTAATAAATATTTTATGAGGTATCACTTTGTTTTAAAAGCAGAGAACTTGAAATTTAGAAAATTGCGTATTTTTCAAAAATTTTGGTAAATTTGGGATTTTTTCATAAATAAAGGTGAAATATATTGACTCAAATTTATGACTATCATGAAGTACAATGTGTCACGAGAAAACAATCTCTGAATGACTTGGATAAGTAAAGGCGTTCCAAAGTTATTACCACAAAGTGAGATATGTCAGTTTTGCAAAATTAGGCCTGGTCAGGAAGGGGGCAAATGGCCCAGATGGCAAGTGGATACTCTAGGGACTCTGAAGCCACAGGGTCTAAATGTAGAATTCAGGGTAATTTAGTCACCAGTTATGCATGTGCTCTTTACTTGTATCCTTTATAGGGAAAACAACATGTGCTATATGTCTGTGTACCCCTTTTTTTGTAGGACAACAATTTTGACTCTATTGTCAGGAATGGTCACGTTTGGTGAAATCTGGAGGAATTATCCACTATTATACGTTACAAAATAATCATTTTTGGTTGGGATACCAATTGGAATTTATGAACAGTGACAATCCCTGTCTGTCACTCGGTGCCTCTCTAGCCCCCAATGGGACTTGAGTGACACTGGCTCCTGACGGGTTGGTTTGTCCATTGATCATTCACCATATTATATTATGTAGTGCTCCGATGCAGTCTATCCGTGACTCCCCCCGCTTAGGGAGGGAATCGGGATTACATCATTGTGATACCCTGATGCCTATCCCTAATGCGGTGGGATTTTTGACATGGAGCGGATATGCTGACAGTTCTGGACAGTAAGGTGTATACGGTCTGATACTCCATGATGCCCCCCTGACAGACATTCCGGTACGGAGACTAGTGGTTACCCGCCGATCCTCCGTTTGCGGATCAGCTTTTATCTGCGGAGCTTTGGACACTTTGAGTGTGTCTTTGCAATTCTGTATAGGGAACTTGCGGCCCGTATGGGCATGAGCATGCGCCCTGCTAGAAAGATAGATAGCGGCCATCTTTATTGTGGTTCCCATATTCTCCTATATCACTACGTGTCTCGTGAGAGCACATGGAGCGGCGCATGTGCAGACCGCCCTTCCGGGCGCCAGCAGACTCCACCAAAGTTTTTTTTAAGGTTTTAATCAACTTGTGATTGTTATGCACCGTGTACACTTTATACGCTGATTGGTAATCATGTATGTTTATCGATATTTCCACTGTATTGATCACGTTATGCACTTTATATGATGATGTTCACAATCAATTTGGATATAATCATGATTGTAGATGAATTGTAGTTTTAATATCGTTATATTCTTGACGCACTTGCACTTTATTACTTAATCATGGATCTGTGATTATGAAATAGTTTGCACTATTTATGTATGCCACTATGCACATGTTATTCAGCTAGACAAAGGCTCCAATGAGAGAGCTGAAACGTTGCTGCTAGATGGGTGAATAAACCATCCACTTTTTTTTTTACTAATCTGGAGTGCTGCCTGTTTTCTTCTATATGTACTTGGGACCTTGGTCTCAGGCCCCCATAAGGACTTGCACCCGCGTTTATTGTGTTCTGCTTTTTTCTTATATATATATATTTTTTTTCTTTTATATCTCAACTATATAAAAAAAAAGACAAAAACCATAGCCATCGTGGTCATGCTTTGCAAAAATGCAATCTAGTTGAAGTATGGTAACCGCTGGAACCCCCACTGGACCACAGAATAACCCAGCTGTGTAGGGAAGTACACCAGAGGCACGTTTACTTCAATGAAGGTTGATCTACAATTAAAAATTGAAGGGACCCGTGTGCTTACATTTTCTGGATCAGCATAAGCCCCACATGTTAGATCCCCAAAAATAATACTGTTATAGCCATGTGCCACAACATTAAATAACAAAAATGTCTCTCTAAACTGGACATACACATGACATGATAAAAGAAAAATAGATGTCCTGCTACTACAGAAAACAATTTTGACTATGTCCAAAAAAAACAATCTCTAAATTAAAATGTGAAAATGTGTTTTCTTATCATTTGGACTACATTTTGTATTATAAGTGTTCTTATGGAAAAGGCAAAAGGTTTAAGTTAGGTATACACTATAGGGAAAGCAAAGTACGTTAGGAAACAAAATAACAAAGGGTATGAAGTGCAGGGTAAACGCAAATACACTGCTCAAAAAAATAAAGGGAACACAAAAATAACACATCCTAGATCTGAATTAATTAAATATTCTTCTGAAATACTTTGTTCTTTACATAGTTGAATGTGCTGACAACAAAATCACACAAAAAAAATAATGGAAATCTAATTTTTTTAACCCATGGAGGTCTGGATTTGGAGTCACCCTCAAAATTAAAGTGGAAAAACACACTACAGGCTGATCCAACTTTGATGTAATGTCCTTAAAACAAGTCAAAATGAGGCTCAGTAGTGTGTGTGGCCTCCACGTGCCTGTATGACCTCCCTACAACGCCTGTGCATGCTCCTGATGAGGTGGCAGACGGTCTCCGGAGGGATCTCCTCCCAGACCTGGACTAAAGCATCTGCCAACTCCTGGACAGTCTGTGGTGCAACGTGACGTTGGTGGATAGAGCGAGACGTGATGTCCCAGATGTGCTCAATTGGATTCAGGTCTGGGGAACGGGCGGGCCAGTCCATAGCATCAATGCCTTCGTCTTGCAGGAACTGCTGACACACTCCAGCCACATGAGGTCCAGCATTAGGAGGAACCCAGGGCCAACCGCACCAGCATATGGTCTCACAAGGGGTCTGAGGATCTCATCTCGGTACCTAATGGCAGTCAGGCTACCTCTGGCGAGCACATGGAGGGCTGTGCGGCCCTCCAAAGAAATGCCACCCCACACCATTACTGACCCAATGCCAAACCGGTCATGCTGGAGGATGTTGCAGGCAGCAGAACGTTCTCCACGGCGTCTCCAGACTCTGTCACATGTGCTCAGTGTGAACCTGCTTTCATCTGTGAAGAGCACAGGGCGCCAGTGGCGAATTTGCAAATCTTGGTGTTTTCTGGCAAATGCCAAACGTCCTGCACAGTGTTGGGCTGTACGCACAACCCCCACCTGTGGACATCGGACCCTCATATCACCCTCATGGAGTCTGTTTCTGACAGTTTGAGCAGACACATGCACATTTGTGGCCTGCTGGAGGTCATTTTGCAGGGCTCTGGCAGTGCTCCTCCTGTTCCTCCTTGCACAAAGGCGGAGGTAGCGGTCCTGCTGCTGGGTTGTTGCCCTCCTACGGCCTCCTCCACGTCTCCTGATGTACTGGCCTGTCTCCTGGTAGCGCCTCCATGCTCTGGACACTACGCTGACAGACACAGCAAACCTTCTTGCCACAGCTTGCATTGATGTGCCATCCTGGATAAGCTGCACTACCTGAGCCACTTGTGTGGGTTGTAGACTCCGTCTCATGCTACCACTAGAGTGAAAGCACCGGCAGCATTCAAAAGTGACCAAAACATCAGCCAGGAAGCATAGGAACTGAGAAGTGGTCAGGTCACCACCTGCAGTCTTGCTAATTGCCTATAATTTCCACCTATTGTCTATCCCATTTGCACAACAGCATGTGAAATTGATTGTCACTCAGTGTTGCTTCCTAAGTGGACAGTTTGATTTCACAGAAGTGTGATTGACTTGGAGTTACATTGTGTTGTTTAAGTGTTCCCTTTATTTTTTTGAGCAGTGTACAACACTGGGTATCAGAGTTGGGTAGATTTCTGAATAAATGTAATAGTAACAGTGTTGAGTTTTATTATCAAAAGGTAAACAAACTGATATTAATGGTTAAAATGTTTATATTGAAGATTTCAACAAATGAAAAATATCAAAACAAATGTGTTATTTTTTTACACCACAATGTGTTAAGAGTAGGGTTGAGCGAACCCGAACTTCAGGATTTTTGGACCCCGGACCCGAACATTTTAGTAAAAGTTCGGGTTCGGTGATTTCTCTGTGCTTTTTAAAAGGCTGCAGCCAATCAACAAGCGTTTAACACTGTGCCCTTAGAAGCCATCACAGCCATGCCTACTAATAGCATGGCTGTGATTGGCCAGTGCAGCATGTGACCCATGCTCTATATAAGCTTGAGTCACGTAGCGCTGCACGTCACTCTGCTGTGACAAGTGTAGGGAGAGGATGCTGCTGGACTGGTAATTTCAGAGAGAGAATAGGATAGAATCGAACTCCGCGATCTACATACAATTAGTTGTGTGGGTGCAGGGCAAAATCTTTTTACCCTGCCCTGAGCCCATTGACCGAAAAAAAATAACTTATCCGTCTGTTACCGTATTTTTCACCCTATAAGACGCACTTTTTTCCCTCAAAAGTGGAAGGTAAATGGCAGTGCGTCTTATGGGGCGAAGGCTGCTATTTTTACACTGATACACCGCCGACCGCAAGCTACACAGCGCGGCTGGCGTGTTCATCAGCGAGGAGGGAGGAGGGGACGGGGGCCGGCCATTAGTTTTGTAATGGCAGCGGGGCCCGGTTCAGTCACTGTATTCTATTGCACCGGGCCCTGCTCACAGTACTAATGGTATCTACTGTAACGGCAGGCATGCAATGGCTAACTATAGATATGTTCAATCCAGCGCTGAGCAGCCTGTACTTCTGATCATAGCAGGCTGGAGGCAGGAGGCTGAATGAAGCAGACGGTGGAGGCACGTGACATATCTATAGTTAACCATTGCATGCCTGCAATTACAGTAGATACCATTAGTATAGTGAGCGGGGCCCGGTGCAATGGAATACAATGACTGCAATGGGCCCCCGCTGCCATTTAAAAACTAGTGAAGATGCCAGCCCCCACCCCCTGTATTGGGGGTCATTCACAGTGGCTGACACTGTTATGGGGGGATCTGTGTATGTCAAATTGCATAAGATGCTATTTATCTGTCATCCACAGATCCCCCCCATAGCAGTGTCATGCCATCCACAGATCCCCCCATAGCAGTTTCATGCCATCCACAGATGCCCCCCATAGCAGTGCCAGCGACATACGCCCCCATAGCAGTGCCAGCCACAGACGCCCCCATAGCAGTGCCAGCCACAGATCCCCCCCATAGCAGTGCCAGCCACAGATCCCCCCCATAGCAGTGCCAGCCACAGATCCCCCCCATAGCAGTGCCAGCCACAGATCCCCCCCATAGCAGTGCCAGCCACAGATCCCCCCCATAGCAGTGCCAGCCACAGATCCCCCCCATAGCAGTGCCAGCCACAGATCCCCCCCATAGCAGTGCCAGCCACAGATCCCCCCATAGCAGTGCCAGCCACAGATCCCCCCATAGCAGTGCCAGCCACAGATCCCCCCCATAGCAGTGCCAGCCACAGATCCCCCCCATAGCAGTGCCATGCCAGCCACAGATCCCCCCATAGCAGTGCCATGCCAGCCACAGATCCCCCCCATAGCAGTGCCATGCCAGTCACAGACGCCCCCATAGCAGTGCCAGCCAAAGATGCCCCCATAGCAGTGCCAGCCACAGACGCCCCCATAGCCGTGCCAGCCACAGACGCCCCCATAGCAGTGCCAGCCACAGACCCCCATAACAGTGTCAGCCACAGGCTACCATGAGTTCAAAGCCCACCAAAAGCACACCTTTTGGTTCAAAATATTTTTTTTCTTATTTTCATCCTCAAAAACCTAGGTGCATCTTATAGGGCAAAAAATACGGTAGGTGGGCGGCGGCCATTTTATGCAAGCTCAGTGCACCAGCACTGTATCTGAGCTTTTGTAACATTCTAATCCAAGCTTGAAAAACTGCACTAATAATCTGGTTGTAAAAAAAATAAATAAAAAATAACCCTTTTTTGGCAATATACAACATCTGGTGCATTTGCAGGATTAGTCAGTGTGCAATTTTAGGTAGAAATACAGCCATAATTTTCATTTTTTTTTCAAAAACACCCTTTTTGTGCAAAATACACTATTTTACATCCCTAGCTGCATCTGGACGTGTGAAATTTAAACGTTATATACAGCTTTCATATTCTGTTAGTAAAAAAACACTTTTAGGCAATATACAACATCTAGATTAGTCAGTGTGCAATTTAAGCTAGAAATACAGCCATAATTTTCTGGGTATTTAAAAACACACTTTTTGGCCAAAATACAGCATTTTACAGTCCTTGCAGCATCAGCATGTGTGAAATTTAAGGGTTATATACTGCTGTCATATTCAGTTATTAAACAAACACCCGTTAGGGCAATAAAAGTTTATTTGGCAGCCTTTGCTGCATGTGTCATTGTGAGATACACCCTTTATTAATTTGGGTTATATTCAGATATTTGAAATACCGCCATTTTATACACAAATGTTTAATTGCGGAATAGCGTGGGTCAGGGCATGTAAGATACACCCTTTAAATACAGGGGATGTATTCAGGTATTTAAAATACAGCCATTTAGTGCACAAATCTTTAATTGCGGCCTAGTTTGGTTCAGAGCGTGGGAGATACAACCTGTATATACGGGGCTTATATTCTTCTATTAATAAAACACCCTTTTTTGGGCAAAATACACAATTGTTGTGCCCTTGCAGCATCAAGACGTTTGAAATTCCAGGGTTATATACTGCTGTCATATTCAGTTATTAAACAAACACCCGTTTGGGCAAAAAAATAAAAATTTGGCAGCCTTTGCTGCAGATGTCATTGTGAGACACAACCTTTATATATTTGGGTTATATTCAGATATTTGAAATACAGCCATTTTGTGCACAAATCTTTAATTGTGGCCTAGTGTGGGTCAGGGCGTCTTAGATACACCCTGTACATACTGTCGTTCTATTCTACTACTAAACACCCATTTAGGGCAAGATCCTAAATTCGAGAAATATGAGGACAGTGTCAAATAAGGGACATGGCCAAGGTCGTGGTTCTGCTGGTGGAACTCCTGTTGCAGGGAGAGGACGTGGTCGATCTGTGCCAGCTACATGTACAAGTGAAACCCCTTCCTCAGGTGCGAGTAGGCAACAGAACCTGCAGCGGTATTTGGTCTGGCCTAATGCGGCCCCAAGTCATGCAGCAGTCTCTTCTGCTTTTTGAGGACTCTGTTATCAGGGTTTCCCAGGGCCATCCACCTAGCCCTGCCCCAGAAGTGGAAGAGATTGTGTGCACCGATGCCCAACCACTTATCTTTCAAGATGAGTACATGTGAGGACCATTCAGCACACCTGGGATGATGACGAAACACAGGTGCCAACTGCTGGGGCTTTCGAAAGTGTGCAGACCGACAAGGAGGGCAGGGGTGAAGACTGGATGGAAGATGATGTGAAGGACGATGAGGTCCTCGACCCCACATGAAATCAAGGTCATGCGAGTGACCTATGTAGTTCGGAGGAAGAAGTGGTGGTTGCACAGAGCCACCAGCATAGCAGAAGAGGGAGCAGGGTGCAAAAGCGGAGCAGCCGTCCTCTAAACAGTACGCCTGCTACTGCCCACCGCAGCAAGGGACCGATCACACCAAAGCCAGCTCCAAGGAGTTCCCTGGCGTGGCAGTTCTTCAGACAATGTGCTGACGACAAGACACAAGTGGTTTGCACGCTGTGCAATCAGAGCCTGAAGCGAAGCATAAACGTTCTCAACCTGAGAACAACCTGCATGAACAGGCATTTAAGTGCTAAGCACGAGCTGCAGTGGAGTAGACACCTCAAAAACCAAGAAAGGTCTCTGGCTCCTCCTGCTTCCTCTTCTGCTGCAGTCTCTGCCTCTTCATCCACCTCTGGAGTGACAGTGCCACCTGCCATCCCGCAAACAGAGGATCTTCCAGCAACACCACCACCTGGGTCACCAAGCATCTCCACAATGTCCCACGGAAGCGTTCAGCTCTCCATCTCCCAAACATTGGAGAGGAAGAGGAAGTACCCTCCTACCCACCCATGATCCCTAGCCCTGAATGCCAGCATTTCTAAATTACTGGCCTTTGAAATGCTGTCATTTCGTCTGGTGGAGACGGATAGTTTTAAAGGCCTTATGGCCAGCCGCCACTACTTTTACAGGCGCGCCATCCCTTCCCTGCACAACCAAGTAGAGGACAAAATCAGGTGTGCACTGCGCAACGCCATCTGTGGCAAGGTGCACCTCACTACGGATACGTGGACCAGTAAGCAAGGTCAGGGACGTTATATCTCCATAAAAGCACACTGGGTAAATGCAGTGGCGGCTGTGCCTGAGGCAGATAGCAGTTTGGCGCATGTCCTTCCACCACCGAGGATTGCAGGGCGCTTCAGTTTGCCTCCTGTTGCTTCCTCCTCCTACTCTGCTTCCTCATCCGGTCAGCGTAACAACTTCACCACCGACTTCAGCACAGCCAGGGGTAAACAACAGCAGGCAGTTTTAGAACTTATCTGTTTGGCGGATAAACCCCACACTGCGCAGGGCTGTGGACGGGCCTTGAACAACAGACCGATGAGTGGTTTGTGCCAGTCAGCCTCAAGCCCGCCCTGGTGGTGTGCGATAATAGGCGAAATCTCGTAGCAGCTCTAGGACTAACCGGTTTGACGCACATCCCTATCCTGGCGCATGTGCTGAAGTTGGTGGTGCAGAGATTCCTTAAAAATTACCCCGATATGTCTGAACTGCTGCATAAACTCCACCTTGCACATGCTGGCCAGACTGTGCGAGCAGCAGCAGGCTATAGTGGAGTTTCAGCTGCAGCACGCATGGGTGAGTTGCTCGGCAGAACAGCACCACTTCACCACCAATGACTGGGCCTCCATGCGAGACCTGTGTTCCTTGTTGCGCTGTTTCGAGTACTCCACCAACATGGCCAGTGCCGATAACGCCGTTCTCAGCGTAACTATCCCACTTCTATGCCTCCTTGAAAAAAACGCTGCTGGCGATGATGGAAGAGGATGTGGCACAGGAGGAGGAGGAAGATGGATCATTTCATTGGGTTTCCGGCCAGTCATTCACAAGTGGCTCTGAGGGTGGGTTCCTGCACCCACAAACGCCAGGTACACAATTGTCCAGCCATGGCACAGTTCTGGAGGATGACAAGGTGAAGGATGAGGAGGAGGATATGGAGGAGGAGGAACCATGTTCACAGCAGGGTGGCACCCAGACCAGCTCATGGCCATCAATGGTGCGTGGCTGGGGGGGATACAGAGGACACAGACTATACAGCTCCCACAGAGGACAGCTGTTCGTTGCCTCTGGGCAGCCTGGCACACATGAGCGATTACATGCTGCAGTGTCTCTGCAACGACCGTCGAGTTGCCCACATTCTAACTTGTGCTGATTACTGGGTGGCCACGCTGCTGGATCCCCGTTACAAGGACAACGTACCGTCCTTAATTCCCTCAATGGAGCTTGATCGTAAGATGCGCGAGTACAAGCGCACGCTGGTAGACGAGTTGCTGGTGGCATTCCCACCTGACAGCGGGGGCACAGTGGAAGCACAAGGCGAAGGACGAGGAAGAGGTCGCCAACGCAGCTGGGGCACTGCCAGCACCTCAGAAGGCAGGGTTAGCATGGCCGAAATGTGGAAAAGCTTTGTTAGCACGCCACAACAACCAGTACCACCAGCTGATATGGAACGTCTTAGCAGGAGGCAGCATTTCACCAACATGGTGGAGCAGTATGTGTGCACACACCTACACGTACTGAATGCCTAGTCTGCCCCCTTCAACTTCTGGGTCTCCAAATTGGGCACATGGCCTGAGCTTGCCCTTTACGCCTTGGAGGTGCTGTCCTGCCCTGCAGCCAGTGTATTATCTGAACTTGTGTTTAGCACGGCAGGGGGAGTCATCACAGACAAGCGCAGCCGCCTGTCCACAGCCAATGTGGACAAGCTCACGTTCATTAAAATGAACCAGGCATGGATCCCACAGGACTTGTCCGTACCTTGTGCAGAATAGACATGTATACCGGCACTAACCAGCCATTGTTATACTGCAGCGCAACTGCTCATTCTTGTATTTTGGATATTTCACACTCTTTTGGAGTGTACCCTAATTTAAAAAAATTAAATTAAAACCAAAAACCTGTGTTGGCTACCTTGTCCTCCTCCACCGCCGCATCCACCGCCTCCTCAAACTCCTACTCCATATGGAACTCCACCTCATAAATCAAATTTTATTTATTTGTAAGTATTTTATTTTATGTCATTTCTCTACTTTATCAGTTACATTTTTGGGTGAAAGTCACCAATTTTTGGGTGTGATGTACCACTGCTATACCTAGTAGACCGAAAAAAAAAAAGAAAATAAATCATTTGTCAGTTACATTTTCTGGTGAAATACACCAATTTTTGGATGTGAAGTACCACTGCTATACCTAGTAGACAGGTTAAAAAAAATAATAATTGTCTGTTACATTTTTGGGTGAAATTCACAAATTTTTGGGTGTAATATACCCCTCCTCTACCTAGTTGACAGCTTAATAAATTTCAATTTTTCTTTTACATTTTCGGGTGACAAACAATTTTTTCTGTCATAGACCCCTGCTGTACCAAGTAGAAAGGTTAATAAATTTCAGTAATTTTTCTGTTACATTCTTGGGTTGACATTATACAATTTTAGACGTGATAAAACCCCTGCTCTGCATAGGTGACAGGGAATAAAATTTCAGAAATTCTTATTTAATTGATGCGTGCCACCTCTGATTCAATGCTTAAACTTTAACAAGTTGTACCACATTTGCGCTTCAATAATTTGTCACACATTTCCGCTTTACTCTTTTGGCCCACATTTGGGCTTCTGTAATTTGTCCATTTGCGCCTCAATAACTTTTCCCATATTTCCGCTTTACTCTTTTGGCCCACATTTGGGCTTCTGTAATTTGTCCCACATTTGAGCTTTAACAGCTTTTCCCACATTTCCGCTCGATCCCAAATATTCTTTTTTTTTTATTTAGCTCCCTTAAATTTGGTCTCTTTCTCACGCTCCCTCTCCGGCGTGGAACCCTGATTCGCCGATAACCGTGATCAACATGGTATGCTCCGAAAAGAACATTGAAAGTTGATAGAGAAGATATCGAAATGGATGGTGGATGTCACTGGGGCACCTCTACATAGGTGACAGGAACATAAATTTAAAAAAATCGATAGAAACTCCTGCTCTGCATAGTTGACAGGGAATAAAATTTAATAAATTCTTCATTAACCACCTCAGCATCCCTAGCTTAAACCCCCTTAATGACCAGACCACTTTTTACAATTCTGCACTACACTACTTTCACGGTTTATTGCTCGGTCTTACAACTTACCACCCAAATGAATTTTACCTCCTTTTCTTCTCACTAATAGAGCTTTCATTTGGTGGTATTTCATTGCTGCTGACATTTTTACTTTTTTTGTTATTAATCGAAATGGGTTTGCGCGAAAGTTATAGCGTTTACAAACTATGGTACAAAAATTTAACTTTTCCGTATTTTGAAGCAGCTCTGACTTTCTGAGCACCTGTCATGTTTCCTGAGGTTCTACAATGCCCAGACAGTAGAAACACCCCACAAACGACCCCATTTCGGAAAGTAGACACCCTAAGGTATTCGCTGATGGGCATAATGAGTTCATGGAAGTTTTTATTTTTTGTCACAAGTTAGCGGAAAATGATATTTTTTTTTTCTTTCTTACAAAGTCTCACATTCCACTAACTTGTGACAAAAAATTAAATTTTACATGAACTCACCATGCCCCTCATGGAATACCTTGGGGTGTCTTCTTTCCAAAATGGGGTCACTTGTGGGGTATTTATACTGCCCTGGCATTTTAGGGGACCTAAAGCGTGATTAGTAGTTTGGAATCCAAATGCGTAAAAAATGCCCTGTGAAATCGGAAAGATACTCATTGAAATTTTGGGCCCCTTTGCGCTTCTTGGCTGCAAAAAAGTGTCACACATGTGGTATCGCCGTACTCAGGAGAAGTAGGGCAATGTGCTTTGGGATGTATTTTTACATATACCCATGCTGGGTGAGATAAATATCTCTGTAAAAGACAACTTTTCCCATTTTTTTTATACAAAGTTGTCATTTTACA
The DNA here is from genome assembly GCF_905171765.1 of Bufo bufo. Classification (NCBI taxonomy): domain Eukaryota; kingdom Metazoa; phylum Chordata; class Amphibia; order Anura; family Bufonidae; genus Bufo; species Bufo bufo. The sequence continues at coordinate 138,274,274 of NC_053397.1, forward strand.
GAGATATTTCTCTCACCCAGCATGGGTATATGTAAAAAGACACCCTAAAACACATTGCCCTACTTCTCCTGAGTACGGCGATACCACATGTGTGACAATTTTTTGCAGCCAAGATGCGCAAAGGGGCCCAAATTCCAAATAGTACCTTTTAGGAGGGCATTTTTAGGCATTTGGATTCCAGACTTCTTCTCACGCTTTAGGGCCCCTAAAATGCCAGGGCAGTATAAATACCCCACATGTGTCCCCATTTAGGAAAGAAGACACCCCAAGGTATTCCGTGAGGGGCATGGCGAGTTCATAGAAGCTTTTTTTTTTGGCACAAGTTAGCGGAAATTGATTTATTTTATTTTTTCTCTCACAAAGTCTCCCTTTCCACTAACTTGTGACAAAAAATTAAATTTTACATGAACTCGACATGCCCCTCATGAAATACCTTGGGGTGTCTTCTTTCCAAAATGGGGTCACATGTGGGGTATTTATACTGCCCTGGCATTTTAGGGGCCCTAAAGCGTGAGAAGTCGTCTGGTATATAAATGTAAAAAAAAAATTTACGCATTTCGATTCCGTGAGGGGTATGGTGAGTTCATGTGAGATTTTATTTTTTTGTCACAAGTTAGTGGAATATGAGACTTAGAAAAAAAAATAAAAAATCTATTTCCACTAACTTGTGCCAAAAAAAATAAAAAATCTATGAACTCGCCATGCCTCTCAAAAGTGATCTTTTTATAGCGCCGCAACGATTTTACAGTGTTTTTGCAGTGATCAGAAAAAAATATATTTCTGTCACTGCACACATTGACTGTGTCCGTGTTTTGCGGATCCGCGTTGTCAGTGTTTTACGGACGTCTGAAAGGAAATCTCGAGATGCTGCGCCGATGCATCGAAGAGGAACAAATCGACCGCCGCCGGAACGCAATCCTGCGTTAGGCGGTCCGGAGGCAGTTAATTAATGCGCGCCACATCCTTTCATTCAATGCTCAATGTTCCACTTTTACGCTTTAATAATTTGTCCCGTAATTCCGCTCTATAATTTTAAATATGAAAAAATGTATCCTCCCTTGGATGTGGTCTCTCTTTCTCCAGCTCCCTCTCCGGCATGGAACCCTGATTCCCCGCCACCCGTGATCACCATTGTAGGCTCAGAAAAGAACATCGAAAGTTGATAAGAGAAGATATCCAAATGGATGTTGGATGTCATTGGGGCACCTCTAGATAGGTGACAGGAACATAAATAAAAAAAAAAGAAATAAAAAATCGGCAATTACATTGTCAGGTGACATTTTTCTAATTTTGCCGGATAGAAACCCCTGCTCTGCATAGTTGACAGGGAATAAAATTTTATAAATTCTTCATTAATTAATGCGCGCCACATCATTTCATTCAATGCTTAAACTTTAAAAAGTTGTCCCACTTTTACGCTTTAAATATTTGTCCCATAATTCCGCTCTCCAATTTTCAATTTGAAAAAATGTATCCTCCCTTGGATGTGGTCTCTCTTTCTCACGCTCCCTCTCCGGCGTGGAACCCCGATTCCCCGCCACCCGTGATCACCATGGTAGGAGCATAAAAGAACATCGAAAGTTGATAGAGCAGATATCAAATTGGATCGTGAACATCACGGGGACGTGCGACATGGTGGGGCAGTAAGTGTGCACACGCCTACAAGAACTGACTGACAGGGTTCAGCCGATGCAAATTCTGGGTCTCCAAATTGGGCACATGGCCTGAGCTTGTCCTTTAGGCCTTGGAGGTGCTGGCCTGCCCTGCAGCCAGTGTATTGTCTGAACATGTGTTTAGCACGACTGGAGGGGTTATCACAGGTTATATTTCTTAATGTTTTGGGGTGTACCCTAATTAAAAAAAATAAAAAATTTAGAAACCAAAAAGCAGTGTAGGCTACTACCTCCTCCACCTCCTCAACCTCCTACTCCATATGGGCCTCATCCTCCTAGATCAAGATTATAATTTTTTATTTTTACGTATTTTATGTTATTTAAACTAATTTCCCTATCCACATTTGTTTGCAGAGCACTTGCCATGCTCTTAACCACATTTTGATGCCATTTGCAGCCCTCTAGCCCTTTCCATGACATTTTTACAGCCATTTTAGTGCTCAAAAGTTCGGGTCCCCATTGATTTCAATAGGGTTCAGGTTCCAGGTCAAGTTCGAGTCCCGAACTCAAACTTTTTTCTGAAGTTCGGCCAAACCCGAACATCCAGGTGTCTGCTCAACTCTACTTATGAGTAGTGATAATCGAAGTTATGAAAAATTTGATGCAGCTGCTTCGCTGAATTTCACAAAGAAATTTGATTAGTTACGAAATGCATTCCTTTGTATGTAGCAGGCGAAATGATGGGGAACGGCGATCGCGCTGCCCCACGTCATTGAACCCCTCAGATGTCATGTTCATCACTGATCGCGACATCTGATGCTACAATTAATTCCTTTCAGGGTTAATCTGGTTTAAAAAAAAAATAAAAATACATACTCACTATCGATTTGCTCACGGAGAGGCTATTGCAGCCTTTTTGATTGAAGACACCATGGAAAGTTACGTGCGGTGACGTGAAGGCGTCATCACACTGGCCAGGGTTACTACTGTCACTGCGCCCGGCCAGCTTGCTGGCATGGTGACATCACACGTCACCCCGTGTGAGATTTTGTGCGGTATCATCAATCAAGATGGCCAATATGACCTCTGAGTGAGCAAATGGATGAGGTTTTACTGTCATTTCAGGAAAAATAGATTAGTTACCATGAAGCGTGAGGAAATTCAGCTTCACAGCAAATCAAATTTTTCCTGAATTTCCGATCAAAGTCAAATAGTTTGGCTTTGATTCACTCAACGCTAGTTATGAGTATACAGATATAATAGAACTAAGGCTACTAGCTGCTAGGCGGTTTTCAATATGTTAATAAGCTCCTGTTATATATGGCTTGCTGTTAGTCTTATTCACTGCCTTAGTATTACTGTTCTATCCTGTGTGTTGGCCTGTTGTCTGTCTTGAATGTTCCTGGAGGCAGCCTGACTGGTCTTCTGACACCAAACCATGTGGGTTCCTGGTCAAGTTTGTTCCTAATGGAGTTTTTCCTGATGACAGCTTGACTGGCCATCTTCCACTCCTAGCTAAGCTATGTGGGTTCCTGGTCAAGTTTCTTTCTGATGCCAGCCAGTCTGCTACATCTGTTTCTGACCAATTCAGTTCAACTTCTCCAGTGTAAGCATTATTTTCTGTTTCCAGTTGGTTATCCTGTGCGGCATGTAAGAGGTTGCTTTTCATTTTGCTATTATGTATGAACTCTGCTATTCCATTTGTCAACTCAGCTATCCTATATTGCTAATGCAAATATAAACATCTAAACTTCAGATCCAGCTTAGGCCTTGTTCACATCAGCGCTCAGCCTTTCCGTTCTCCTGCTCCGTTATAGGAGCAGGAAAACGGAAAGGACGGATTCGGCTCAGTTATGAGCCGAATCCGTCCTTTCCGTTTTCCTGCTCCTATAACGGAGCAGGAGAACGGAAAGGCTGAGCGCTGATGTGAACATAGCCTTATGTGAGCTTGCTAGTTTCCTCTGGATTCTGTCCTTGTGCCAAGATGGCTATCCTCCATTGCTATTGCAAAGTAATGTCAAGTATACAGACACTGCTCACCTGAGCCTGCGTGATTCTCTTGTGTTAATTCTTGGACTGTGTTCACACCTGTTTGTTCTTAGTTGCATCCACTTAAAGGCTATGGACACCTTTGGGGGCATTTATTTTATTTTATTGTTGCATTGTACTTATTTTGAGCTAAAAAAAATCATTTTTTCAATTGGACTTTGTACAGAGAAATGTGCTCAAAGCTTTAAATAGCATTGAGATTCTCTAGTAGCATGCTCCGTGTTTTTACATTGTTCCACTGGTGCCTCTTCATCTCTGACTCATAGCTCAATTCTTATCTTACTGATAAGAATGTGGCTTAAAGGGACACTGACAGGCCAAATCAGCATATATAGTTATATATATATATATATATATATATATATGACATTACAGGTCTTATACAGTCTATTAAAAGCATCTAAGTATCCCCCCTGTCCACCTTCTAAATACCGAAATATAAAGTTTTATAACCTGCCTGTCTCGTCACCAATCTGCCCAAGGGGCGGCGTTTCATCTTAAAATGCGCCCAGCCAGCCGCTCCCAACTGCCGTTCTGAAGCCCCGCCCAGCTCATCAATATTCACTTCGCTGGGCGGCGGCTACAACTCTCCCCAGTCACGATCCTGCGCATGGGCAGATTTGACATGAACGATGCCGGGATGATTCAATTGCCCATGCGCAGGATCGTGACTGGGGAGAGTTGTAGCCGCCGCCCAGCGAAGTGAATATTGATGAGCTGGGCGGGGCTTCAGAACAGCAGTTGGGAGCGGCTGGCTGGGCGCATTTTATGATGAAACGCCGCCCCTTGGGCAGATTGGTGACGAGACAGGCAGGTTATAAAACTTTATATTTCGGTATTTAGAAGGTGGACAGGGGGGATACTTAGATGCTTTTAATAGACTGTATAAGACCTGTAATGTCATATATATATAACTATATATGCTGATTTGGCCTGTCAGTAGCCCTTTAAATAAGTGTTTTTGAGCTATTATCAAAGGGGTTCTCTGGTCTTTTAATATTGATGCCGGTAAGTCATCAATATCAGATCGGCGGAGGTCTGACACCCAGCAACCCCAACGATCAGCTGTATGAAGGGATGGCGTGCGCAGTGCAAGCATGCTTTCTCCCTTCTCTCTTTCTACTCACTGCTGCCATATGTCTATAGCGAGCAAGACGAGAGAAGGGAGACGGCACGCACGCACTGTGCGCGCCTTCCCTTCATACAGCTGATCGGCAGAGGTGCTGGGTATGGGACCTCTGCCGATCTGATATTGATGACCTATCCTGAGGATAGGTCATTAATATTAAAAGCCTGGAGAACCCCTTTAATTTACAGATTAGGGTTATTAGATTGACACAAAGTGAAAGTACGATTCTCACAGCTAGACAGTAGTTAACCCTTTATGACAAGGCTCCTGAATATTTTTTTTTAATAAAGACCAATTGAAAAAATTTATTTTAAGCCCACAAAATTGCCCACGTAGGTGTACATAGCCTTTAAGGAGCCACATTCATATCATGCGGTACTGCATGCTGAATTTTAACCATTGGTCATCTGTACCATGAGCTTTCAATAACGTAACATTAAACCATATAAATAGGGATGAATAGGGGGGGGGGAATTCTAAAGAAAATATCCTTCACCATCCCACGGTTTGGAAATTTTTTCAACCATACTAACTATGCAACAGATCAACTGTCCATATTGCACATGATTACAAATTAGAGCTAAAAAAAAAAATATCCAAATGGGGTAGAATAGGGAAAAAATGCAATTCTGATAAAGGTTTTTATTTTTATTTTTTTACACTGTACACTAGGCGGTAAAATTGACCCATTATCTTCATTCTCCAGGTCAGTACGGTTCCAACGATACCACACTTGTATAATTTTTCTTGCGTTTTAATACTGAAAAAAATTTAAGCCTTTGAGGAAAAAAATAAATATTTGATAAACATATTCTGACCCCTATTACTTTTTTGTAGTTATGTATACAGGGCTGTGTGAGGGCTCATTTTTTGTGGAACGATCTGTTCTTTTCAGTGATACCAATTTGAAGTGTGTGCAACTTTTTGATCACTTTTTATAAAAATAATTATTGGGTAGTTGAAGTGACAAAAAATGGCAAATTGGCTGTTTTTATTTTTATTCCCGTTACGCCATTTGCCATTAATATTGTTCTATTTTAATTGTATGGGCATTTTCGCACGCAGCGATGCCCATGGTGTTATTTTTTTATTGTTTAAGTATTTTTATTTTAAGGAAAGGGGGGTGATTTGAACATTGTTTTTTTAATTGTAAAACCTTTTTTTTTACACTTTTTTAAAGTCACCTTGGGTGACCATAACTGGCGATCATTAGATTGCCCATTGTGTTCATTGATGGCTAAATAGCCATCCTTGAAAACAATTTACACTTTACCAATAGAATGCTGCCACCTAGTGGCCTGTATTGGTATATTCCTGAAATAGACACCGAAGCCTCAAGCAGGCGTCTGTCTATTTCAGGCATGTAACAGGTTCCATGATCTCAGTCGAGGAACGCTGTTAGCGGAGCGGAAGCGTGCGACTTCCGCTTAAGGCTGATCAGATGCCGCGGTCACATCTGACCACGGCATCTGAAGGGGAAAATGTATGCGATCAGCCTTATGGCTGATCTAATTGTGTCACGGGTCTCTGCTATTTAAAATAGCAGAAATCCTGTGGCTATGGCGCCATGTTTGGTGACCGGACTTCTGCCGTACATATACGGCGGAGGTCCTTAAGGGGTTAAATAGGTTTTCTGTGACTTGGATACTGATAAATCATCAATATCAGATCGATGGGAGTCTGACATCATGCACACTTACTAATAGGCTGCTGATGTTTGAAACTGTACATTGGATGGAAAGGTCTGCTCACTTGACTGGGAACTGAGCTGCAGTCTCCCAACACTGCCACTACACAGTGGTCATAACTAGAGATGGCCAGTTCGCAGTGTTCCCCCACGAACACATGCGATCTGCCATCTTAACTGACAAGTCCGGCAAGGCACAGGTAAGTCCTTACCTGTGCTTGTGCGCGAGCCGGTCTGAAATGAAATGCGGTCTCCGGGTGCAGGCAGTTCCCCCGGAGGCCGTTCTCAGAAACTGCCTGCACCCGGAGACCGCATTTCATTTCAGACCGGCTCGCGCACAGGCACAGGTAAGGACTTACCCTGTGCCTCACCGGACTTGTAAGTTAAGATGGCAGATCGCATGTGTTCACGGGCCAACACTGCGAACTGGCCATCACTGTAGTTTTTAGTGCCTGAAAAACAGCTGGATGTCTGTCTTGGACCACCACTGATCTGATATTGAGGACCTTTCATGAGGATAGGCCATCAATATCTATGTATCGGAAACCCCGTTCAAACTACTGTAACTGGTTACTATGAGCATTTTGTCTTGGTTTTTTTTGCAGAACAGGTTAGATAAGAGGTTCAACGCGTCTTCTGAATGTTCCATATGTGGCAATAGTACGGACTATGCCAGGACAAAAGGAGTAGTATTTGTGTAAAACCCACCTATCTGTTGGGGTGTTCCTGGGGAAATCTTAAATGTCCCTATTTTGGTCATGCAGATGCTGTCAAGTATGATGTTCACTGCATGGAAGCCAGCACCCAACATAAATAGTTTACTCAAGTAATGTGCTAACCAAATACCTCCTTTGTCTTTATCATTACACTACCAGAAGTCCCCGGCTTTACACGGGTATATTTCATCTATTTCATTTAAGGGTTGTGTTGACATTATCCCCTACAGTAGACATCTACAGTACCCCGCCCCCTTAACAGTGACCTCCACAGCCCCCCACCCCTTAACACTGACCCCCCCACAGTGCCCCACCTTAAAATGGGACCTCCACAGCAGCACACCCCCTTAACTTTGACCTTCACAGCAACCCACCCGCTTGCCAGTGGCCTCCACAGGGGCCCACCCCTTTAACAGTAACTTATACAGCACCGGCCGCTTAACACTGACCATAGGTTACAGTCCCCTTAACTGTGACCTTCACCATTCCCGGCCCCCTTAACAGCGACTGCCACAGTACCAGCTCTCTTAACAATGACCTCACAGTACCCTGGCTGCCCCTTTAATAGTGGCCTCCACAGTACCCTCCTCCCTTAACAGTGACTGCCACAGTGCCCGCCCCCTTTAACAGTGACCTCCACAGCGGCCTGCCTCCTTAACAGTAACATTCACAGCGCACTCCCCTTTAACAGGGACCGCCCCTTTATTAGTAAACTCCACAGCGGCCGTCCCTTTATTAGTAACCTCCACAGTACCCCGTCTCCTTAACAGTGATTTCCACAATAATCCGCCCCCTTAACAGTGACCTCAACAGCAGCTGCCCCTTTAATAGTGACCTCCCCAGTCCCCCCGCCCCTTAACAGTAACCTCCACAGCGCCCACCCCCTTAACAGTAACCTCCACAGGGCCCGCCCCTTTAACAGTGACCTCCACAGCGGCCGGCCCATTAATTGTGACCTCCACAATACCCAGTCTCAAGTGATTTCCACAATAACCAGCCCCCTTAACATTGACCTCCATAGTGGACCGTCCCCCTCAACTGTGACCTCCACCGTTCCCTGATTCCTTAACAGAGACCTCCACAGTACCCGCCCCTTTAACAGTGACCTTCACAGTACCCCGCCCCCTTAACAGTGACCTCCACAGTACCCCATCTCCTTAACAGTGATTTCCACAACACCCTGCCACCTAACAGTGGCCTGTACAGCAATCTGCACCTTAACACTGACCTCCACAGCGGACCATCCCCTTAACTGTGACCTCCACAGCACTCTGCTCCCTTAACAGTGTCATCCACAGCGCCCTGCCCCTTTAAAGCTGGCCTACAGCAGGGAAGAAAAATGGCTGGGTTTTTAATGAAACCTGGTCTTAAACTGTGTGTATGTGGAGACTAAGGGCCTGCGAGCTTCTATTGGGTGATAAGGGTCATGTATGTGTGTATGGCAGTTGGGATATGAGGAGAAAGACCTGCAGGCTTCTATTGGCTAATGTAGGTCATGTGATGGTGCCATATTAGCATTTTGGGGAAATGTCTCAGAAACGGTACGTGCTAGAGAGCTGAGACCTGGTATAAAACCTTCCCGGACACCTGATGTATCTGTGTGCCAAATTTCTGGATTGTAAATGCGATGGTGCAGATTCCTTTACCGGACATACATACACTCAGTTTTATATATTAGATTCACTGCAGCTAGTGTAGAGGTGCCAAAACGCAATTACTTATGCAACAATCTTTTGCTAGGTACAGCTGCATAACCATGCCTATTGCATGATAACTCGCAAATAACATGCACAATTCAAAAACAGGAATGCTATATAGGGACAGGTCAATAAAGCAAATGTAAAACAAAACGCTAGAGTAGCGAGTTAGGATAGGAATATCCCTTGGAAATCACTCCTGATCAATTTTTATTTAAAGGTGTTGCCCAGTTACTGATAATGATGACCTATGCTCATTCAGACCGGTGAGGGTCCGACTCCCGAGGACCCCACCGATCAGCTGTTTGAGGAAATCACAGGTCTCATATTAGCGCTGCATTTTCTTTGTTTACCTGCTAGTTGTTGACACTGCAGCATCAAGCAGTATAATTGCACTTGAATGGGACAGAGTGTAACTACAACTGCTCCTTCCCTTTCAAGTGAATGGGACGGAGGAAATGTAATTACACCTGCTTGCCTCTGCAATGTCAACGGCGAGCAAAGAGAATGCAGCGCTAATACAACACTGATCCGATGATGGGTCACATCAATATCGGTGACCAGACAAACCCTTTAATTACCATTGTTTTTAAATTAGCAACATATTCCAAAGCACTGTACATAAATTGTAAACCATTCACAATAGCCCCTAAAGTATTCTGTGGGCCACACACCATTATCTTTCTGTACATTTATCAATACAGGTAGTTACAAATCTACTGAAAATAGTCCACATTCACAGCTTTATTGGCACCAATTGTGATGTACTGGAATCGGCGTCAAAAACCACTTCAGATCAGCCTTTAATAGATTTCATTGGGAATGAGTGGCAGTCTCTTTCCAGCGGCTCTCTACATGTCAGAAAAAAAAAAGGAGCATACCATATCTGGGGGTGGAAACTGCGGAAGTGCATTTTCAACTGTGTGTGAACAAACCCATGGCACTGAAGATAGACTAGCATACCTGGGAAACCTCCAAACTGTGCTCCAGCTTGACGCCTTGCCTCTTCTTCCTGTTTAAATATTAAGGGAATTTTTTTTATTTTTAAACAGAAAAAAAGGCATAAAATGCGAGCCACACTGTACAAACAAGTAAGCAAAGCAAACAATTATTTTTTTTTTTGGGGGGAGGGAAGCACACAAAAGAATGTTTAGGTATATATATTTATTTTATTCATAGGATTATGGAGGCAACCATGTTACCAAAGTTCCTGTTCTGAGCTGACAATCAGTTTCAGAGATTTGTTTTAGGGCATCCATCAGTAACACATGCAGTTACTGATGCTGAATTGTAATCGTAATGCTGAAATCGTATCAATGAGTAGAGACAATACAACTCACTCATGACTTGGTACAACCATACCTCCTTTATTCTTCATACAGAAGACAAGTATACAGTATACAAATAGCAATCACAGGGGAGCAGACTCTCATTGTATCCCCGTTACAATCATGTGTAACTATGAAGGCTGCACACAGGTTTAAATACCCACATATGGGCATAGCGATCACCTTTACTAGTGTTAATACTTATAAAAAAAAAAAAACCTTTGGAAAAAATGGATTTTTATTTGCATCTCCATATTCTGACCCCCTACTTTTTTTTTATAGTTATGTCTATAGAGCTGTGTGTGGGCTCATTTTTTTGCAGGCTGATCAGTAGGTTTTATTAATATTTTGAAGTGTGTATGACTTGATTAGGAGGTGAAGAGAAGAAAAATAGCGAATAGGCCATTTATATTTTTTCCCCGTCCAGCTTTCATGCAAGGGATAAATATATTTACCGTACTTTTTAATAGTTTTGATATTTTGGGGTGTGGTGGTGCAAAGAATCTTTCATTTTTGTTTGTTTTCATATGGGGGGAGAGGGTGATTGAATTTTTATATTTTTAAAAACTTTACTTTTTTTTAAACTATTTTTTAAAGGGGACTTATGATCATTAGATCGCTTCTACCATAGACCACAAATAATTACTACTGCAATCTATGAAAGATTCATACATTCCTATGGATCAATCATAGGAATGTATTGATGTGGTAGCCTTAGAGTCTTCCAAAATGTTCAAGGCTATCGCACAGAACAAATGTCTTCACCAATCTCCATGAGAAGAAACTATTTAGGCCTTGGCAGCACAACTTCTCCCACAGACAGTAATGAATTACCCTTGTAGTCTTTGGGAGATACAATACATTGCTATGGGGCCCTGCCACAGGCAGAGCTCTATAGGAATGTATTACTGTGTTAACCTAGATTGTTACTAATGCTCCAGGCTACCACATAGAACAAATGGCTTCCCTCATCTCCATGTGGCCCCACTGTTCAGATATTGACCAATCCTAAGGATAGGTCATCAATCTAGGAGTCCCATAACATCAACGGTTGACAGTAATAATACTTCATATATTTGTCGCTCTACTTGTCATGTCTACTCCACTGTCAAAACACTACTCTTTTCAGGTGCAAAGACTTTCATATATTAATCCCTTAGTATAAACCATTAATTTAGCAAGCTTACTTTATGCCAGAGGCAACTTTTTGGTGCATATTTCTGTGCACAATGTCATATCTAAGCCATGCATCTTTCCAGAAACTACTCCCCTTTGTAATAGTCATGTAGCAAGAGTGTAAAAAAAAACAACAACATTTTAAAACATCTGGTGGCATTAGAGGCAGATCTTGCCGAGATCGTTTGCATCGTTTCTTCCCAGAATTCCAGAAAAGCATGTATGGCCTATAAGTCTTCACGCCAATTAAGGCACTCTCCCCAAGGAGAGAAAGTACCCCCCAAAACCAGGACTACTGAACACTAATGCTTTCATCAAGTGAAAGCTCTTGAATAATTAGACATTACCAATGTCATTTAGGGTGCTGGCACACAGTGCAGTTCTGACATGCATTCAGGATGCAGTTTTCAATTTAGTGTACTTTCACACTAGCGTTTTTGCAGGGTTAAGCAAAAATTCTGTTACTGATAATACAACCATCTGTATCAGTTCCGAACGGATCCGGTTGTATTATCTTTAACATACCCAAGACGGATCAGTCATGAACTCCATTGAAAGTCAATGGCGGACGGATCCGTTTTCTATTGTGTCAGAAAACTGGTCCGTCCTCATTGACTTGAATTGTGGGTCATGACTGAAAGCAAACGGCAGCATGCTGCGGTTTGCTCTCCGGTATGAGAACGGAACTGAATGCATTTTGGAGCATTCCGTTCTGTTCTGTTGACAATGAATAGGGACAAAGTGGAAAGGTTTTTTCCCGGTATTGAGACCCTATGACGGATCTCAATAACGGAAAATGAAAATTACTTACGGGTAATTGGATTTTCCTGAACACACAACAGCACAACGAGAGAGGATGGATCCTCCCCCCAAAGACAGGAAACCTGCGGCACAAAAAGGCAGAGACTCCTCTCTGCCCTCAGTATGACATTCCCACGGATTTGAGGAACTCCGCCGTAAATGTTAGTTTACTTTTCCATTTTCTCTTTTTTTGCGACACCGTGAAAACACTCCACCAGCCAAGAAGGGAGGGAAAAATTTAAGGGTGCTGTCGTGGGTTCAGGAAATCCAATTACCCGCAAGTAATTTTCATTTTACCCCTCACCCACGACACCACCACGAGAGAGAGAGAGAGAGTCAAGGAAAACTAGGGTGGGATGACAGCAGAAAGCACGAAGCTCCAAAGAATAAATCAGAAGGAGAGTTCAATTGTAACTGGTAGTGGTTAAAGAAGGTAGAAGGAGAAGACCAAACTGCCGCTTTACAGATGTCCTCGATAGAGACCGCAGCTCTTTCAGCCATGACGTAGATACGCCCTTGTGGAGTGTGCACGCAGACCCTCAGGAGGCTCTTTCCCCGAGGAAGAGTATGCCAGAGTAATTGCTGACTTGATCCATCTTGCCAGAGTCTTTGTTTTTTCCCTGAAAAAGAACAAAAAGCGAGGAAGATATCTCCACTCCCTAGTCTCATTCAGGTACTGGTACTGAGAGAGACATCTTCCTGAATCAGGCAATGGAAAACTTCCTCCCTGTCTGAAGCTGGATTGTCATAAAAGGAAGAAAGAATAATTTCTTGTGATCTATGAATTTAGTAGCTACTTTAGGTAAGAAAGCCGGGACAGGTTTTAAAATGACTCTGTCCTGAAGGATAGTTGTGCACGGGGGATTTATGAAAATTGCCTGGAACTCGGAAACTCTGCGTGCAGAAGTCAAGGCCACTAATAAACATAGCTTTGGGAAACATTAAGGGAACAACTGGGAAACGGCTTTAAAGAAAACACATAACCCAAGGATTAGACGCTAAGCGTTCGTTAAGAGGGCCGACAAGGCAGACACCTGGACTTTCAGAGTGCTTGGAGACAAGCCCATTTCTAGCCCCTTCTGAAGGAACTCTAGTACCTTATTTAAGGAAGGAGAGCCTGGAAGGTTTTTAAACTGAAGACCTGCGAAAGATAAAAACTTTCGCCAGGTTCTGGCATAAATAGACCTAGTTATTTTTCTGCTAACTAAAAGGGTGTTTGTTAGGTTGTCAGAAAATCCCTTACTCCTCAACAACTGCCTCTCAAGTTCCACGCAGTCAGGTGGAGGTTGTCCACCTGCGGATGGAAAATCGGCCCCTGAAAAAGAAGATCCTGAGTTGCAGGGAGCACCCAAGGATCTGAGATCGATAACTTTCTCAGCCATGTAAACCATGGTCTCTTCGGCCAAAATGGGGCGATTAGAATTACCTTTGCCTGGTCTTCCCTTATTTTCCTCAGCACACGGGGAATCAGAGGGAAAGGAGGGAAGGCATAGGCCAGAGGAAATTCCCACCTGTGGAGAAAAGCATACAGCCCACAGGGGATCCCTCTGGAGACAGGGGGAAAAAAAACACTCCACTTTTTTGTTCTGAGCCGTGGCAAACAGGTCTATAAGCGGGAGACCCCAACTTTTCGAGATCTGGATGAACACGTTCTGGTCCAGACACCACTCTCCCTGGGAAATCTGATGGCGACTCAAAGTCAGCCTGAATATTTTCCTTCCCCCTGATGTGGACTGCTGAGATAGACCTGCATTTGCCCTCTACCATCTGGAGGATGTAACTTAGAACTAGCATTAGGGCCCGACACCTGGTCCCCCCCTGCTTGTTTATGTAGAAAACAACTGTTGTATTGTCGGACATAATTCTTAGATCCTTGCCTACACATAGTGGAAGAGCCTCCCGAATTGCTTTCTTCACCGCCATTAGCTCCTTCATGTTGGAGGAAGCCTTTATTAAGCTTCCCTTCCAACATCCCTGAAAGGATAACTTCTGAATGTGGGCCCCCCAGCCCCACGGACTTGCGTCTGTTGTCAGACAAACAATCTTGTTTTTTAGCCAAGGAAGACCTTGATTTAAATTGTCTGTCCTCAACCACCACCTTAGGTTGAGTAAGGTCTGGGAGGATATTGTGAATTTCATATCTAGAGGCAAACTCCCTTTCTGCCAAGTCTCTAAAATCTCCCCCTGCAGCTCTCTTGTATGGAACTGTGCCCAAGTGACTGCTGGGATGCAGGAAGTCAAGCTCTCCAAGATCCACATACCTTTTCTTAGAGTGAACCGAGGATGATCTATTAAGTTTTGAATTTTCTGTTGTATACCGGCAATCTTCTCTTCTGTCAAAAAACACTTCTGGAGTCTGGAGTCCAAGATCAGGCCCAGGAACTGTTGACGTTGAATAGGTCTTGCCTTTGACTTCCTGTTGCTGAGAATCCAACCCAGTTTCCTCAAGATGCGGATTACTTCCAAGACTGCCAACTCGCAGGCTCTCTCCGTTTCTGCCACAATCAAAAAGTCGTCGAAATAAGGTATAAATAATATGTCCTTTTCCCGGATGTGAGCTGACATTTCTGCTATCACTTTGGTGAAGACCCTGGGGGACATTGCTAAACCAAATGGGAGTGCCTGGAACTGCCAGTGTTTTAATACCCCTTCCATCTGAACTGCAAATCTTAGGTATTTCTGATAGTCCTGATGAATCGGAACATGGAGATAGGCGTCCTTCAAGTCCAGAACAGCCATGAAGCATCCTGGGAAGAGTAGATTTATCGTTGAGTTGATTGTCTCCATTCTGAACTTTTTCTCCATTCCGAGCTTTTTTACCAAAAATAGAGAGGAATACAACCCTCCTCCTTCTTGATGCTTCGGGACTGCCACTAGGACCTTCTTTTCTTCTAATGACTGCACTTCTGACGTGATTGTCCCTCCATCTTTTTGCGCTGCTTCCGTAATCACGAACCTTGAAGGAGCTTTAACCCCTCTCAATGTGTCCAGAATCCAAGGGGTGCTGGAAATCTGGGTCCATGCAGGCAGAAAGTGTTTTAACCTTCCCCCTACATGGTCCCTGGCATCATTGCTGTTCAGACTTTTTCTCTCCTCTGGTCTGTTTGTTGAAGAAATAACCTCTTGCTCCTTCTCTTCGGGATCTTGGTTTGTAAGAGACTTATCTTCCTTGGTATTTTATCTGTTACTCCGAAAGGAACGGAATGTGCGAAAGGATCGGTTGGAACTTTCCCTGCAAAAAAAAGGCGCTCTGTGTAAGAAATTTTTTCTTCTTGTCAGCAGTCTTATCTAGCAGGTCATCCAGAGCTGATCCGAATAGATACTCTCCCTCACAAGGTACTGCACATAGTCTTTTCTTAGACTGTAAGTCACCCTTCCAATTTTTCCAGCTATAGAGCCCTGCGAAAGGAGTTAGCTAGTCCTGCCGCGCGGGCGGACAATCTAATAGCGTCCGCAGATGCATCCGCTAAAAAATCTACCGCCTTTTTAATAGTAGGAAGACTAGCTAAAACGTCCTCTCTAGGGCTCTTGTTCTCACTTTGAACCCGGAAGTTGCGGTCACGTGAGCAGATCGAAGACTCCTCCCCCTGGCCGGATCTTCTGCCTCTGCGCCGACGGATGCTTACTGGTGCTTGTTATCGCACCGAAGCATCATGCCCCTCCAGCGCTCAGGAATGCCAAACCATCACGCCTCTGCTTGCCTCCCTGCGCACAGCGTGCTGCATAAGACAGGTAACAGGGCAGCCTAGGGGGAAGGGGACGAACCACAGGCTTCCCCTCAAAGACAGGACACCATACTGAGGGCAGAGAGGAGTCTCCGCCTTTTTGTGCCGCAGGTCTTTGGGGGGGGGGGGGGGGCGGATCCATCCTCTCTCGTGGTGCTGTCGTGGGTGAGTGGTAAAATAGAAATGTGTGAAAGAAGCTTTAGCCAGTTTGGCCGCCTTATTAAATCCTGGTGTTCTGCATAGTGGGAAGGATTTAATTAATTTCAGCTAGCTACACAAAAAAAACGGCATCCTGAATGCATGTCCGAACTGCACTGTGTGCCAGCACCCTTAGACAGTTGGAATGTGGTCAAGTGGTCTCCAGGCAAATCTCCTTTCACAGAACTATAGTGCTTTCCGCCTCTGGTTTCCTTGGCTGCTTTGTGGTCACAAGACAGGAAAGGAAGTCACAGTGATGTCACCCCAACATGTTCCCACTAAAATTTACTGTACTGCATGCTTACATTATGACACTCTTAACCACCTCAGCTCCCCTAGCTTAAACCCCCTTAATGACCAGGCCACTTTTTACACTTCTGCACTACACTACTTTCACCGTTTATTGCTCGGTCATGCAACTTACCACCCAAATGAATTTTACCTCCTTTTCTTCTCACTAATAGAGCTTTCATTTGGTGGTATTTCATTGCTGCTGACATTTTAACTTTTTTTGTTATTAATCGAAATTTAACAAAATTTTTGCAAAAAAATGACATTTTTCACTTTCAGTTGTAATTTTTAATTTTTTTTAAAAAGACATCCATATATAAATTTTTCTCTAAATTTATTGTTCTACATGTCTTTGATGAAAAAAATGGTTTGGGTAAAAGTTATAGCGTTTACAAACTATGGTACAAAAATGAGAATTTCCGCTTTTTGAAGCAGCTCTGACTTTCTGAGTACCTGTCATGTTTCCTGAGGTTCTACAATGGCCAGACAGTACAAACACCCCACAAATGACCCCATTTCGGAAAGTAGACACCCTAAGGTATTCGCTGATGGGCATAGTGAGTTCATAGAACTTTTTATTTTTTGTCACAAGTTAGCGGAAAATGATGATTTTTTATTTTTTTTTTCTTACAAAGTCTCATATTCCACTAACTTGTGACAAAGAATAAAAACTTCCATGAACTCACTATGCCCATCACGAAATACCTTGAGGTGTCTTCTTTCCAAAATGGGGTCACTTGTGGGGTAGTTATACTGCCTTGGCAATTTAGGGGCCCTAATGTGTGGGAAGTATTTTGAAATCAAAATGTGTAAAAATGACCTGTGAAATCCTAAAGGTGCTCTTTGGAATGTGGGCCCCTTTGCCCACCTAGGCTGCAAAAAAGTGTCACACATCTGGTATCGCCGTACTCAGAAGTTGGGCAATGTGTTTTGGGGTGTCATTTTACATATACCCATGCTAGGTGAGAGAAATATCTCGGCAAAAGACAACCTTTCCCATTTTTTTATACAAAGTTGGCATTTGACCAAGATATTTATCTCACCCAGCATGGGTATATGTAAAATGACACCCCAACACACATTGCCCAACTTCTCCCGAGTACGGCAGATACCAGATGTGTGACACTTTGTTGCAGCCTAGATGCGCAAAGGGGCCCAAATTCCTTTTATGAGGGCATTTTTAGACATTTGGATCCCAGACTTCTTCTCACGCTTTAGGGCCCCTAAAATGCCATATAAATCACAGAAAAAATGCACCAAACGGATATGCCACTGACTATACTGGCTAGTCATAAATGCAGATATTAAAAGCTGAGACTTTCGCCAATATATTCCTGTCAGGAAAATATCGGAGCCCTTCATGCACCACGGTCACGGTCACTCAGCATGGCAAAGGGTCCTACCACTATGCTAACTATGGTGTGAACACGGTCTGAAGGTGATGTAATCCAGCTCACAGCCAGCTTCCCCTAAAATGCCAGGGCAGTATAAATACCCCACATGTGACCCCATTTTGGAAAGAAGACACCCCAAGGTATTCAATGAGGGGCATGGCGAGTTCATAGAAAAAAAAAAAAATTTGGCACAAGTTAGCGGAAATTGGTTTTTTTGGGTTTTTTTCTCACAAAGTCTCCCTTTCCGCTAACTTGGGACAAAAATTTCAATCTTCATGGACTCAATATGCCCCTCACAGAATACCTTGGGGTGTCTTCTTTCCGAATGGGGTCACATGTGGGGTATTTATACTGCCCTGGCATTTTAGGGGCCCTAAAGCGTGAGAAGAAGTCTGGAATATAAATGTCTAAAAAATTTTTACGCATTTGGATTCCGTGAGGGGTATGGTGAGTTCATGTGAGATTTTATTTTTTGACACAAGTTAGTGGAATATGAGACTTTGTAAGAAAAAAAATATAATAATTTCCGCTAACTTGGGCCAAAAAAATGTCTGAATGGAGCCATACAGGGGGGTGATCAGGGAGTCTATATGGGGTGATCACCCCCTGTCATTGATCACGCCCCTGTAAGGCTCCATTCAGACGTCCGTATGTGTTTTGCGGATCCGATCCATGTATCCGTGGATCTGTAAAAAACATACGGACGTCTGAATGGAGCCTTACAAGGGGGTGATCAGGGAGTCTATATGGGGTGATCACCCCCTGTAAGGCTCCATTCAGACGTCTGCATCTGTTTTGCTGATCCGATCCATGTATCCGTGGATCCGTAAAAAACATACGGCGTCTGAATGGAGCCTTACAGGGGGGTGATCAATGACAGGGGGGGTGATCAGGGAAGTCTATATGGGGTGATCACTCCCCTGTCATTGATCACCCCCCTGTAAGGCTCCATTCAGACGTCCGTATGTGTTTTGCGGATCCGATCCATGTATCCGTGATCCGTAAAAACATACGGACGTCTGAATGGAGCCTTACAAGGGGGTGATCAATCACAGGGGGTAATCAATGACAGGGGGGTGATCAGGGAGTCATATGGGGTGATCAGGGGTTAATAAGTGACAGGGGGGGGTGTAGTGTAGTGGTGTTTGGTGCTACTTATTACTGAGCTGCCTGTGTCCTCTGGTGGTCGATCCAAGCAAAAGGGACCACCAGAGGACCAGGTAGCAGGTACATTAGACGCTGTTATCAAAACAGCGTCTAATATACCTGTTAGGGGTTAAAAAAAATCGCATCCCCAGCCTGCCAGCGAACGATCGCCGCTGGCAGGCTGCAGATCCACTCGCTTACCTTTCGATCCTGTGAACGCGCGCGCCTCTGTGCGCGCGTTGACAGGAAATCTCGCGTCTCGCGAGATGACGCACGGATGCATCCAGGAGGAATAAATCGACCGCCTCCAGGACGCATCCGTGCGTTAGGCGGTCGGGAGGTGGTTAATTAAGTTTTATTTTAATCTTGGAAGTGTTTCATTCAATTATCTATTTGTTTTAGACAGTTCAAATGAATTTATGTTTGTATCATGCCTCCGGAGGGTGGAGTATGTCGAAGAGTGTTCAGTCTACGAAACGGGTTATCCCAATAAAGTGATACTTCATCAAACCAACTACCTGCCTAACTTCTTGGCCGCATGATCCTGTCCACCTGGTCAACTTGTTGCATTTGCAAACTGAGTAAATGTCTGTTTAAAGAGTAAACTGCATCCCACTCCATCTAAACATAACTCATACCAAAACAAACGTAGTATATTTTATTTCCCTTACTGTAATATTCAGAGCTCAATTGCTTATCTAAAGTTAACCTTCTTTGGCCTAGGTGACCCCTTTGAATTTGTCATCCACTGCTGGTTTATATGGCCTGTTCATCTTCATGTCAGCTTGGACACTGAAGGAAGTTTCCTCTTTATGCGGGGGCGTCATCTGCAAAGACTGATGTACCGCTTCTCACCCTCACTCAGAATGAACTGTGAAGTCTGATGAAGGAAGAGAAGCAGTGCATCAGGAGTGCGTGCACTCTCTTCAGATGCCACCCATACAAGAGAAAAAAATCTTCAGTGTCCAAGGAGCTGAATACGAACAGTCCATGGAAACAAGAAGATGGAAAATTCAAAGGGGACAACTAGACCCAAGAAGGCCAAGTTTAGGCAAGTAGTTGAGCCAGAAATATAACAGGGAAATTACGGTAAATTAATTCCATTTGTTTTGGTATGGGGCTGAACTACTGTGGAGGACAAAAAACACTATTGCGGTCTATGGGATTCTGAAAGGCTGCAAAGCTTTTCAGGCAGTTAGCCTTGGCTGTCATGGTAACTGATCGGAGCCCTGTGACTTCACCATAGGCTTCAGATAGGTAGGTAGAGACACCTCCCTCTGCCTAACCCCACAGATGCCGCGATTGTTATTGACCGTGGCATCCTGAGGGGTGTTCTCGCCAATCCCACTCATTACAAAGACACCAACCATCGCATAGAGTGGGCTCAGCGCATGAGCCTGCCTCGTAACGTTGTGGTGCATGTAAGGGTTACCATTCTAATTGTTTTTTTTTTTTATTTTTTTACTTTGTTCCACATCTAGGACATGCAACAGCAAAATGTATGTAAACTTTCATCCATCTGTGTGAAAAACTGTTCATTTTAGGGGGAAAAGGGCAGCAACAAGAGCGGCTAACATTCTCCTACAACACTCACCCACCAGTCTTAGTTTAAAGGTTGCCAGCAATGACATGATTTGTCATTATGTGACTATTGCCTATGTGTGACCACAAGCCATATTTGTAGATAATGCCAGTTGTATGGCATGTGGTCAACAAGGACACCGATTATCTGCAGTGATCAAACAGCGATGTCATCTCTTGCCAGTTGCAAGCAAAAAGTGGTGGACCAATGTAGAATACTATTCCCTTCCTGCCACAGTGATTTTCTTTTTTTTTTGTCTTCGTTTTTACTCCCTGTATTCCCACATCCATTACTCTTTTTATTTTTCCATTCACATAGCCATATGAGGGCTTGTTATTTGCGGGACAACTTGTACTTTCTAATAGCTACATTTTATATTGCGTAATTTGTAGCTGGGGGGGGGGGGGGGGGGGGGGGGTTGGCGTTGAGTAAAAAAATAAATTCGCCATAGTTTTATGGAATTCCGTATGTGGTAAAACTGAAATGTTAACTTCATTCTGTGGGACAGTAATTTTACAGTGATGCCAGTTTTTTTTCTTACTTTTTCTTGTGTCCACGGATTAATTAATCCTATTTCTTGTGTTTTAATAATTAAAGGGGTTGGCCACCTTCTTGTTATTGTTGATCAATGTGTTTGTGAGAGGAACATATGGCCTCTATTGAAATATAGCCTTTATTGAAATTCTGCACCATTTTCTATATTTCTTAACCGCTTTAGGACACAGCCTTGCAAGTCTGACCAGTGTCACTTTATGTGGTGATAACTTTAAAACGCTTTGACTTATTCAGGCCATTCTGAGATAGTTTTTTCGTCACATATTGTACTTTATGACACTGGTAAAATGAAGTAAAAAAAAAAATTCATTTTTAAAAAAATACCAAATTTACCAAATTTTTTTTTTTAAATTGCAAATTTCCAAGTTTCAATTTCTCTACTTCTATAATACATAGTAATACCTCCAAAAATTGTGATTAATTTACATTCCCCATATGTCTACTTCATGTTTGGATCATTTTGGGAACGATATTTTATATTTGGGGGATGTTACAAGGCTTAGAAGTTTAGAAGCAAATCTTGAAATTTTTCTGAAATTTTCAAAAACCCAATTTTTAGGGACCAGTTCAGGTCTGAAGTCAATTTGTGAAGCTTACATAATAGAAACCACCCAAAAATGACCCCATTCTAGAAACTACACCCTCTCAAGCTATTCAAAACTGATTTTACAAACGTCGTTAAACCCTTTAGGTGTTCAACAAGAGTTAATGGCAAATGGAGATAAAATTTCGATTTTTTGGCCAAATTTTCAATTTTAACCCATTTTTTCCAGTAACAAAGCAAGGGTTAACAGCCAAACAAGACTGTATCTTTATTGACCCGACTCTGCCGTTTACAGAAACACCCTATATGTGGTCGTACACTACTGTACGGCCACGCGGCGGGGCGTAGAGGTAAAGGAGCTCAGTGTGGTTTTTGGAGGCTGATTTTTATGGACGGTTTATTTACACCGTAAATCCCCCTCATGCACCCCTGGAGTAGAAACTCCCTAAAAGTGACCCCATTTTGGAAACTACGGGATAAGGTGGCGGTTTTGTTGGGACTATTTTTAGGGTACATATGATTTTTGGTTGCTCTATATTACATTTTTGTGCGGTAAAGTTACCAAAAATTTCAATTCTGAAATTTCATCTCCATTTGCCATTAACTGTTGAGGAACACCTAAATAATTAATAAAGTTTGTAAAATCAGTTTTGAATACCTTGAGGGGTGTAGTTTCTTAGATGGGGTCACTTTTAGGGAGTTTCTACTCTAGGGGTGCATCAGGGGGGCTTCAAAAGGGACATGGTGTCAATAAAAAAGGCCATCAAAATCGGCCTTCCAGAAACCATGTCGGTCCTTTCCTTTTTCGCCCTGCCTTTTAGTGATACAGCAGTTTACGACCACAAATGTAGCGTTTCTGTAAACTGCAGTATCAGGGTAATAAATATTAAGTTTTGTTTGGTTGTTAATCCTTGCTTTGTTACCGGAAAAAACGTATTGAAATGGAAAAGTGCCCAAAATAGCTGTTTTGGCACAGTTTTTAATTATTTTTTTTGACAGTGTTAATCTCGGGGGTTAGGTCATAGGGTATTTTTTATAGAGGAGATTCTTACGGACGCAGCGATACCTAATAAGTCAACTTTTTTATTTAGGTTCGACTATATTATCCTTTTTGATACCAAATTATTATTTTTTGTATCTCTAAAGTCTAAGAGTCATTTTTTTTTCTTGTTTTTTAGCCGATTATCTTATGTAGGGGCTAATTTTTTGCAAGATGAGAGGATGGTTTTATTGCCACTATTTTGGGGGCTATATGACTTTTTGATCGCTTGCTATTAAACTTTTTGTTATGGAAGGTGACAAAAAAAAAGTTCCTTTTTTGAAATTTTTTATTTTTTTTGGACCGTGTTAATCTGGGGGGTTAGGTCATGGGGTTCACACTCCAGTAATGCATGACACTAGGTTTCTTGACTAGGCCCATATGCAGCACGAGGCCCCAAAATGTCCTCATCTCGGCTGCACTGACCAGCGTCCAGCCACCGGGCCTAGCCAAAAAGGAGCCCGGGTGTTGAGCAACAAACTGTTGGGTGTACAGGTTCGTCTGCTCCACCATTAGATTTACCAGTTGGTCACTGAAAAAAAGACTAAAATAGTCATATTCAGTGAAGCCCACTGTGGAAATCAGGATTCCTGGTTGGCCTACAAAATCAGGAATCACGGGCTCAAATCGCTCTAGGTTATACAAGACAAGTTCACCGGCAGGGGGCTCAGGTGGGATTTAACTGGTGGACTGGAAAACTAGTACGAGCCACAGAGCTGCTCGTACTAGGGTGGGCCAGTGTCCTAACATGGGGGTCCCCTTGCTCCGCCTGGCGGCGTCTCCGCCTCCTTGGGGGCGCATCATCATCGCTAGATGATGAGGAGGACGCGGATGACAACAGGAAAGTGAGGTCATCCTCGTCCTCACTGGGACTCTCGGACTCTGAGGCAAGCTGAGCGTATGCCTCCACGGCCGATAACATCCGGGCCATAGGGGAGTGTGTGTCTGCGTGTGTATGTGCGTTCGTGTAAATCTTTATATGGTGTGCGTGTGTGTGGGGGCACGGGTGTTCGCGGACTTATCCCTAAATTACCTGGCTGATCAGATGGGGGGTGCTGGGGCACAGATCGGGTCCTGGGGCAAGGATGGGTGCTGGGGCACAGATGGGGTGATGCTGGCTGAGATCCGACGACGTGCAGGCAAGATTTGACACATCACCTCTCAGGATCGCAGGATGGCGATTGGTGGTGTAAAATCACACCACCGATCACCATCCTGTTCTGGGTTATCGGGTCCTCAGAGACGGGTGCTCAATGATTTGAGAAGGCACCGGGAACCGATCACCGCCCGCCGGGCTGCGGTGATCGGAACTATACATGACGTACTGGTACGTCATGTGTCCTTAAGTACCAGGACAACATGTGTCCTGAAGAGGTTAAGGTACGGTCCCTTGTTTACAAAGTCTTTTACGCTTTCCACATAGAGCTCCTGTCCATAAGATGGCTGCTGCTAGCCCCCATGTGATGTCGCCGTCATTCAGATACACTGCAACTGCCATCTACACTTGTTATGTTGAACGTTTAGTGCAGATGTAGTGTATTTGAATGGGGGAGACATCACATGAAGGTGATTTGCCTGGTCATATGACCCTCTATTAGCAGCCATCTTATGGACAAGGCCTCTGTGTGGACAGCACAAAAGACTTGGCAAACAAGGGGGCATACCATATGAAATATAGAAAATGGTGCAGGCTGTAATAGTAAGTGCCACCATCTCACAAACAGATTGGTCAACCATACCAGAAAGTGGGTTAACTTGGGTATGATAGTTTTGTAGACGTACTAATCAAAAACTGTTTACTGCCTAGCTGAAGTACGTTAAAAACGCTATGTAGTAATATTAAAAATGAATCTCCACATGAATAGGCTGATAGGATGAGCTGGAACTTTTACAGACCAATTATATGCTGGTTCCTAGATCCACCCTACCACAAGAACTCCTTTATATTTTGGAGTATGAAAAATAAGGGGTATATCCTCTTGTGGTCCTAAAGAAGTATTTATGCACTTCATACACAGGACTGTGGACCCCTCAGTAAATGCTGTATAGGACCTCACACTTAGAGGATAAATCCCTATCCGGGCTCAATATACAAACAAGAGTCAGTCTGCACGTGTTCACTGCACTGCAGTTAAATGCTCGACGCGTTTCCCTTTAATTCATCAGGAGCATTAGACCTAATGTTTGGCAGACATCTGTTGCGACCCTGATGGTGGGTATGCAATAATCTTGCCAAACACATTTAGATCTACTGACTAGAAAGACGCTGCGCGCTTCTGATAGCGTGCGTGCAGCAACGAGCCTCCCGGCACTGTAGTGGCCGTAACGCGCGCGATGTGTGCGCTGTTTAAATGGAGATGTCTCCTCCCCTTCCCTTGCCTCTAACAGGCATCCAATGGGCGTTCGATCGCTAGATGGCCGCGCCTCTTGCTGTCGTCATCACCAGTGGACAGACAGTCCATTACACAGCCGTTCAAGTAGACTACGCCTCCTCCTGTCATCATTCGTCGCTATGACAAGGGGGAGTATATGATCGTGACATATGCTTGAGTCACCATCTGGGCTGCAACATAACATCTATAAGATATCTTCATGTACAGGTAAAACCAGTGTTTCAATAATCGGAACAAATTTATCAAAAGTGGTTACCACAGAAATTGTAGAAAAAAATCGATCCTGCTTGAGGCAGAAAAAAAAATCGATCCTGCTTAAAGCATAAGGGATCCCATTGCATATAGTCCCTTAGGAATCCCCATAAGTAGCAGAAGCGTCAACCACCGACATTCATACTCAGGACATAACGGACACACTTGGGTCCCATTTCATGGATGATTTCCACATATAGTCGATAAGGAGAGGTCACAGTAAAAGAGAGTTATCAGAGGGAGCAATATATCTCTTCAATGAAAGACAGAGGATAAACCTCATGCACTGACCAACGAGGGTAGAGGGCTCTGCCCTTCATTCAATAAAACATGCAAATGAAATCGCATCGTTCAACCCCTTTGGTTTAACCGTATTTAGTGTAAAAATCCACTGTGCCTCCTTTCTGAGAAGCAGTGTATAAATATCGTCTTCCCTGGGCGGTGGTCTTACATGTTCAATGCCCTGGAATTTGAAGCAATCTGTTGTCCTGGGATGGCAAGTAGAACGTTCTCTCTACCGCCAGCTCAGGGGGGTGGCGATGGGCAGTCCCTGTGCACCAACTTTCGCCAACCTTTACCTGGGCTGGTGGGAAAGAGACGGTTTTTAACGAAGAGACGGAAGAATGGACCTCATCCATATTATTATGGATGAGGTTCATTGATGATATTTTCATCCTATGGAGAGGTACAAAGAAAAAATTCTCGGATTTTGTATCAAGGCTGAATATAAATACCTTAGGCCTGTACTTCACATCTGTAATTGACGAAAAACATATCACGTTTCTGGACCTTGCGATCAAGATTGACCCCTCTGGATATCTTAAAACAAAAGTGTTTTGTAAACCCACGGCCAATAATGCCCTCTTGAGGTGGGAGAGTGGACACCCATACCCACTCAAGAGGGGCATTCCTAAGGGGCAGTACCTTAGAATGAGACAGAACTGCTCTCAGTGGTCTGATTTTAAGGTAGCAGCGGATGACCTAGAAAAACGGTTTGTTGAGAAGGGATACCCTAAACCTGTTTTAAAGGAGGCCTATCAACATGCGGCTGCATGTGATAGGGAACATCGCTTGCATCCTAAAAATAGGACATCTGAGGATGCACAGTTACGCATCATAGGTACCTTCGACACAGCGCACAAGGAGATGCGTGCATTGCTGACTGAGCACTGGGAGATTTTAAAAACTGACCCAGATGTCGGGCATCTAGTAGGGGGATATCCCATGATCACATACCGTCGTGGGGGAAACATTAAGGATAAGGTGGTCCGCAGTGCCTTTAATTCTCCTGTGAATGAAACCTGTTTAGGGGCTAACATACCAAATGGCACAAATAAATGTGGAAACTGCATAGCCTGTAAAGTTATCTCAAAGGGTACACATTTTACCAGCTCGACCACAGGGCATGAATACTACATCAAATCCTTTATCAACTGTAAGACAGTAGGGGTGGTATATCTCGCGACCTGCATTTGTGGATTACAATATGTAGGGAAAACTAAGCGCAAATTTAGGAGGCGCATAGGGGAACACCTATTGAAGATCAGAAGCTTTGGTGATACCCCCATTGCGCAACACGTGGCTACTTGCCATCCCAGGGCATTGAACACGTAAGACCACCGCCCAGGGGAGGCGATATTTATACACTGCTTCTCAGAAAGGAGGCACAGTGGATTTTTACACTAAATACGGTTAAACCAAAGGGGTTGAACGATGCGATTTCATTCGCATGTTTTATTGAATGAAGGGCAGAGCCCTCTACCCTCGTTGGTCAGTGCATGAGGTTTATCCTCTGTCTTTCATTGAAGAGATATATTGCTCCCTCTGATAACCCTCTTTTACTGTGACCTCTCCTTATCGACTATATGTGGAAATCATCCATGAAATGGGACCCAAGTGTGTCCGTTATGTCCTGAGTATGAATGTCAGTGGTTGACGCTTCTACTTATGGGGACTCCTAAGGGACTATATGCAATGGGATCCCTTATGCTTTAAGCAGGATCGATTTTTTTCTGCCTCAAGCAGGATCGATTTTTTCTACAATTTCTGTGGTAACCACTTTTGATAAATTTGTTCCGATTATTGAAACACTGGTTTTACCTGTACATGAAGATATCTTATGGATGTTATGTTGACTCAAGCATATGTCACGATCATATACTCCCCCTTGTCATAGCGATGAATGATGACAGGAGGAGGCGGAGTCTACACGAACGGCTGTGTAATGGACTGTCTGTCCACTGGTGATGACGACAGCAAGAGGCGCGGCCATCTAGCGATCGAACGTCCATTGGATGCCTGTTAGAGGCTCGGGAATGGGAGGAGACATCTCCATTTAAACAGCGCACACATCGCGCGCGTTATGGCCACTACAGTGCCGGGAGGCTCGTTGCTGCACACACGCTATCAGAAGCACGCAGCGTCTTTCTAGTCAGTAGATCTAAATGTGTTTGGCAAGATTATTGCATACCCACCATCAGGGTCGCAACAGATGTCTGCCAAACATTAGGTCTAATGCTCCTGATGAATTAAAGGGAAACGCGTCGAGCATTTAACTGCAGTGCAGAGAACACGTGCAGACTGACTCTTGTTTGTATATTGAGCCCGGATAGGGATTTATCCTCTAAGTGTGAGGTCCTATACAGCATTTACTGAGGGGTCCACAGCCCTGTGTATGAAGTGCATAAATACTTCTTTAGGACCACAAGAGGATATACCCCTTATTTTTCATACTCCTAAATATAAAGGAGTTCTTGTGGTAGGGTGGATCTAGGAACCAGCATATAATTGGTCTGTAAAAGTTCCAGCTCATCCTATCAGCCTATTCATGTGGAGATTTTTAATATTACTAAATAAAGTGTTTTTAACGTACTTCAGCTAGGCAGTAAACATACCAGAAAGTGGCCAACCTCTAAGGCCTCTTTCACACTTGCGTTGTCCGGATCCGTCGTGTACTCCATTTGCCGGAAGTGCCCGCCAGATCCGTAACACCGCAAGTGAACTGAAAGCAGAAGACTGATCTGTCTTCAAAATGCGTTCAGTGTTACTATGGCAGCCAGGACGCTATTAAAGTCCTGGTTGCCATAGTAGTAGTGGGGAGCAGTATACTTACCGTCCGTGCGGCTCCCGGGGCGCTCCAGAATGACGTCAGAGCGCCCCATGCGCATGTATGACGTGATCCATGCGATCACGTCATCCATGTGCGTGGGGCGCCCTGACGTCACTCTGAAGCGCCCCGGGAGCCGCACGGACGGCAAGTATACTGCTCCCCCGCTCCCCACTACACTTTACCATGGCAAACAGGACTTTAGCGTCCTGGCAGCCATGGTAACCATTCAGAAAAAGCTAAACGTCGGATCCGGTAATGCGCCGAAACGACGTTTAGCTTAAGGCCGGATCCGGATTAATGCCTTTCAATGGGCATTAATTCCGGATCCGGCCTTGCGGCAAGTGTTCAGGATTTTTGACCGGAGCAAAAAGCGCAGCATGCTGCGGTATTTTCTCCGGCCAAAAAACGTTCCGGTCCGGAACTGAAGACATCCTGATGCATCCTGAACAGATTTCTCTCCATTCAGAATGCATGGGGATAATCCTGATCAGGATTCTTCCGGCATAGAGCCCCGACGACGGAACTCTATGCCGGAACAGAACAACGCAAGTGTGAAAGAGCACTAAAATAAAAAAACTCTGAAAATTATATTCTGACTCCTATAACATTTTTATATTTATGTATATCTAAAAAGGTACAGCACCTTAGATGTACATAAATATAAAAATGTTATAGGAGTCAGAATATATGAGTGGGGGCTCATATTTTTTGCAGGCTGTTTTTATTGATGCCATTTTGGAGTGTGTACGGGATAAATATTTTTATATTTTAATAGTACAGGCAATGCTATTTATGTTTATTTTTTGAACAGATTTTTTTTATATTTTAAAAAAGGAGATTTTTTGTGAAACTCACCTGTAAAAAATTTTCTTGTCTTTTCCATTGGGGGACACAGACCACGGGTATAGCCTAGGTCATTACTAGGAGGAGACACTATGCAAATAAAAAAGAAAGCTCCTCCTCCCGGGGCTATACCCCCATGCTCCACCTGGAGGACCCCAGTGCGTGCAAAAGCAGTAGGAGAAGGAGACCAAAGCAATAGAGACCAGAACAAAGGAATACCGCCATCGGACCGAAAACCTTCAGGTCCCGAAGAACTAAACCAACCCTTCCTACAACAGGCAAGAATGGGAGGGAGCTGTGTCCCCCAATGGAAAAGACGAGAAAAAGATTTTCCAGGTGAGTTTCACAAAAAATCTCCTTTTCTCGTACATTCAATTGGGGGACACAGACCATGGGACGTCCCAGAGCAGTCCATGGGGTGGGAAAAACCAGCACCTCCAGGGGAAAACGCCCAGCGGTCAAACAGGAACCACCGCCTGCAATACCTTGCGCCCAAGGACAGCATCAGCTGATGCCAAAGAGTGCAATTGGTAAAACTTTGTAAAGGTATGCAAGGAGGACCAGGTGGCCGCCTTACAAAGTTGAGATGCCGAGGCGCGATTACACCTATCCCAGGAGGCCCCCACCGCCCTGGTGGAGTGCGCAGTAACCCCGGCTGGGGGAACCCTGCCACGGGCACGATAGGCCGTGGCGATAGCTGACCGAATCCACCGGGCTACCGAGACTTTGGAAGCCGCCAGACCTTTACGAGGCCCTTCAAAAATCACGAAAAGGGAATTCGTACGGCGGAAAAAGGCAGTAACCGACAGGTACACTCGCAGAGCACGGAGAACATCCAGGGAATGGAGAGTGCGATCCTTCTGGTTCGCCGGGGATGGACAAAAAGAGGGCAGGACTATATCCTCATTAAGGTGGAAGGCGGAGACCACCTTGGGGAAAAATGAAGGGACCGGGCGTAGCACCACCTTATCCTGGTGGAAGACCAAATGGGGCTCCCTACAGGAAAGCGCGGCCAGCTCCGATACCCTCCTGATCGAGGTTATCGCCACCAAAAAGACCACCTTCCAGGTGAGAAGATTTAAAGAAACCTCCCTCAGAGGCTCAAAGGGAGCCACCTGGAAGGAAGACCGAACCAAATTTAGGTCCCAGGGGGGCAGGGGAGGAACATACGGAGGGACCGAATGCGCCACCCCTTGTAGGAAGGTCCTCACTGGACCGAGCAGAGCCAGGGATCGCTGAAAGAAAATGGCCAGAGCAGAGACCTGGCCTTTCAGAGAGCTCAGCGACATTCCCATCTCAAGACCGGACTGGAGAAAGGAGAGGACCACCGGAACCGAGAAACGAACCGGAAAAACGCCCAGTTTCTCACAAAAGGCAAGAAAGGCCTTCCAGGTAAGATAGTATATGCTGGATGAAACTGGTTTTCTGACCTTGATCATGGTCTTCACCACAGAGTCCGAGAAGGCCCTCTTCATCAGGATGGCGGTCTCAACAGCCACGCCGTTAAACGAAGTGACCGTAAATTCTGGTGGAAGAGCAGTCCTTGAGACAGTAGGTCCTCCCTGAGAGGAAGAGGCCAGGTAGTGTCTGCCAGCATCCGAGTGACGTCCGAGAACCAAGTGCGGCGAGGCCAATCGGGGGTGATGAGAATGGTCGGAATCCCTTCCGACGTGATTTTGTGAAGGACCTTCGGTAGTAGGGGCAGAGGTGGAAAGACATAAAGGAGGGGGAAGCCTCGCCACGGAGACACCAGCGCGTCCACCCCGTACGCCTCCGGGTCCCGAGCACGCGTCAGAAACATGGGAACCTTGTTGTTGAGCCTGGACGCCATCAGGTCGACGTCCGGGCGGCCCCACCGGCGACAGATGTCCTCGAAAACTTCTGGATTTAAGGACCACTCTCCTGGATCCACCGTGTTGCGGCTGAGAAAGTCCGCATTCAAATTGTCGATCCCTGGGATGTACACTGCCGACAGTACTGGAACATGAGTCTCCGCCCACTGGAGGATCCTTTCCGCCTCCTGCATCACCGTCCGGCTGCGGGTCCCACCCTGGTGGTTGATGTAAGCCACAGCTGTGGCATTGTCCGACTGGACCCTTACCGGGTGACCTGCCAGGAGAGGAGTCCAATGAGAAAGGGAGAGGAAAATTGCTCTGAGCTCCAGCACGTTGATCGGAAGGCGGGCCTCCGCCGCCGACCAAACCCCCTGCACCGTCCGGTGGAGAACACCACCCCAACCCAGGAGGCTGGCGTCGGTGGTGACAACAGTCCAGGAGATCAGAAGAAAGGATCTCCCTGAAATCAGGTTTTGGGGGGACAGCCACCACTGGAGTTCAACCCGAACCCGAAGAGGCAGACTGACTCGAGAGTCCAGACTGCGCGACGTCCTGTCCCAAAAGGACAGAATCGCCTGCTGTAGAGGCAGAGTGTGAAACTGGGCAAAGGGGACGGCATCGAAGGAGGCCACCATCAGCCCCAGAACCCTCATGCACTCACGGATGGAGAGTCGTCGGGAGCGCAGTAGGAGAGATACCGACTCCTGAATTCGAGAGGACTTGGAACATGGAAGGAATATCCGAGCTGCCGTGGTGTCCAGAACCATTCCTAGGAAGGTCACCCTCTGTGAGGGGTGAAGAGATGACATCTGGACATTGATCAGCCAGCCGAACTGCTCCAGTCTGAACAGTAAACCGGATGCTGTCCCTGGCCTGGGGAAGGGAGGAAGCCTTTATCAGTATGTTGCCCAGGTAGGGCAACAGAGATATGCCCCTGGTACGGAGGAGCGGCGCCAAGATCTTCGTGAATACCCGAGGGGCCGTAGCCAGCCCAAAGGGCAGGGCGACAAACTGGTAATGCTACGCAAAGGATACTAAGCAGGTGGCTCACTATGATTTGCCACGATAGGTGCACAAGTTCAAAAACACCCCTTGGTTCTAGTAAGTAAATATAAATTGGATAGAACCGGCACTCAAACAATCGGAGTATACGTGGAAATGAATAAAAAATTGTTTATTAAACAGTAAACGCTAATTTAAGCTATATCCTGTGTACATCAGGGTAAAATTCATAAAAATGACATAAAAAGCATATAAAACATATGTGTAGACCAATTGAATATATATCTCTGTTGTAGAGAGATCTCAATGCTGAGCACAACAGGCTGCATCCGTGTCCCCCCTGTATGGGTGAGGCTATTGGATCGCAGGCGTCTGTGACAAAGCAGAGTTAATAGATTTGAAATATATTCAGTGGTATATTTGCATACAATAGTGGTATGTTTAGATGGATTCAATACCATATATCCCACATAGTCTTAATTGCATAAGATTGCACCAACGTATAGGATGAGGGATAAAGGATAATCAAATGTGGTCTGTATTTTGAACCGTGGATAGATTGTCCAGCAACTGTAGCGGTCTCAGATTCAAAGTCAATTATCCAGCACGTCTGTAATCACAGTACCTGTGCCGCCTCTCATACAGAAAATCAGTATAGTTCCACTGAACTTGATGTTACTCACTGTGTCCCCGTGTAGGCTCACTCGGTTAGGTCTGCGGAGGGATTTCTACCGTGGCGTCCCACGCTTCAGCCTTTCTCCGCTGTGCTTGTGTCGGGTCCGGTTTACACTGGGACCCCGTCTCTACTCTCGCGAGAGACCTGTATTGGCTGTTTCAGCTGTTTCACTTCGGTGAGTCTTACAACACTTCTTTGATCTTCTGTAGGTGGATATATTCTCTCCGTCTTTTTAGTACATGGCCATGCACCGCTGAGATGATTCTTTCACAGGTAATACGCCCAGACGCGTTTCGAGATATCTTATCTCTTCCTCAGTGGGTATAACCTGTGAACACTAGTCTTGTGTTTTATATACTCTCATCTTAATTAATTAATTGCTTTCACCTGTTCCACAGTTTATGTGAGGAAATAGAGGCTTTGCTTTTCATTAACCTTTTCTTTTCCATATAATGTTTTTATCTTAGAATCCTCTTTCAATAACATTAATAGTATCAAACATCTCTGTATATATATATATATATATATATATATATATATATATATATGTTCACATATGGCAACTATATAGTCGATTATAAAAAAATAATAAATAATACATAAAAAAGGTGAATAAACCACTATATTATTATATGTTAGCAGACATCTGAAGTCCTACATTGTGGGGAAATGTTTTTATATCACCATCATGTAGTAAATAATTCTCCGCACATATATTCCAATATGAATATCCTGAGATATGGATATCCATGGTCGTCTCATTAGAAATTTTTGAGATTTTTTATGTATGTCAGTCCTGGGTGGTATAGCTCAATTCCCATCCTCTTAAAGCCTGATTAGCTAAATCTCAAAATGCTGTGGAATTATATTATTGTTTTTTGGGATATAGTCCTCCTTTCTAATCTATTTTCCTTCCTATATACATCTTTTTCCATAGTCTTTGTTTCTAATTTCGATATAGATTATACCTGCAATTTTCCAGCAATTTTTAACAGTTGCGTTTTTTTATTGCGTTTTTTTTCTTTGCGTTTTTTTTCTGCGGTTTTTATGGGGATGCGTTTTTTTCAAAAAATTTCTTATTTTTATTTTTATATATATATAGGATGGTTTAATCTTCCCTATGTTTAGGGGGTTTTAATTCCATAGATATTATATTTTCCATTTTTCTATATCTCAAAATCATTTCTTGTTTTTTCATAGTCAATCTTTATTTTATACTGCTCTTCATAGCTTACATCTCATAATCTAAATAGAACCAAAAATCTAAATAAAACCAAAAATCTCCAAGTCTGAATTCAACCCCGCAGGGAGGAGACTGCCAAAATCATAGATTCTTCTGGACTCAGCCCGTGACATTCTCATAATGTGATTACCTCCTCTCCAGTGTATGTCCACCTTTTCCAGGGCCACAAAAGAGAAACCCTTGGGGTCACTATTATGTGACACTTTAAAGTGTTTGGATAGAGAATGATTTTCATATCCTTTTCTAATATTATTTAGATGTTCTGTTATTCTCACTCTCAAGGGTCTTTTAGTTCTGCCAATGTATTGTTTCTGGCAGGGGCACTGGAAAAGGTAGACAACACTGGAGGAGTCACATGTCAAGCAACCCTTAATATCCAAACTAAATTGATTTTGAGTGGATTGGACCTTACTTATCTTTTTTGGGAATGTTGAGTTTTTACACCCCGAACATCTCCCACATCTATAAAACCCATTCATATTCAGCCATTTTTGGAGTGTAGGTGCCTCTTTTTTCTTGTGATTAATTATTGAAGGTGCTATTTTTAAACCTAGGTTAGGTGCCTTGGTGAAAGTGATAAGTGGGGAAGTGTGCAACATAGGTCCAATGACCTTATCTCTTAGTAGAAAGTGCCAATGTTGATTTATAATGTGCCGTACTTGTTTAGATTGTGAACTGTAAGGTAAAATTAATCTTAATTCCCCTTCCTTATTTGTGTTTTTGTGAGTATTTGGCTGAAAAAAGGTCTCTCTCTCTGTTTCTCTTATTTTTGTCAGAGCGTCCGTCAGGACTTTTTCGGGGTAACCTTTACATTCAAATTGTTCTTTCATTTTGAGGGCCTCAATTTCAAAATCCACTTCCTCGGTACAATTTCGCTTTATACGGCGAAATTGCCCTGAGGGAATATTTAGTAGCCACTGGGGTAGGTGGCAGCTTGTGAATGGTATAAAGCTATTTTTTGCTGTTGGTTTATAATGGGTATTACACCTGTATTTATTGTCACATTGTGTAATCTGAATGTCCAGAAACTCTATAGATACTTCCTTAATCTTGGACAAGAAGATCAAATTTTTGTCATTTTGATTCAGGGCCTCTAAGAATTCTTGCAATTGGTGTTCATCTTTTCTCCATACAAACAGGACGTCATCTATGTAGCGACGCCATAGGGTCAGGTCCGTCCCCAGTTTGGGGGTGATGTTTTCATATTCCCACTGTGCCAAAAATAAATTTGCATAACTGGGGGCGAACCTGGTCCCCATGGCCGTCCCACACAGCTGCAAATAGTGATCGCCCTCAAAATAAAAATAATTGTGATGGAGTATAAATTGAATACCCTCCATCAGGAATTCGATTTGTTTAGGGCATAAAGTCCCATTTATTTCTAATTGTGACTTTACTGCTGCTATACCTTGGTCATGTCTTATACTGGTATAGAGAGACTGGACATCTAATGTCCCAATGATCCAGCCTGGTTCTACATCAAGATCCTCTAACGTCCCAACAATATCTGTGGTATCTCGAATATACGACCTTGTTCTCCTCACCACAGGTTGTAATAATACATCAATGTATTGGGAGAGATTCGAGGTCATAGATCCTATCCCAGATATTATGGGACGTCCAGGTGGCTGTTCCAAATTTTTGTGGATTTTGGGCAGGCAGTAGAAGACTGGAAGTCTTCCCTGCGTGCCCAAAATAAAATTCCGTTCCTGGTCAGACAGTATCTTGTCACTTACACCTCTATTACACAGGTTTGTGAGACTTTTATTGAATTCCTGACCTGGGTCTGTTTTTAATTTTTTGTATGTCATGGTGTCCTCCAATTGTCTAAGACACTCATCTACATACTGTGTGGTATTCATAACCACAATAGCCCCGCCCTTGTCTGCGGGGCGTATTGTGATGTTCTCCTGTTTCTGCAATTCTTTAATGGCCCGAATTTCTCCCCCTGTTAAGTTATTTCTTTGGCTCTGTCTATCTTTGATCTTTCTCAGATCATTTTCGATTGATCTTTGGAATGTTGCCATATCATGGCCAATCTCATTTTTTGGGAATTTCCGTGATTTATTCTTTAGATTGGTATGTTGTACTCTTCCCATATTCTCATTATCGTCTCGTATAGGAGGTTCTACTATTATGGGATTTTTTTGGAAATATTTCCGTAGACATAATTTCCTCATAAATTTTTGAAGACCTATGTATGTATCGAACTTGTTGAGTTTGGATGTGGGTGCAAATTTTAATCCTTTGTCTAGGAGTTCCATTTGTGTATTTGTGAGTACTGTGGAACTTATATTGACTATTGAATCTAGTGTATTTATTAATTTCTCCTTCTGTCTCTCCCCCTTCTTCCTCTGTCCTCTTCTTGTCTTTCTTTCTCTGGTTTTGTGTGTTGATATTGATGGTATTGTCCCCTGTATGGTCGTTTGTATGGTTGTTGATAGTGTGTTGGGGACTGATTCCGCTGTCTCAGATTGTATGGATGAATTGGTGGGGTTTGCCGTGTGTGATTCCTTATTGGTGTCTGTGGGTGTTGATTTAATCTTGGTGAAGGTGATCTGTGTCTTATCCGTGGTTTGTGATGTGGTGGGGTCCTGTCTAAAAAATACTGGTCTTGTAAAGTTTCATATCTATTATGTGTTGGTATGTTATATCCTCCCTGACTATAGTTGGTATTTTGTGCTCCCTCCAATCCTCTCTCTTGTGGATATAACTCTCTCTCTATATTTGATACCTCCACTTGTGTCTGCGGTGGATCAAATCGGGGTTTAGAGTAGTTTTTATATTTCTTTGTTTTTTTGTTCATTATTTCCAGTTCTGTCCGATCTAGGCCTTTACATAATTTTTCTTCCCATTCCTCAAATTTACTATCTTTAGGGAATTTTTCAAGCAGCTGTTTATATTTGGCTATTTCAAGATTTAGATTATCTAGTATTTCCATTCTCCTTTTTATTATTACATGTATCAATGAAATGGATTGTGAGAATAGTAATTTCTCCCATTCTTGATTAAAGGATTCACTACAGAGGTCTTGTGCTGGTGTTTTATTAAGCATCAGCCCTCTGGGAATTTTCCCTTGTTCTATGAATTGTCTCAATGATCGTACCTCCCAGTGTTGTTTTAGCAGTTTTTGTAACAGGTGTTCTAGTTCTTTAAACGTTCC
This sequence comes from Bufo bufo, assembly GCF_905171765.1. NCBI lineage: Eukaryota > Metazoa > Chordata > Amphibia > Anura > Bufonidae > Bufo > Bufo bufo. The sequence goes on from NC_053397.1 coordinate 138,311,460, forward strand.
CGCTAATGTGGGTTTATTAAGGTGTTCATTGTTCACATTCCCTTCAAAATTGTAGGCTTCAGCTGTCTGCCGTTTCAATTCCACGTGATTCAATCCTATACGTTGGTGCAATCTTATGCAATTAAGACTATGTGGGATATATGGTATTGAATCCATCTAAACATACCACTATTGTATGCAAATATACCACTGAATATATTTCAAATCTATTAACTCTGCTTTGTCACAGACGCCTGCGATCCAATAGCCTCACCCATACAGGGGGGGACACGGATGCAGCCTGTTGTGCTCAGCATTGAGATCTCTCTACAACAGAGATATATATTCAATTGGTCTACACATATGTTTTATATGCTTTTTATGTCATTTTTATGAATTTTACCCTGATGTACACAGGATATAGCTTAAATTAGCGTTTACTGTTTAATAAACAATTTTTAATTCATTTCCACGTATACTCCGATTGTTTGAGTGCCGGTTCTATCCAATTTATATTTACAAACTGGTAATGCTGCCAGCCGACAGTGAAGCGCAGAAACCTGTGGTGAGATTCTGCTATATGGACATGCAAATAGGCGTCTCGTATGTCCACCGATGCGAGGAATTCCCCTGGAAGAAGAGAAGCAATAACAGATCGGAGGGATTCCATCCAGAACCTCCGGACCTGCAGAGACCTGTTTAAATTAGCTTCAGGTCTAGAACAGGACGCACCGATCCCTCCTTCTTTGGCACCACGAATAGGTTAGAGTAGAAACCTGCGCCTTGCTCCTCCAAGGGGACTGGAACAATCACTCCCCTGTCCAAAAGGGAAGAGACCGCCTGCAAAAGAGCCGAGGCCCGGACCCCGAGAAGAGAAGAAACGCTCCGGACGCCTGGAAGCGAATTCTATTTTGTAACCAGATGTTACAATTTCCAGGGCCCAGGCGTCCTGGATATGAGCTCTCCAAACCTGTTGAAAGGAGAGCAATCGGCCCCCCACCGTAAGAGGTGGGGGCGCCCCTTCAGGCGGAGGACTGCTTGGGAGCCGCAGGGCGGGCAGATTGTAGCCACGGGCGCCAGGAAGGCTGGGGCTTAAAGGCAGGCTTCTTACGGGAGTCCTAAGAGCCACCAGGGAAGGGGGCCGCCGCAGATCTGGAAGATGAGAAGTGACGAAAGGACTGGTTCCTAGAACCGGAGGACCGACCTCCAAAAAGGTGTGCTTGGATCTAGATTGGGGCAGGTTGGTACTCTTGCCCCCCGTCGCGTCCGAGATAATCTCGTCCAGCTTGGCACCGAAAAGGGGAGGTTAGTGAGGGAACGCTTAGAGGAAGCGTCAGCGTCCCAAACCTTCAGCCAGACTTTTCAGCGCTGTGTGACCGAAAGGGCCGAAATCCGCGCAAAGAGAATGCTAACATCAAAGGAAGCTTCGCAGAGAAACTTCATCGCCTGAGACATCTGGAGGACAAAGTTTAAGGTGTCCGCAGAGGCATCCTGCTCCGCTAGGTCCTGATGGTGGCGCTGCAACCATACGGAAAGCGCTCTGGATACCCAGGCCGATGCGAAAGCGGGCCACAGGCCAGTGCCTGCCAGAGTGAAGATGGCTTTGGACAGAGAATCCTAACGCCTGTATCCCGTAGAGACGAACCGTCCAAGACAGGAATGGCCGTATTCTTAGCCAATCTGGCCACCGGCGGGTCGACCTTAGGAGGAGTAGACCACTGCTGCACATTTTCTGCAGGAAATGGATAAAGAGTATCCATACGTTTCGTGGCAGAAAACCGGTGATTAGGGCGGTCCCAGGCCTTAGAGAGGACCTTGTTGAACTCGCCATATATGGGAAATACAACCGTTTGAGGTTTCCTAGAGTGGAAAAGAGGGAATTCCTGGCTACCAGCGGAAGGAGATTCCCCCTGGATATCAAAAGTATCCCGGACCGCCGCCACCAAGTCTGCCACCATAGTGGACAGCTTGGGCGAGGGCTCCAGCTCTGTGTCCTCATCAGAACTGGACCTTTCCCCTTCTGATCTATGGTCCCTGCGAGGAGGGGAAGTGTCTGAATGGGCCTCCAGGCGAGGAGGGGAAGCAGAATCATCCAAGGAAGGATGCTGCTGTTTACGCTGCCTCTTAGTGGCCGAGCGTCCTCTGTGGGAACCACTGGGAAGCGGATTGGTGTTAGCTGCAGGATCCGTGGACACCATGCGTTCCATGAAGACCATGGCGGCCCGAGAGACTTGGGCTAAGTCAGCGGCCGCCCTAAAATTGGCAGAGGCCCAAGCGGGTTCCGCGGGGCGGAGGGAGGACTGGGCTGAGTGAGAAGGGGTGGAGGGGGGAGAGGATGATCCTGTCCAGAGGCAAGGCAAGAGTCACAGGATCCCGTGACCGAAAGTGGCAAGCAACAAACCTTACATAGCCCCAGTGGGGCCTGAGGGGCCGACTTGGATTTTTGGGAGGCCCCAGGTTTCGGCATGATGGCGGCAATCCCTGCAAAGTAAGGGGTCAGGGTCTTCTACTGTTCCTGCAGCACGCAAGCCAATAACTATCCTACCGCGACAGAGTGGAGCCGGGAGCAGCCGCGTATGGAGAGCGCTGAACCGGAAGTGCAGAGAAGAATAGGGCACCGCCCACAAATCGCGTGAAAAATAACAGCCGCGGCCGCCGGAAGGGTAGGAGGGCCCGCCCCCCTAGACACCGGTGAGGGAGAGCAGAGGAAGTTGCCGCTTCTGATAGCGATGCCCCAGACAGGGATCCTTCCCCCGTTCAAACCACCCACCAAGCGGCCCTAAGTGTCACACCGGGAGACAGTGTACTTATCTGCGTCCTGCAGTCTTCGCCCTCAGATCCACACCAGCGGAGGTCACCTCTCAGTCAGCTGGCACAAGGAGTGGCAGTGATCTGGAAGAGGGCAGGAAGGTGACCCCGAATCTGGTAGGCCGCCGGAGCTGCAGGTCGAGCCCGGTTCCACTTAACTTCTGGGGGAGGGTGGGAGGTAGCCGGGGATGTCAGTTCGACCCCGGCGCTTGCTCCACCGAGAGACCAGCAGAATTACGACCCTGCGTCCCTGCTGAAAAAAATAAACGGGAGTAGAGTCGAAAATGTCACCTCCTTATCCGACACTAAGCAAGACTGGGGTCCTCCCGGTGGAGCATGGGGGTATAGCCTGGGGAGGAGGAGCTTTCTTTTTTATTTTCATAGTATCTCCTCCTAGTAATGACCTAGGCTATACCATGGTCTGTGTCCCCCAATGGAATGTACAAGAAAAAAATTTTACACTTAGGGCTCATGCACATGAACGTATTTTCTTTCCGTGTCCATTGTGTTTTTTTTGCAGACCATATGAAGAGCCATTCATTTCAATGGGTCCGAAAAAAATGTAAGGTGTGCATTCAGTTTCCGTATGTCTGTTCCACAAAAAAAAAAAAAAAATATATATAGAACATGTCCTATTACTGAAAAAACTTCAGATGGCCCGAGGCTGCCAAAGCAAGTAACATAGTAACATAGTACATAAGGCCGAAAAAAGACATTTGTCCATCCAGTTCGGCCTGTCATCCTACAAGTTGATCCAGAGGAAGGCAAAAAAACCCTGTGAGGTAGAAGCCAATTTTCCTCACTTTAGGGGAATAAAAAATTCCTTCCCGACTCCAATCAGGCAATCAGAATAACTCCCTGGATCAACGACCCCTCTCTAGTAGCTATAGCCTGTAATATTATTACACTCCAGAAATACATCCAGGCCCCTCTTGAATTCCTTTATTGTACTCACCATCACCACCTCCTCAGGCAGAGAGTTCCATAGTCTCACTGCTCTTAACGTAAAGAACCCTTTTCTATGTTTGTGTACAAACCTTCTTTCCTCCAAACGCAGAGGATGTCCCCTCGTCACAGTCACAGTCCTGGGGATAAATAGATGATGGGATAGATCTCTGTACTGCCCCCTGATATATTTATACATAGTAATTAGATCTCCCCTCAGTCGTCTTTTTTCTAACGTGAATAACCCTAATTTTGATAATCTTTCAGGATACTGTAGTTGCCCCATTCCAGTTATTACTTTAGTTGCCCTCCTCTGGACCCTCTCCAGCTCTGCTATGTCTGCCTTGTTTACAGGAGCCCAGAACTGTACACAGTACTCCATGTGTGGTCTGACCAGTGATTTGTAAAGTAGTAGGAATATGTTCTCATCACGGGCATCTATGCCCCTTTTGATGCAATCCATTATCTTATTGGCCTTGGCAGCCGCTGCCTGACACTGTTTTTTGCAGCTTAGTTTGCTGTTTATTAAAATTCCTAGATCCTTTTCCATGTCAGTGTTACCGAGTGTTTTACCATTTAGTATGTACGGGTGACTTGCATTATTCCTTCCCATGTGCATAACTTTACATTTCTCAGTGTTAAACCTCATCTGCCACTTATCTGCCCAAGCCTCCAATCTATCCAGATCCCTCTGTAGTAGTATACTGTCCTCTTCAGTGTTAATTACTTTACACAGTTTAGTGTCATCTGCGAAAATTGATATTTTACTATGCAAGCCTTCAAGTGAACAGCTCCCTCGATCTCGGTGCGGGGGAGCCATTCGATTGCTCCAGTACTACCTATTGTAAAGCAGGAACTCTGCTCTAAAATAGATAGTCATGATGTGATCTTCTGTCACGGCTGAGCAGTCTGACCGTAACAGGGATGTGATCAGCTAAGAAAACTTCATCATTAGTATCTATTGCAGAATTTCTGCTCTACAATAGATAGTAATGGAGCAACCGTACATAAGATATGCTGTCAGACTGAAAATCCTGATAGCAGATCTCACCAATGTGAAATTATTGCAGTGCTGATGCACAGTACAGCAAGGCCTCACTCTCATCTCCCCCAACCAAGTTGTAGAAGTGAAGGAAACCCGTTCTAGTCACATTCTAGGATGGGGTGCTGGAGGCCATGTTGATAACATTGCCAAAGAACCCCTTTAAACTCAACACCCCTGTCTAAGGATATTGCTCCACTTTTTGTGCCACCTAAGGGTTTTTTTGTGACTTAAAAAAACCTCAGTTGATAAATCGGGAGTAAAACTAAATAACATAGCAAACCACATCAACTTTCCTACTCACTTTTCAAAACTGGAGTAAGTGGTGTAAAAATACAAAACCTTGCAAAATTATTGAACAAAGAAATTCACAAAATAGGAAATCTCTATTTTACAACTTTTTGGAGCCAGAATTCTAGAGTACAGGACATAATGAAATCCCCCAATGTGTACTGTATGGCACTCTGAAGGGACTCATACAGTTGTAAGAAAAAGTATGTGAACCCTATGGAATTACCTCGATTTCAGCATGGATATGCAGAAAGATCAATAATTGAAATGAATAAAATACAGTCTGATTGTGCTAAACTAATAACACAGTTGATGTATTTTATTGAGCACATTTAGTAAACATCTACAAAGAAGGGATTTTGGACCATTCATTCGTGTATATGTGTTTCAGCTCAGCAATATTTCAGAGATGCCTTGTGTGCACAGCACAGTTAAGGTACTTTCACACTAGCGTTATTCTTTTCCGGCACAGAGTTCCGTCCTAGGGGCTCAATACCGGAAAAGAACTGATCAGTTTTATCCTAATGCATTCTGAATGGAGAGAAATCCGTTCAGGATGCATCAGGATGTCTTCAGTTCAGTCTTTTTGCCTTTTCAGGACGGAGATAAAACTGCAGCATGCTACGGTATTATCTCCGTCCAAAATTCCGGAACACTTGCCGGAATGCCTGATCCGGCAATTTTTCCATTGAAATGCATTAATGCCGGATCCGGCCCCGAGTGTTCCGGCAAAACGGATCTCGCATTGCGGTCAGCGCATGCTCAGACAGCAAAAAAAAAAAAAAAAGTGAAAAAAATTTAAAAAAAAAAGTGAAAAAAAGTAAAAAAAAAAAAGGAAAAAAATGCCGGATCAGTTTTTCCGGATGACAACGGCGACGGAACTGCCTGCCGGAATCCTCTGCCGCAAGTGTGAAAGTACCCTTAAGATCATGCCACAGCATCTCTATAGGGTAAAACTGATAATGCAGGCAATATATATTGACGAACTATTAGCGTAGGATAGGTTATCAATATCTGATCAGCAGGGGTCTGACACCAGGCACCCCAGCCGATCAGCTATTTGAAGAGGAGGAAGCAAAGCTCTATGAGAGCTCTACTTCCTCTTCACTGCCCGTCATCTTGGAAGTTTCAGTGGTGTACCATAATGATAAGTACTTGTAATTATACTATGCCAACGCGTCAGAGGAGATGACACATAGTGTAATGAACAGAAAGCAGAGTTCGCATGGAGCATGGCCTCCTCTTCAAACAGCTGATCGGCGGGGGTGCCAGGTATTGGATCCCAACCAATCTGATATTGATGACCAATCCTGACGATAGGTCATCAATATATATGGCCTGCACAACCCCTTTATGGTCTGGATTCTGACTTTGCTATTGCAAAACAGAAATAATCTTTTTCAATCATTCTTTCTATGACGTTCTTGTATGCTTGAGGTCTTTGGGCCAGATTTATCATTACTCTGACAGCTCACTCCACTTTTATATATGGCTAAAGTCAGTTTTAGCCAAGTCAGATTTATGATCGGCCCTTTAAGACTGTAATAAATGTGGTTTGACGGTAGCAGTTTATCCGTCAGTAAGCGGCTTTACAAAAGTCGCATAAGATAAGCATGGTACTCACTGGAGTAATTTTGCGCATTTTTTAGCGACTTTTTAAATTGTTGCAATAGTAAATCTGTCTAGAGGTTTATTTACATAAGAAAACACGCCAACTTTCAGAAAACTGGCGAGCATAGTGCAGAGCCAATAAAAGTCGCAATTTTTCCGACTTTTTCACTCCATTATTCTGACTTGAGCTAATGATAAATCTGGCCCTTTGTATTTTTGCACCTTCTACCATCGCTTCAGCCTGAGGTCATGGACTATTGCCCTTACATTCTGCTGTAAAACTTTGACACCATAGATTTCACTGCTCCTCCCTTCAGCATGTTTCATTGTTGAGCTGGGATTTTGGTGTTGGTGTGCAGTGTTCTTTTTCCTCCAAACAAAATTTGTATATTTGTGCCATCATCCATTTTTGTCTCGTTGTGGAACACCTCAGAATTTCAAAGAACCCACTTACTTTCTCTTGCAATTGTAGTATGTGATTAAATAGCTTAATACACTAAAACACTCACCCTCTGAGCCCTTTCATGTTCCTCTTTGGCTTTTTTCAGTCGCTCCTTGCGTTCATTAATTTCCTTTTCTTGACGCTTACGTTCATATTTTCGTTTGTGTTCTACAATTTTCTGGGCCTAAGTGAACATTTTTGTTTTTCCATTAAATATGTTTAAAAACATTAGCACTGTATACAATATATGGCCAACAATAGAAATAAGAGATTTAAGACCACATGCAGATCCTTAAACAATTAAACATTGGCGGATAATGATGATTTTTATGGGAAATAGACTCCATCTAATTTGCATTGGGGCATTCCGCCTCTTTAGTGCAGATGTTAGGGTTTCAAAAGCAGATGTCAGTTGGGGTGGATTTGGGGAGTTTAGGCCAACATGCCTGGTCCTTTTTTGTCTCAGAAGATACAGTGGGTGTTGTCTGGCAGCGGCTTATTTCTCTTTTCCCATTAGGACTATATGCTGAACTGAGCATGCATGTGGAATCGGGAGGAATAGCTGTCAACCTACAGCTATCTAAAGTGTATGGCTACCTTAAAGAGAAACCTCCAGTCAGGAGATAAATGATATGCAAGTCATGAGTAAAGGCTATTAATTTCCTCAAATCTCTTAACCTCACAGTGGTTATCAATGTCTGGTTTTGCTGCAGTGCCTAGTCTGGGACATCAAATTAATGGATTTGGCTATTTATCTATGTCCTTTAAAACCGATACATAAAATTAAGCATCTTCATAAACACGCTAGTTGCGCTAAACCTCACCAAACACATTTGTGATACATTGAAACCACAGGAACTCCTAATGTAAGCCAACAATCCAAACAGTGTTTTAGTAGCTGTGTGACATTTAGAAATATAGTTGTGGCTTACTACTCGGCCAGAAACCTTTATAAATGCATATTTAAATAAATGGACTATGGTAAGTACTCCCACTGAAATCAATGTAAAGGGTTTTAGTAGTGTTTGGAATGCATATAAGACATAGCATAAAACACGTGTTTTACGTGATCAAATACCCAGCATATTTTTGGCCATGTGAGCATAGCCTGATGGGAGCTTTACACCAGCAATGCATGGTGTTGATCAGTATATTTCAATCAGATTCAGATTTATACAGTATTCAAATCCAGAAGCTCTATATAGTGCGATCGGATGTTTATTAACTGGTTACACGCCGCTTGCTGTATATTTATGGCAGGCAGTCCAGATCTCTAGTGACCACGCCAGATTATATTTACAGTGCAGACTTTTTCTGGCTGTCCTACTCGGTGACCAACATTCTTCCATGTAGTAACTGTTAATGTGACAGCTATCAATCACTGATAGGACCACCAACCTAGAAAACACAAGTTTGCTTTTGTGTTGTCATTCTTTTGTGTCTTTTTGAAATTACCATTTGTTTACCATTCGGGATTAGGATTCATAACTAATCACAAAACAGCCCACCGTATACTTACCATGGCACAATACAATACAGTTAGAGCAAAAATGCTAATGTAATTTTTCCATTTTTAATAGAACCTTTGCAGATAATATTTATCTTCCAAGAAGAGCGGTTTGTTGAAAGTAGATCAGAGGGAAAAAATGGCACAGATGTGCCAGACATGAAGGGGCATCTTGTGGATTTTTTGGGTGTCCTTTTTAGTGGGATATTTTTCAGACATCATTCCAGGTTTGAACAACATGGGGGACGCTCACCAGCTATTCTGGAGCCCAGCCCACTGTCCACCCCTCAGTGCAAATATAAACCCAAACAAAAAAATGGCTGGCTCACAGTAATTAGCATTTAATTTTGCTAGTACAGGTCATAAAATCAAAATACATAAACTTCACTTTCACATAACCATATCTATAAATAAAAGTTCATTTTGTGTACGGTCCCTTTAAATTTAGAGCTCTCGCATGAAAAAAATACAAAATAGCAGCTTCCTTAGGCCCCTTTCACACGAGCGAATTTTCCCCGCGGATGCGTTGCGGGAGGTGAACGCACAGCATCCGCACGGAATCCTGACCCATTCATTTCTATGGGGCTGTTCACATTACCAGTGATTTTCACGCATCACTTGTGCGTTGCGTGAAAATCGCAGCATGCTCCTCTTTGTGCGTTTTTCACGTAACGCAAGCCCCATAGAAATGAATGGGGTTGCGTGAAAATCGCAAGCATCCGCAAGCAAGTGCGGATGCGGTGCGATTTTCACGCATGGTTGCTAGGAGACGATCGGGATGGAGACCCGATCATTATTATTTTCCCTTATAACATGGTTATAAGGGAAAATAATAGCATTCTGAATACAGAATGCATAGTACAATAGGGCTGGAGGGGTTAAAAAATAAATAATCATTTAACTCACCTTAGTCCATGGTGAATCACCATGGTAAAAGATCATGTGACGTACCATGTGATGACCAGAGTGACGTCATCAAAGGTCCTTTACCTATAATTAATGCTCACCACAGGTCTTATTCAGTAAAGGGGACAGAAGGAGATGCCGGGCCGCGATCAATTGGACTAAAGTGAGTTAAATGATTTTATTAATTTTTTTAACCCCTCTAGCGCTGTTTTACTATGCATTCTGTATTCAGAATGCTATTATTTTCCCTTATAACCATGTTTAGGGATCGACCGATATTGATTTTTTAGGGCCGATACCGATAATTTGTGAACTTTCAGGCCGATAGCCGATAATTTATACCGATATTCTGGGAATTTTCATTTTTGAGAAAAAAAATATAATTCCTACACAAATCTGCTGAAAATTAATATGTTTATTGTTAATGTGTATTTTTTTGTTTATTGTTAATGTGTATTTTTTTTTTATAAATCTTTTTCATTTATACTTAATATTTTTGTGTTTTTTTTTTTTACTAACTTTTAGCCCCCTTAGGGACTAGAACCCTTGTCCCATTCACCCTGATAGATCTCTATCAGGGTGAATAGGAGCTCACACTGTCCCTGCTGCTCTGTGCTCTGTGCACACAGCAGCATGGAGCTTACCATGGCAGCCAGGGCTTCAATAGCGTCCTGGCTGCCATGGTAACCGATCGGAGCCCCAGGATTACACAGCTGGGGCTCCGATCGGAGGAGGAGGGGATCCTGTGGCCACTGCCACCAATGATTAATACTGGGGGGGGGGCGCACTGCACCACCAACGTTTTTACTATTGGGATGGGGGGCGCACTGCGCCACCAATGTTTTTACTATTGGGATGGGGGTGGGGGGCGCACTGCGCCACCAATGAAGATAAGTCTCTCAATCATTCATATACAGGAGGCGGGAGCTGGATGCAGAATCACATAGCCGGCTCCCGACCTCTATGAGCGGTAGCTGCAATCCGCGGCACCTAAGGGGTTAACTACCGCGGATCGCAGCTATCGCTCATAGAGGTCGGGAGCCGGCTATGTGATTCTGCAGCCAGCTCCCGCCTCCTGTATATGAATGAATGGCTTATCTTCATTGGTGGCACAGTGGCCACAGCCCCTCCCCTCCTCTTATGTTCTCTCCTCTCATTGGCGGCAGCGGCAGCAGCAGCACAGGGGGAGGGAGACACGGCTTCCTTCTCCCCTGTGCTGCGGAGGGAACACTGAGAGCAGCGCGTTCTGTGTTCCCAATACGTTATCGGTATATCGGCAAAATAGATGCCGATACCGATAACGTTCAAAATCCTCAATATCGGCCGATAATATCGGCCAAACCGATAATCGGTCGATCCCTAACCATGTTATAAGGGAAAATAATACAATCTACACAACAACGATCCCAAGTCCGAACTTCTGTGAAGAAGTTCGAGTTTGGGTACCAAACGTGCGATTTTTCTCACGCGAGTGCAAAACGCATTACAATGTTTTGCACTCGCGCGGAAAAATCGCGGGTGTTCCCGCAACGCACCCGCACATTTTCCTGCAACGCCCGTGTGAAAGAGGCCTTATAGTTTCTATGTTCTGGGCGTGTGGTTTATAGTACCATTAGTTGTATGCTCTGTTGTCTATGTTATTCAGTGATAGGTTTATGACAAACTCTGTTGAATTGTTTAAATGTATCCACGTTCATAGACAGATTGCTACAACAGTCTGCGGTTAGTTGTTGCCATGTGTACACGTACTTTGTTAGTCATACATTCAGTCAGTCCGCAACTGATTTCGCCAATGTATTACTCACGGTTGCGACCATTGTGCCCGCTTTCTCTGCGACTTACCTCTTGACAGGTTACTTCAGTTGTGCCACTCCTTGCTGCGTGTCTCCCAACGCATGTATACTCGACCTGCTGGGACGCCTACAGCTTATAGAAGTCTTATCAGTACCAAAGCAAAGAAATGCCTCTGTCCACACTGCCTGTTCAGTGGCTGCCAACCAGATGCGTTTCGGAACGATACAGTTCCTTCCTCAGTGGAATAGAAAAAATAATGCATGAATTCTAGGACCCAACCTTCAGATTTTTAAACTAGTTTAGGTAAAAACTAATATCTGGACTGGATCATCATTTAGGAAACTTTATTATAGTTACTATTCGCATCAACTGCTAGATTCATAAACATCAGTTCGCAATATGCGTTTTCTTGCTTTGTTATAATAAAATATATGATTTTCCCTATATTCTTCTCTATCAACATTATAAAGACAGAGAAACATTAACACCTAAGTATAATAAAATTATCGCAAAATTAATAAAAATTAAAAAAAAATATATACAACTTGCTTATTGAGGTTTCAAGTCTTATATTTTATTTATTTTTATTTACATTTATTTTGTGATAATTTTATTATACTTTGGTATTAATGTTTCTCTGTAACATAGTAACATAATATATAAGGCCGAAAAAAGACAGCTATCCATCCAGTTCGGCTTGTTATCCTGCAGGTAGATCCAGAGGAAGAAGTCAATTTTCCCCACTTAAGCGGAAAGAAATTCCTTCCCAACTCCAATCAGGCAATCAGAATAACTCCCTGGATCAACGACCCCTCTCTAGTAGCTATAGCCTGTAATTTTATTACACTCCAGAAATACATCCAAGCCCCTCTCGAATTCCTTTATTGTACTCACCATCACCACCTGCTCAGGCAGAGAGAGAGTTCCATAGTCTCACTGCTCTTACCGTAAAGAATCCTTTTCCATGTTTGTGTACAAACCTTCTTTCCTCCAGACACAGAGGGTGTCCCCACCGTCACAGTCCTGGGGATAAATAGATGATGGGAGAGATCTCTATACTGACCCCTGATATATTTATACATAGTAATTAGATCTCCCCTCTCAGTCGTCTTTTTTCTAAAGTGAATAACCTAATGTTGATCATCTTTCAGGATGCTGTAGTCTCCCCATTCCAGTTATTATTTTAGTTGCCCTCCTCTGAACCCTTTCCAGCTCTGCTGTCTGCCTTGTTCACAGGAGCCCAGAATTGTACACAGTACTCCATGTGTGGTCTGACTAGTGATTTGTAAAGTGTTAGGACTAAGTTCTCATCATGGGCATCTATACCCCTTTTGATGCAACCCATTATCTTATTGGCCTTGGCAGCAGCTGCCTGACACTGGTTTTTACTGCTTAGTTTGCTGTTTATTAAAATTCCTAGGTCCTTTTCCATGTCAGTGTTACCGAGTGTTTTACCATTTAGTATGTACGGGTGACTTGCATTATTCCTTCCCATGTGCATAACCTTACATTTGTCAGTGTTAAACCTCATCTGCCACTTCTCTGCCCAAGCCTCTAATCTATCCAGATCCATCTGTAGCTGTATACTGTCCTCTTCTGTGTTAATTACTTTACACAGTTTAGTGTCATCTGCAAAATACTTCAATTACTCTTACAGGTAATATGTTTTCCATGAGCCCATGACAGCACCTGTGACAGCACCTGTGAGAGATCCTCCCCCTTCCGGACAGGAAACAGGAACTTCCCAGATCTTTAAATTGGTCCCTTGCCTTCCACCACTCAGTATTTGACAAGATTCCTGGGACCAGCAATGCACCTATATATAGTGAAACTAAAAACACAAGCAAGAAAGCACACCAGAAAAAAACACTGCGCCAAATATATGCCAGGCATATCTCTTCTCATTACCGGTAAGAGTAATTGAAGTATTTCCATTACGCCCCATGACAGCACCTGTGAGAGACTAGACTAGATAACTATTAGGGAGGGACTAAAGCCTGCAGCACCTTTCTCCCAAAAGAGATATCCTGCACAGATGAAAGGTCCAACCTATAGTGCTTGTAAAACGTAGAGGGGGAACTCCACGTTGCAGCCCTACAGATTTGTTCAATGGTAGCGCACCCTTTTTCTGCCCAGGAAGAGGCTACTGCCCTGGTGGAATGGGCTGAAAAATCTGAAGGGACCTGACAATCTGATTGTGAATATGCCAAACCTATCGCTCTCTTGATTCATCTGGCTAAAGTACGGCTTGTAACTTTCGAACCCCTGTTCTGACCCTGAAACTGAACAAAGAGTTGCAGGGTTTTTCTTAAGTCCTTCGTAGACTCTAAATATGCACAGACACACCTTCTGACATCTAAAGTATGAAAGGATTTTTCTCCTTCATTCTTTGGGTCCTGACAAAAGGAAGGGAGAACTATTTCCTGAGACTTATGGAATACCGACACTACTTTGGGAAGGAATGCAGGATCCGGTTTGAAAACAATTCTATCCTCCAGAATCTGAGTATATGGTGGGGAAGAGGACAAAGCGGATAGTTCTCCTACTCGTCTGGCGGATGTAATGGCCACTAAAAATACAGTCTTATAGGACAGCATCTTTAAGGGGACGTCCCCAAGAGGCTCAAACGGGGCCTTGGTTAGAGCAGAAAGAACCAGGTTAAGGTCCCATGGGGCTGACTTAGATTTAACTATAGGACATAGTCTAGAGGATCCCTTAATTAACCTTTTGACCCAAGGATGAGTAGCCAATCGAAAGTCAAATAGGACACTCAGTGCTGAGACTTGTACCTTGAGAGTGCTGGGTTTAAGCTTTTCGTTAAGGCCTTCCTGTAAAAAATGTAAAATTAACGGGATGTTGGTTGAGCTCAAGTCTAAGCCTGGACCTGCAAACTGAAGGAAGGTCTTCCATACCCTCAGATAGATTTCAGAGGTGACTTTTTTCCTACTAGCTAGGATAGTCCCAATGACTTGTTCTGATAGGCCTCTAGACCTGAAGAATGTCCTCTCAAAATCCAGGCTGTCAGGTGGAGGTTCTTGACTTCCGGATGATGTAGAGGGCCCTGATATAATAGGTCCTGTCTTTCTGGAAGTATCCAGGGATCAGCTATTGATAGTCTCCTCAACCAAGCAAACCAGACTCTTCTTGGCCAAAATGGTGCTATTAGTATCACTGTTGCCTGCTCCCCACTGATCTTCTGGATCACTCTGGGCAATAGGCTGATGGAAGGGAAAGCATAGACTAGGCCCTTCCCCCATGTCTGTGAGAGCGCATCTGTGCCTATCGACTGATCCTCCCTGCTCAGAGAAAATAAACTTTTGCACTTTTTGTTTTCCACCGAGGCGAATAGATCTATCGTGGGGGATCCCCATAGGGCCTCTATTTGGTGAAATACTTCCTGATTCAGACACCAATTCGCCTGACTGAACCTGTGTCTGCTGAGAAAGTCTGCCTGGTGATTCTCTGAGCCTTTCAAATGAACCGCTGAGAGAGAAAGAGCTTTCCACTGTATTAACAAGAAAATACTGGATGCCAGCTGCATTAGTTGAGGGGATCTTGTTCCCCCTTGCTTGTTTATATAAGCTACCACCGAGGCATTGTCTGATAGGATCCGGACATGTTTTTGAGGCAAAGATGGGAGACTTTCCTTTAATGCGCACAGGACTGCTCTTAACTCCCTGGCATTCTGGGACTGAGCACTCTGGGTATTTGACCAAGGACCTTGGAAAAACCCCAAAACTGAATGGGCCCCCCATCCCCAAGGGCTTGCGTCGGTGGTTATTATTAAGGGGTCGTGTCTCACCCACTCTACCCCCTGACTGAGGTTCGGAATTTTTAGCCACCAAGCTAGGGACCGGGTTACTGACCCCGGGATTACAATCTTGCGATATAGGGATAGCGACCTCCCGTCCCATTTGGACAAAATGTGCCATTGCAGTATTCTGGACCTGAATTGGGCCCACCTCACAGCTGGAATACAAGCCGTCATCAGACCCAGAATAGACATAGCTTTTCTTAGGGAAACTTCCTTGGTTTTGCTGAAAGACCTGATCTTCTGCTGAATACCCTCCTTCTTGTCTGCCGGAAGATAAGATTTCTGTGTCTGAGAATCTAATAGGATGCCTAGAAAAATGCATTTGGGAGGTTGGAATCAGGGATGATTTGTCCCAATTTATTAACCAGCCCCGTCAGGATCCCCAGGACCTTCTGTATTTGAGATCTCAACAGCTCTGGGGACTGCCCTACCAAGAGAAGGTCGTCCAGGTATGAGATTATAATTATGTCCGACCTTCTTACTTCTGCCATTACCTCCGCCATTAGCTTTGTGAAGAGCCTGTGATATCCCAAAAGGAAGTGCTCTGAACTGCAAATGGACGATTGATTCTTCCATCTTCACTGCTACCCTCAGGTATCTCTGGGACAAAGGATGAATAGGCATGTGATAGTAGGCATCTTTTATATCTATTGAGGCCATCACGCAGTTGGGGAACAGATGGAGGACCGTGGAAGAGATGGATTCCATCCTGAATTTCTGGTAGGACAGATATTGGTTGAGACCCTTCAAATTTATTATCAGCCTGAACGTACCGTTGGGCTTGGGGACCAGAAATAGGGTTGAATAAAAACCCTCTCCTTGTACGTTCTTTGGGACTGGAACAAGGACTGCCTTTTCCAGGAGGTTGTTTATTTCCTCCGTAAGTGCCGCCTGTTTTGGAGAATTTTGGTTTAATGAAGTAATTTTGAATGTCCTGGGTGGTAGCCTTTTGAAGTCTAAGCGATAGCCTTCCTTTATAACACCCTTTACCCAGGCGCTTGCGGTAATATTTTGCCAGGCTGGAAAAAATAAAGAAAGACGACCGCCTACTTGGGGTCTGGCGTCATTGTTGAGTGGAACTTGAAGTTTGAGGTCTGGATTTAAAAGCACACTTTTTGATTTATCGGATCTCCATTCCCTTCTTTTCTTTTGATCCCCGAAACCTTTCCCTCTCTCATTAGTCCGAAATGGCTTCCCCTGTCTAGGAAAGTAAAAAGTGCTGAAAATCCTTTTTTCCTATCAGATGCCTTATCTAAGATATCATCTAAGGCCGACCCAAACAAAAAAATCTGCTTGGCAAGGGAGGGCACAAAGCTTAGATTTTGAAGCCACATCGCCCTTCCACCCCTTCAACCATAAGGACCTTCTGGCTGACTTGGACAGTGCGGCCGCTCTAGCGGAAAGCCTCAATGCATCAGAGATAAAGTCCACTGCACTGGCCATAGTTGGTATAGCCTCCAGCAGCTGATCCCTAGGAGTCTTGTTCTCTATAGGAGACTCTAATTCCTCCAACCAGAGCTTTAATGACCTTGCCACCGAAGTAGTCGCTATATTTGGTTTAAAGGCAGAAGTGGAAGCTTCCCAATTTCTCCTTAAGTATGTTTCAGCCCTTTTGTCCATGGGATCTTTAAGGGACCCTAAATCCTCAAACGGGAGAGCTGACTTCTTATTTATCTTAGCTACGGGAGCGTCTACCCTCGGTACCTCCTGCCAAGCTGATACTTCTTGATTGTCAAAGGGGTACTTTCTCTTGACCGCTCTAGGGATAAAGAATTTTTTATTGCGTTTCTCCCATTCACGTTTAATCAGGTCTTTGATACAGTCCTGAATGGGAAACACCCTAGACTTTTTAAGGCTTTAGGCTCTCAAACATAAGCTCTGGTCTAGACCTGGACTCCTTTTCTTCCTCCAGCTCCATCGTGGATCTAACCGCCTTCAATAGTAGATCCGTATCTTCCGCTCTAAATAACGGCTTCCCTGTCAAATCCTCAGAGGAGGAATCTGAGTCTGCAATAGCGCCCTCCTCAGACCCCATAGTATCCTCCACTATCGCCTGAGCACTCTTATGTCTTGATGAGCTAGGCAGGGATTTTTTAAGATCCGCCACAGAAGAACGGACTTCATTTTTAACTAAGTCTTGGATACTTTGCAATAAAGATGGCGACTCCTCTGCCACTAACTTATCCAGACATAGTTGACAACATGTTTTGGGGTAAGACGGATCCAACTTCCGCTTGCAAATTCCATACTCCTTAGCTCTTGTTTTGTGGGAAGCTTTTCTTGGGGCTTCTTTACCCTGCATTTAATAAAACAGCCTAATCAGTCTAATCTGAGCATAATAATAACTCCCCAAAGGGAGATGGTGGGGGTTAACCCCTCTTACCCCCAGGAGTACCATGCTGGATTCAGAAAGCTGCTCCTGTCTGTCAGTGTGCGGTTGTACTTCCCCTTCTTCCTGCATTATAATGCTGCTTCAAGGAAGGCCAAAGGAGGGCCGCCTGCCGTCCGGTCGGTCTGCTTGCTGCTGCTCCCTCCACGCTGGCTGGCCGGCGTTCCCTTTTTCAAATGGGCCAGCGCAGCGCCCGCCATCACTTCCGGTGCGACGCGCACGCCCAGACTCTGCCTGCCTCAATGAGAGGAGAAGATCCACCTCCCCCCTCAACTTCGCCGGCTAGGCAGGGCCACAGGCAGCTACAGGCATCCCCCCATGGCTATTGAAGAAGGGATGAAAAGACGCCGGGCTTCTCAGAGGCTCCTAGTGGAGACTTACGCCGACAGGTACCTCCACTAGGTTTCCATTTAACCCTAAAGGTCCTGCAGCAAAAAAAAAAAAATAGACCTGGAAAGAAATCCTCCTGTCCCTGAACAGGAAACAGGAAAGAACTGAGTGGTGGAAGGCAAGGGACCAATTTAAAGATCTGGGAAGTTCCCGTTTCCTGTCCGGAAGGGGGTGGATCTCTCACAGGTGCTGTCATGGGGCGTAATGGAAAATGTATATTTTACTATGCAAGCCTTCTACAAGATCATTAATAAATATATTGGAGAATAGGGCCCAATACTGACCCCTGAGGTACTCCGCTAGTGACAGTGACCCAATCTGAGTGTGTACCATTAATAACCACCCTCTGTTTTCTATCCCTCAGCCAGTTACTTACCCACATAGACGTTTTCTCCCAGTCCGAGCATTCTCATTTTATATACTAACCTTTTATGTGGTAAAGTGTCAAATGCTTTGGAGAAGTCCAGATATACAACATCCATTGATTCGCCGCTGTCAAGTCTAGAACTTACCTCCTCATAGAAACTGATCAAATTAATTTGACATGACCAATCCCTCATGAAGTCATGCTGATATGGCGTTATTTGTTTGTTTTCTTTGAGATTCTCCAAGATAGCATCTCTTAGAAAACCTTCAGTCTACTTTCACACTGGCGTTTTGGCTTTCCGTTTGTGAGATCCGTTCAGGGCTCTCACAAGCGGTCCAAAACGAATCAGTTTTGCCCTAATGCATTCTGAAAGGAAAAGGATCCGCTCAGAATACATCAGTTTGCCTCCATTCTGCTTGCAGCGTTTTGGTGTCCATCTGACAAAACTGAGCCAAAATGATCCTGGGACACAATGTAAGTCAATGGGGACGGATCCGTTTTCTATGACACAATCTGGCACAATAGAAAATGGATCCGTCCCCCATTGACTTTCAATAGTGTTCAAGACGGATCCGTCTTGGCTATGTTATGAAAAAAAATAATATAGCACTGAATATCTGATATATAACTAAGCTAAGCAAGTTTTATGCAAAAAATATATATATATTTCCTAATTTCCCCATTCTTTTCTGGCCATTTGTTTACATGCAATAAAAACAATCTCTGCCCCTCCCCCTGCTCTGCTAAGGGAGTGAATACAAGAGCTGCCCTGAGTGACATGTCTGCCTGCTGGGAGACTCAGCAGTATGTTGTATGTGTAGGACTACAAGTCCCAGCTGTATAATGACACTGCTAAGGGAGTGGATACAAGAGCTGCCCTGAGTGCTGGGAGAAAACAGCAACTTGTAAGTGTAGAACTACAAGTTCCACTTATATAATGACACTGCTAATACACACAGGATCTTCCCCCTACCTGTAATGCTTTGCAGAACTTCTCTTTCATCTCCTGTGCCCAGCATTTGTCTCCTCACTGCCTGCAGCTACACAGTAAACACTTCAGCCCTGAGTCTGTGCAGCTGAAGGGGTTAAGATTCCTAGGATAGAGCACACAGCAGGCAGTGAAGGGGGGGGGGGGGCAGCACAGTGACATCTGGTTTACAGGCTTGTAAACGACCTTTATCAGAGCTGGGAGAGAAGCTGACATCACAGGTCATGTGACCCTCAGTGAAATCTGAGAAACCAGCCACTGGAGATAGTGAGAATTGGAAAGCTGTTACATTTGCCCAGTTAGGAACATAGAAAGAGCAAAAAAATAACTCGGTTAACCCCTTTAAAGATAATACAACCGGATCCGTTCTGAACGGATGCAGACGGTTGTATTATCTGAACGGATCCGCACAAAATGAGAGTGTGAAAGTAGCCTTACCCACAACAGATGTTAAACTTACCGGCCTATAGTTTCTGTCTTTATAATGTTGATAGAGAAGAATATAGGGAAAATCATATCTTTTATTATGACAAAGCAAGAAAACGCATAATGCGAACTGATGTTTATGAATCTACCAGTTGATGTATAAGAAAGTTTCCCAAATGATGATCCGGTCCAAATATTAGTTTTTACCTAAACTAGTTTAAAAATCTTAAGTTTGGGTCCTAGAATTCATGCATTATATTTTCAATACCACTGAGGAAGGAACTGTATAGTTCCAAAACGCGTCTGGTTGGCAACCACTGAACAGGTGGTATGGACAGAGGCTTATCAGTACCAAAGCTAAGAAAAGACTTCTATAAAAGCAGGTTGAGTATGCATGCGTTGGGAGACGCGTAGACTGTTGTAGCGATCTGTCTATGAACGTAGATACATTTAAACAAGTCAACAGAGTGTGTCATAAGCCTATCACTGAATAAAAGACAACAGAGCATAAAACTAACAGTACTATAAACCACACGCCCAGAAGAAACTGTAAGGAAGCTGCTATTTTGTATTATTTTAATTTTTTACATGCGAGAGCTCTGCATTTAAAGAGACCGTACAAAAAATGAACTTTTATTTATAGGTATTTTTGTGTGAATGTGAAGTTTATATATTTGATTTTAGGATATGTACTAGCAAAATTAAATGCAAATTACTTTGAGCCAGCCATTTTTTATCATTCCAGGTTTGCAGATGCCTTGAGGTACAAGAACGTAAGAAACACCCCCCCCCCCCCCCCCCCCCCAAACATCTTGCAACTCTAGGGGTCTAGTGAGCATTTTGACCCTACAGGTGATATTACAAAGAAAAGGCACAGTAGATGGTGCACAGTAACAACTGCAATTTTTTCACATATGTGATTTCATTGGCAAATATGGTGCGACAAGCTTGTTGCACTGAAGCCAAACACTCCACAAATTGTTATGGCAATACCCCACCGGTGACAACAATCTGCTGCCTATTCACGCGGCAGGGCTGAGAAGTGACGCACCAGCAATTTGGCTTTAGGAGCACAGATTTTGCTAGAATGCAGTGCTCCAGACTAAAAAAAATACCTGGTAGGCATTGGCTCCTGAACTGAAAAATTTAGTCGCCAAATCGAAACCGAATCAAAATTTTGGTATCGTGACAACGCTACGCCGATCAGATCGGTGTAGGGTTGTTTTGATACCAAAATTTAGATTCGCTTTCGTCACCATAAAAAAGTATTGCGATACTCAATACCGCGCAAAAGAAAAAAAAAAAAAGCCGCGTGCATTTCGCATTTTATGAAACGTTCAGCCCATAATAGAACAGTCCTATCCTATTTTTTGGGGTGACTAAAAAATGGCGAATGCTCACCGCATAGGAGATATTTTTAAATAATTGAATAGTTTGGACTTTTCGGACGCAGCGCTATATAATATGTTTATTTATTTATTGTTTATATATTTTATATGTAAAATTGGGAAAGGGGGGATTTAAACTTAATATTTTAGGGTACTTTCACACTAGCGTTTTTATTTTCCGGCACCGAGTTCTGTCACAGGGGCTCTATACCAGAAAAGAACTGATCAGGCATATCCCCATGCATTCTGAATGGAGAGTAATCCTTTCAGGATGTCTTCAGTTCAGTCATTTTGACTGATCAGGCAAAAGATAAAACCGCAGCATGCTACGGTTTTATCTCCGGCGTAAAAAAAGGAAGACTTGCCTGAATGCCGGATTCAGCATTTTTCCCCATAGGAATGCATTAGTGCCAGATCCGGCATTCAAAATACCGGAATACAGGATCCGTCCTTCCGGTCTGCACATGCGCAGACCGGTAAAAATGTGTAAAAAGATACAAGACAGATCAGTCTGTCCGCATGACAAGCAGAGAGATGGATTCGTTCTTGCAATGCATTTGTGAGACGGATCCGCATCCGGATGCGTCTCACAAATGCTTTCAGTCACATCCAGATTGGCGGATCCGGCGGGCAGTTCAGACGACGGAACTGCTTGCCGGATCACACTGCCGCAAGTGTGTAAGTAGCCTTAGTGTTTGTGTTTTTTTTTTTTTTTACTTACTATTAGCCCCCTTAGGCGAGATTTCTGCGCGGGTGCAATGCGTGAGGTGAACGCATTGCACCCGCACTGAATCCGGACCCATTCACTTCTATGGGGCTGTGCACATGAGCGGTGATTTTCACGCATAACTTGTGCGTTGCGTGAAAATCGCAGCATGCTCTATGTTGTGCGTTTTTCACGCAACGCAGACCCCATAGAAGTTAATGGGGCTGAGTGAAAATCGCAAGCATCCGCAAGCGAGTGCGGATATGGTGTGATTTTCACGCATGGTTGCTAGGATGAAAGTCTATTCACTGTGTTATTGTCCCTTATAACATGGTTATAAGGGAAAATAATAGCATTCTTTCATACAGAATGCTTAGTAGAAGGTCAATATAATAATTATATACACTCCAGTATAATAAACATTGGTGGCGCAGTGCCCCCCCCCCCCCAACACCCCAGTATAATAAACATTGGTGGCGCAGTGGGCAGTGCCAATGAGGGTTAAAAAAAATAAAAATAAAATTAACTCACCTCCTCCAATTGATCGCATAGCAGTCGGTCTCCTGTTCTTTCTTCAGAACCTGTCAAAGGACCTGTGGTGACATCACTGTGCTCATCACATGATCCATCACCATGGTAATGGACCATGTGATGAGCTCAGTGACGTCACCACAGGTCCTGAAGAAAGAACAGGAGACCGGCAGCTACGTGATCAATTGGAGGAGGTGAGTTAATTTTTTTTTAACCCTCATTGGCACTGCCCACTGCGCCACCAATGTTTATTATACTGGGGTGTTGGGGGGGGGGGGGGCGCACTGCACCACCAATGTTTATTATACTGGGGTGTTGGGGGGGGCGCACTGCGCCACCAATGAAGATAACTGACCTGTTAATACAAATACAGGAGGCGGGTGCCGGAATCAAATAGCCGGCACCTGACCTCTGACAGGGAGCTGCGATCAGCAGCAGTTAACCCCTCAGGTGCGGTACCTGAGGGGTTAACTGCCGCTGATCGCAGCTCCCTGTCATAGAGGTCGGGTGCCGGCCATTTGATTCCGGCACCGGCCTCCTGTATTTGTATTAACAGGTCAGTTATCTTTATTGGTGGCGCAAATTGGTTAACTATACAACTGGGCAGTTACCTTTTGAGAATTTATTTAATGGAAACTCTCAACCCAGAAATTGCTACAGGTTCTCCTGGGTGTAGCAACAGGTTTTCCCTTGCTTGGGCATATGGCAAAGTGCAAATGGGACAAAGCACCATGCAACAATTGAGGCCTACTTTGGTGATGTTTACTACATTGTTGTACATTATAAAACCCTGAAAAGTGGCCCCGTTTAGGAAACTACATTTAGGGGTGTAGTGAGTTTTTGTGAATCTACAGGTAGTTTAAAAAAAACAAAAACGTATGTGCTGTGGTTAGTGCAAACTTGCAAAATCACAAATTAGGTCATAAAAATTGTTGTGGACATGATTTCATAAAAGAGGCAACTAATTAGCTTGTAAAAATTTTTGGTGGTCAAAATAACATAGATAAAATGGTGGCACATCAATTAGAAACTACAATTTTATAAATAAACAAATCGTTATGCCTGCTTCCTAAAGGAGATGCATCATCATGCCACAAAATCTGGCAGGGGCGTAACTAGAAAAGGCTAGGCCACACAGCATATTTTTGAATGAGCTGCCCCTACAAGCAACTTCCCAGCCCCTCCCTCTTCTGCAGTTAGTCAAAAACGCCAATGCTTACCATAGAACCCCTCCCCCCACCTTCTCAGTAGTAATGGTTCCTTAGTTCCTCCTCAAAGTTGTACTCCCACTTAAAGGGGTTTTCAGACATTTTAATACTGATGACCTATCCTCTGGATAAATATCTATAAAAACATTTTAACTTTTGATCTTTTACGCAACAAAGTCACTGTTACTTCTAACTCTGTAATTATAATAATTTTATGGTATTTGACTGTATTTTATTGTTAAATATATTAAGCATGATGAAAAGTCACCACAATGATGAAACAAGTTGGTTTTTGTTTTTAACAAACATCCCATAACAAGCTTCTGGATTTGAACACTGTATAAAACAGAATCTGACTGAAATATATTAAAGAGGACCTTTAAATTTGGAATGGCTCAAGGGCCAGAGTGAGTTATAAGGTATTATCTAGAGCGAAGAGTTTGGGGGGAGCAGGTCTTCCTGATTTTCAAGCATACTATAGAGCCTCCATTGCAAATTGGGTACTGGATCTTATCCATAATCGTTCTCTGAAACTCTGGGTAGACATAGAACATACCCTGGCCCCACAACTAGTGCCGGGGATCTTCTGGCTCCCTGTTGCCGCACAAAACAATCTCCGCCATACTCTTCGTTCTCCTTTACTTCAAACTCTGACAAAGTCTTGGGGTAGATTTGCCTCCAAAATAAACCTAATTACCGCACCTGGCCCGCTGACGGCTATTGCGGCTCATCCCGACTTACCTTCCTCGATCAGAAACATGCCATCATTCCGGGTTTCTCCCCCTCCCTAGATTCTAATAAGAGATATTTTTAAGGGCTCAGGACTTCTCCCCCTTAATGATCTATCACACATCTTCTCTAACTCTCCAAGTCGCTGGTTTCATTACCTTCAACTCCGAAATTTTATGGGATCCCTGGCTCCCGGATCGCAACTATCCGCTCCTTTGACAAATTTTGAAAAGCTTTGTGCAGCTAGTACGGGTCCAGGCCATGGCATATCTCTGATTTATGGTCTGCTTGGTGCTGGGGAGGTGGGGGATATGTCGTTAACTGATCAGTTGAGGGGTGTCGGATTTGCCTCTGGTTGGGAGAGTGAACTGGCGGCCCAATTATCGGCCGAACAATGGAACCGTTCCCTACTATTTACTCATAAATATAGTTTGCGGAGAGTCACGTGGGTACGTGCTCTGGACGCTTTGGTCCGAATGGAGGAACTAGGGGCTGAAGCCCACAACCAAACCCAAATGTATGCGTCGACCTGGGAACCTTGGCTACAGTTTAGGAGCTCCTCTAACTTCCAAACCTGGTTGGATACAGGTGATTTCACCTAATGACATCTTAGACAATTTTTTCAGATGGCCCACTCCCCTTTTCCCTCCTACCTTCTCTGGTCTTTGTCTGTTTGTGTCCCGGTTTTGTATGTTTCATTGTCCTTGTTTGTTTATTTTTTCGTGTCTCCTACCATGAGCCACGTTTTCAGGAGCTTTATATTTGCATTACTATAATATGTAATTTAGGAACCTGATACAGGTGCTTGATACATCTACTTCCAGCATGTGAGGCTCTATAATTTGCATTGTATGTACTCTTTTTCTTCCCCCTTTTTTTCGTTTATGCCAATTTAAATGTTTGCACTTTATGAAACTAGAGAAGCCTCACCTTCCTCAGGTAGAGTGTTATTATCTTCCCAAGTCAGGATCTACCTTTTTTTGTACGTTTACTATTCTGCAAGGGGTCCCAGTTCCACAATTCCTATGACTTTGGGTGTTGTCCCCGGATCATTATGGCCCAAAATGTGACGTGAATGGAGGATTTTGTTGTAATGTATGATTGTTCTACCACTAATGCCTCTACCCGAATGTGGGAGAAGAATAAGGACATTTAATGTTTACATTGTCAAAAATGATATGACTACTTGCTTTGTCCTTCCTTATAATAATAAAAAGAGATTTAACAATAAAGAGGACCTTTCATGCGATTTTATTAAGGGAGATATATACCTGTACTTGCTGGGTACTGCCCGCTGATGCTGCCACCCTGCATGATTTAAAAAAAAATATGCCTCCTAAGCCCCGCCGGATTTCTCCAGCTCAGTATGCTAATACTAAGCATCGGAACAATGAGGAGGAGACTGAGTCTTTCTCCGTGGTCATTTCCTTCTCCCTGGCTGTAGCGCTGTCCAATCGCAGTGCAGAGCGCTACAGCCAGGGGAGAAGGAGACACCCACGGAGAAAGACTCAGTCTCCTCTGCATTACTCCGATGCTAAAATTAGCATACTGAGCGGGAGAAATCCGGCGGGGCAAAGCGGGGCACATTTTTAAAAAATCAAGCAGGGTGGCAGCATCAGCGGGGTGTACCCCGCAAGTACAGGTATATATTTCCCTTAATAAAAATGGCATGAAAGGTCCTCTTTAAGCCATCAGAGAGACGTTTTATGCCTAGACTAGGGATGAGCGAACTTGTGTTTTCAAGTTCAGCGGACGAGGTTTGGGTTATCTAAGAATTCCGTTACGGATTCCGCTACCACGGACCATAAGTTATGGTCCGTGGTAGCGGAATCCATAACTGAATTCTTAGATAACCCAAACCTGGTACGCTGAACTTTAAAACACAAGTTCGCTCATCCCTAACCAAGACATTTTCTCTCTCTGACCAAGGAGCAGCTGGTTCTCCTGGATGCTAACACGACAGGCTTGGAACGAGTGAAGCCTGTGAATAGCACAACTCCACGTGGTTTGTGCATATGTATGTGTCTGATTTTACTACAATATCCTTTGAGCACAATACTGCAACTAGGAAAAGACTTAGTGTTCCTTTTTGTCATCTCAATAATGGCCACAATGTACTTGAATCATGGTTCTGGTTTTTGAATGGGAAGTTAAAAAAAAAAAAAAATCACATAAAGATACATTGGGGGACATTTATTATTTGCAGTTGTTTTTGTATCAGTTTTAAGACAGTCTGTGCTTTGTGTGCCTGCCCCAAATTTACGAAATGGTGCACCTTAATATATATGGCTTGAGTGCAATGTGGTTTGCACACGTGTGTAAAAGTACACCAGTGGTTGCCTGGCGTAGGTTGAGACTTTTTTGTGACTTTTGCAAAAGTCGCATATAGTAAATGCACCCTAATCCAGATGTAATCTCACTTCCAGCTCTTAAATGTAGACCACTTTGAAAAGTGGTGAGGAACACCAAATGTCGCAAAAATTGCTGCAATCGCTAAGACTTGCCACAAAACTGATGTATCTGATTTGATAAATGTCCCCCATTATGTTTGGCTGTTCATATAGTTTTGGCCATATATTATAACACATACTACTTACACGTGGTTGCACTTCCTTAAGCATAGCACTTGCTTCTTCATCATAATCTAATTTACAAGCCATTGCCAAATCATGTGCAGCCTCTTCCCAGTGCCCCAGAAGCCTACAGAATAATGCAAGTTGTACAATATATATTTTAGTTGAATATACAATTGTGAAATTAAATAGCATATCTCAAAGAAATTTTCTAATGGACCCCTACACACATGAATTTGGCATTATACCTACACAATACAGAAGACAGGAACAAACCAACTTAGAGTACTTTCACACTTGCGGCAGAGAGATCCGGCAAGCAGTTCCGTCGCCGGAACTGCCTGCCGGATCAGGTAAAACGTATGCCAACTGATGGCATTAGTAAGACTGATCAGGATCCTTATCAGTCTTAAAAATGCCTGATCAGTCGAAAAAATGCATTAAAATGCCGGATCCGTCTTTCCGGTGTCATCCGGCAAAACGGATCCGGCATTTATTTTTTTCACCTCTTTTTCAGTCTGCGCATGCGCAGACCGAAAGGACGGATCCGGCATTCCGGTATTCTGAATGCTGGATCCGGCACTAATACATTCCTATGGGAAAATATGCCGGATCCGGCATTCAGGCAAGTCTTCATATTTTTTCGACGGAGATAAAACCGTAGCATGCTACGGTTTTCTCTTTTGCCTGATCAGTCAAAACGACTGAACTGAAGATATCCTGATGCAAACTGAACGGATTACTCTCCATTCAGAATGCATGGGGATATGCCTGATCAGTTCTTTTCCGAATTGGCGGCCCAATTATCGGCCGAACAATGGAACCGTTCCCTACTATTTACTCATAAATATAGTTTGCGGAGAGTCACGTGGGTACGTGCTCTGGACGCTTTGGTCCGAATGGAGGAACAGCATTATGTGAGTGCAGTACATTAGATCTGCAGTCAGACAAGGACTTACAGCATCGGATAAATCATAATGATGCCACAAATTTGGGTGATAGGAGCAGTGTTCAGTCAGGGAAATGTGGGCCACCATAGAGAGCTTGCTTCCCTGGCCACACACTCACACATATCAAAGTATCCTTAGAGGTCAGGGGGTGTCGGAGAAATATGCCATCAAATGGCTACTTTGAAGAATTTATCACAGAACAACTTTCAGCAGCTCTTATATGGTGTGTGATATATATATATATATATATATATATATATATATATATATATCGCTCTATATACAGTTGTGTCATCGCTAGCGCTCCCTCTTTTCGCATATCGTTACTACCGAATCGCGAGTTCTCATCCTTCGCTATGAACGAAACAAACACTGTACCTGCAATACACAACAAAGCCAGTAGATGACAGTGTTAACCTAAACTAGGTAATTACAATCCTCCGCTCTCACACTCCATCCAGCATAGGGCTGCTTCCCCAGGCTTTCCATCCAAGTCACCTCCCCCTCCTATCCACAGCAAAGACAAAGACTTATATACTAACGGCACATACTGCACCGCAGTGTCCGGCTCCACGTCTCACTCTGCCGATTCGGCTGTGTGCAGAGCAGTAGTTATGATTGCGATATTATGTCCCAGCTGTATATTCAGATTGTTACACGGGGGGGGGGGGCGGAGAACTTGGACATATCGCTGTCATAACTACTGCTCATCACGCAGCCAAATCAGCAGAGTGAGACATGGAGCCGGACACTGCCGTACAGTATGTACCAGTAATTCCTGTATATATCATTTGGGCAGAACATGCAATGTTTATCCCGTTCCATTCCCAGTGACTGACCGGCTATCAATGGCGGAGAACTTGGACATATCGCTGTCATAACTACTGCTCATCACGCAGCCAAATCAGCAGAGTGAGACATGGAGCCGGACACTGCCGTACAGTATGTACCAGTAATTCCTGTATATATCATTTGGGCAGAACATGCAATGTTTATCCCGTTCCATTCCCAGTGACTGACCGGCTATCAATGGCAGAGAACTTGGACATATCGCTGTCATAACTACTGCTCATCACGCAGCCAAATCAGCAGAGTGAGACATGGAGCCGGACACTGCCGTACAGTATGTACCAGTAATTCCTGTATATATCATTTGGGCAGAACATGCAATGTTTATCCCGTTCCATTCCCAGTGACTGACCGGCTATCAATGGCAAGAAAATACAGGTTTCTTTTCAGCCTTGAAGGGGTTAAATAAATAAAAAATCTTTAATAAAAATAGGTATGCACTCCTCCTTCTGGTTTTGCATATAGAGCTATAGATATATTGTACATTTATAAATTAAAAATACTGATAAAAATATACATACAAGTAAAATAGGAATGTCACGGCGGACAGGATACAAGATACACAGAAAATAAACAAACAAGTGTCTAGGCAAGAAGCTGGGGATAAAGGTCACCTACTGACAAATTCCTACCAGCCTTCCCTAGACATCTATGCCCAGGTTTAGACCCTGATGGTGGGAATAACGTGTCCTCGTGCCTAGGCTGAACATACCCTAAAATCCCTAAGATGGTGAAAGGGGGAAAGAGGCAGCCTGCTCCCTCAGAACCTGGAGGGGGCAGGCGTCTCTCTAACACCCTAGACAGACAACCACAAGAAAACAAAAACCATCTTAGCTTTACTGAGCAGGAGCAGCTAATCCTTCCTTCCTTCCTCTGAGCCAGACATAAGCTATAACCCGCACAGGACACTGGGAGTGGGCGTAATTTAAACTCAAACCAACGACGACCCCCAGTGCACCTGAAGGGAGGCGGATATAGCTCAACTCCAAAAACAAAACAAAAAGGCTACACACGAGCTGCTAACCTGGCAGACATCCGCACATAGCCTGAGCAGGGCATGACAAGGAATGGATATAAAAATTAGAAATAAAAAATGTATCTCAAAATGTCCTATAAAAAAAAATATGTTCAGTACATATAAGAATATGTTAAAATTACACAGGCAGTAATATAACCCAGCTATAGCGCTTATTAATATCATACTGGTGCAATCCAAACCAAGTATATTATTAAAGGGATTCTGTCATCAGAATTTAGGCCTATAACCTAAACATATGGCGAGGTCCCTACTAATACACAGAATCCTAAAGTGACCTTATCAAAAGCGCCTCTATAATCATATAAAACAGGTTTATATAACCTGTCACTCACGTCAAAATGTGTCCAAGGGGACGTCTCACGATGCAGGGTGCCCGGCTGCAGCCATCTCCTTTCGGTGCCCAGCACCGCCTTCTGAATTGAAATCTCCGCCCTCCCTTCCATTAGAGCCGCCTACCTCAGTTCATCGCCGCCTCTCTAACGTCCCCTCTCCTCAGCCAGATCCCGCGCGTGCGCACTCCTGGCAGCGGCCTCGTTATGCGAAGTGCGCATGCGCCAGCCGGCGCACTTCGCTTAGAGATTAGAGATTAGAGATTAGAGATTAGAGATTGAGATAGAGATAGAGATATATCGAATTAAAAGGGCAATATTGGCAAAACTATAGATATATATAATATAAAAATCTAATGGACACAATGGGGAGACTATTCATATAAATAATTATATATATATTTTAAAATGTGGAAAATAATGATCGTGCCAGTTGAAAAGATATTGGCACATATATATGGACAGAGTATGTGTATAATCCACAATAAATATGTATAAACACAGCAACAAGGGTACAATTTTTATTATATATTCTATCAATATATATTATTATATTTAGTTCAGCATGGGCATAGTAATTATAAGGAAGCCAATATATATTTACTTTAGGATTCTGTGTATTAGTAGGGACCTCGCCATATGTTTAGGTTATAGGCCTAAACTCTGATGACAGAATCCCGTTAAGCTATCTATTTATCGATCTAAAAGTAAAACTTTTTGGTATGCACACCTTCTGCTGGTCTTGCATCTAATTAAAAAAAAAAACATATAGTACAAATATATATTAATGTATATGGTGTTACTGTATGAATAAAAATGAATATATATATATATATATATATATATATATATATATATGTATATGTATATCTCTCTATCTATATACACTGCTCCAAAAAATAAAGGGAACACAAAAATAACACATCCTAGATCTGAATTAATTAAATATTCTTCTGAAATACTTTGTTCTTTACATAGCTGAATGTGCTGACAACAAAATCACACAAAAGAAAAAAATGGAAATCAAATTTTTTAACCCATGGAGGTCTGGATTTGGAGTCACCCTCAAAATTAAAGTGGAAAAACACACTACAGGCTGATCCAACTTTGATGTAATGTCCTTAAAACAAGTCAAAATGAGGCTCAGTAGTGTGTGTGGCCTCCACGTGCCTGTATGACCTCCCTACAACGCCTGTGCATGCTCCTGAGGAGGTGGCGGACGGTCTCCTGAGGGATCTCCTCCCAGACCTGGACTAAAGCATCTGCCAACTCCTGGACAGTCTGTGGTGCAACGTGACGTTGGTGGATAGAGCGAGACGTGATGTCCCAGATGTGCTCAATTGGATTCAGGTCTATAGCATCAATGCCTTCGTCTTGCAGGAACTGCTGACACACTCCAGCCACATGAGGTCTAGCATTGTCTAGCATTAGGAGGAACCCAGGGCCAACCGCACCAGCATATGGTCTCACAAGGGGTCTGAGGATCTCATCTCGGTACCTAATGGCAGTCAGGCTACCTCTGGCGAGCACATGGAGGGCTGTGCGGCCCTCCAAAGAAATGCCACCCCACACCATTACTGACCTAATGCCAAACTGGTCATGCTGGAGGATGTTGCAGGCAGCAGAACGTTCTCCACGGCGTCTCCAGACTCTCCAGACTGTCACGTGCTCAGTGTGAACCTGCTTTCATCTGTGAAGAGCACAGGGCGCCAGTGGCGAATTTGCCAATCTTGGTGTTCTCTGGCAAATGCCAAACGTCCTGCACGGTGTTGGGCTGTAAGCCCAACCCCCACCTGTGGACGTCGGGCCCTCATATCACCCTCATGGAGTCTGTTTCTGACCGTTTGAGCAGACACATGCACATTTGTGGCCTGCTGGAGGTCATTTTGCAGGGCTCTGGCAGTGCTCCTCCTGTTCCTCCTTGCACAAAGGCGGAGGTAGCGGTCCTGCTGCTGGGTTGTTGCCCTCCTCCAC
Source organism: Bufo bufo (assembly GCF_905171765.1). Lineage (NCBI taxonomy): Eukaryota > Metazoa > Chordata > Amphibia > Anura > Bufonidae > Bufo > Bufo bufo. The sequence goes on from NC_053397.1 coordinate 138,343,435, forward strand.
GTCTCCTGATGTACTGGCCTGTCTCCTGGTAGCGCCTCCATGCTCTGGACACTACGCTGACAGACACAGCAAACCTTCTTGCCACAGCTCGCATTGATGTGCCATCCTGGATAAGCTGCACTACCTGAGCCACTTGTGTGGGTTGTAGACTCCGTCTCATGCTACCACTAGAGTGAAAGCACCGCCAGCATTCAAAAGTGACCAAAACATCAGCCAGGAAGCAGAGGAACTGAGAAGTAGTCAGGTCACCACCTGCAGAACCACTCCTTTATTGGGGGTGTCTTGCTAATTGCCTATAATTTCCACCTGTTGTCTATCCCATTTGCACAACAGCATGTGAAATTGATTGTCACTCAGTGTTGCTTCCTAAGTGGACAGTTTGATTTCACAGAAGTGTGATTGACTTGGAGTTACATTGTGTTGTTTAAGTGTTCCCTTTATTTTTTTGAGCAGTGTGTATATATATATATATATATATATATATATATATATATATATATATATATATTTTTTTTGTTAAACTCACCTGTAAAATCTTTTTATCGACTTTTCCATTGGGGGACACAGACCATGGGTATAGCTTAGAGGTATTAGTAGGAGGGACACTATGCAAATACAAAAGAGCTCCTCCTCCTCGGGCTATACCCCCCGACTCCACCAGGAGGAACTCAGGCGTTGCACAAGCAGTAGGAGAAGGAGCAAGAAAAAATTATGGAAACCATCGGACCAAGCCATAAAGTCCAACCACCAACAGAAACTGAACTGAAGACCCCTCCTGCAACAGGCAGAATGGGTGGGAGCTGTGTCCCCCAATGGAAAAGTCGAGAAAAAGATTTTACAGGTGAGTTTCACAAAAAATCTCCTTTTCTCTGACACTTTTCCATTGGGGGACACAGACCATGGGACATCCTAAAGCAGTCCATGGGGTGGGAAACAATACCAGCACCGCCAGGAGGAACGTCCAACGGTCAAACAGGAACCACAGCCTGCAAAACCCTGCGGCCAAAGACAGCATCAGCTTAAGCCAGTGAATGCAACTGATAAAACTTCGTAAAGGTATGTAAGGACGACCAAGTGGCCGCCTTACACAGCTGAGACGCAGAGGCACGATTGCGTCTTGCCCAGGAGGCCCCCACCGCCCTAGTGGAGTGAGCGGTAATCCTAGCCGGGGGAACTCTACCACGAGCGCAATAAGCCGCGGAAATAGCCGAGCGGATCCATCGCGCCATAACCTTGGAGGCCGCCAGAACCTTACGAGATCCCTCGGGAATCACAAAGAGGGAATCTGAACGGCGGACCGAAGTAGTAGCCGCGAGTACTCCTTCAGGGCCCGTGCGACATCCAGAGAATGCAAAGCGTGTTCCTTGGGGTTTGCCGGAGAAGGACAAAAGGAAGGTAGGACAAGATCCTCATTAAGGTGGAAGGGAAAGACCACCTTGGGCAAAAAGGAAGGGACCGGACGAAGCACAACCTTATCCTGGTGAAAAAACAGAAAAGGCTCCTGGCAGGAAAGAGCAGCCAGCTCCGACACCCGCCTGATGGAAGTTATGGCCACAAGGAAGACCACCTTCCACGTCAGAAAAGTCAGGGAAACCTCTCTCAGAGGCTCGAGGGGGCCACCTGCAGAGCGCGCAGGACCAAATTGAGATCCCATGGAGGCAAAGGGGGAACGTACGGGGGGACCGAATGTGCTACCCCCTGAAGAAAAGTCTTCACAGGACCCAAAAGAGCAAGGGACTTCTGGAAAAAGATGGCCGGCGCCGAAACCTGACCTTTCAGGTAACTCAGCGACAATCCCAACTCAAGCCCGGACTGAAGAAAGGACAGCACCATAGGGATGGAAAAACGAAAGGGAGGGAACCCTGAGTTCTCACAAAAGGTCAGGAAAGCCTTCCAGGTACGATAGTAAATCCGGGAGGAAGCCGGCTACCTTGCCCTAATCATGGTTCTAATTACTGAGTCAGAGAACCCCCTCGACCTCAGGATGGCGGTTTCAACAGCCACGCCGTTAGACTAAGAGACCGTAAATTCTGGTTAAAGAGCGGGTCCTGAGACAGTAGGTCCTGTCTGTCGGGAAGAGGCCATGGGGCGTCCGCCAGCATCCGAGCCACGTCTGAAAACCACGAGCGGCGAGGCCACTCTGGGGCAATGAGAACGGTCGGGATCCCTTCCGCCTCGATCTTGCGTAGAACCTTCGGTAGTAGAGGAAACTGAGTGAAGACAGAGGAGACTGAAGTCCTGCCACGGAGACACCAGCGAGTCCACCCCGTACGCCTTCGGATCCCGGGCGCGAGCCAGGAACACTGGGAGCTTGTTGTTGAGTCTGGACGCCATCAAGTCCACATCCGGACGGCCCCATCTGTGGCAGATTTCTTCGAACACTTCTGGATGCAGAGACCACTCGCCTGGATCCACCTTGTTGCGGCTTAGAAAGTCCGCTGTCCAGTTGTCCACTCCTGGAATGTAAACTGCTGACAACACCGGAACAAGCGAATCCGCCCACGTCAGAATTCTCGTCACCTCCTGCATCACCATCCGGCTGCGGGTCCCGCCCTATTGGTTGATGTAGGCCACGGCCGTGGCATTGTCCGACTAAATCCTCACCGGGAGGCCCGCGAGGAGAAGAGTCCAATGGGAGAGAGAGTGGAAAATCGCCCTCAGTTCCAGAATGTTGATCGGAAGGCGAGACTCTGCCGCCGACCAAATCCCCGACCTCAGGTTCATCAGGGATAGCCACCAAGGGAGAGCTGCCCGAACCCGCTGAGACAAGCGGATGCAATCCTCTAGACCCCGAGAGGTTTGGTCCCAGAGAGAAAGAATCTCCTGTTGCAACAAGCGAGTATGAAACTGGGCATATGGAATGGCCTCGAAAGAGGCCACCATAAGACCCAGAACCCGCATGCATTCCCGTATGGAGAGGAACTGGGAGCGCAATAGATGCGACACTGCCCACTGGATCTGGGAGGACTTGGAGAGTGGCAGGAACACTCTGGCGGATGCGGTGTCCAAAATCATCCCCAAGAAGGAGAGCTTCTGGGGTGGGAGGAGCGAGGACTTTGGGACATTGATTATGCAGCCGAACTGGACCGCCAGGTCCTGGTGATGGCGCTGCAGCCACATTGAGAAAGCTCTGGCCACCCATGCCGAGGCAAAGGCAGGTCGCAGGGACGTGCCCGCCAGTGAGAATATGGATTTGGCCAGAGAATCTAGGCGGCTGTCCACCGCGTCCTGCAGAGAGGAGCCGTCCAGTACAGGGAGGGCCGTGTTTTGTGCCAACCTGGCTACCGGGGTATCCACCTTAGGGGGAGAGGACCACTTCTCCACGCTGTCCGCCGGGAAAGGATAGAGGGTATCCATGCGTTTTGTGGCGGAAAACTTTTGATTAGGGCGGTTCCATGCCCTGGATATAACAGCGGAAAATTCCTCATGGACCGGAAAGGCCGCAGCCTCCGGTTTTTTGGGAGGAAAGAGGGCGAACTCCCTCCTAGTGGAAGGAGGAGAATCCTCTTGGAGATTAAAGGTGTCACGGACAGCCGCTACTAGATCAGCCACCATGGTGGAGAGCTTAGGCGGAAGGTCCCGCTCCGTGACCTCGTCCGAGCCAGACAATTCCCCTTCAGACCTGCGCTGCAGGATTGGAAACGGCCATACGCTCCATAAAAGACATGGCTGCCTTGGCGAACAAGGCCAAATCAGAGGCCGCGCTGGACATGGCAGATGCCCAAGCGGGAGCTGCAGACTCCGCAGTGACCGGGGGAGGGGGGGTGGGGGCTGGTCTGGGCAAGAGAAAGGGGAGAAAGGTGATTCTGTCCAGAGGCAGGGCAGGAGGCACAGGTACCAGTGACCGAAAGTGGGAGCAGACACATCATACAGTACCCTATTGGGGTCTGAGAAGAGGTCTTACCGGACTTAGGCTTAGGCATGATGGTCCCTCACAAAAAGTGACTAGAATCAGTTGAGTGAAAAAAATTCTACCGCTCACGCAACAGCACAAGCAAACTACCCAGAGAGGAGCGGGGGAGCAGCCGTTCGGTGTGAAATGCTTCTCAGCAGAAGCAGGAAGGAGCCGGAGCGCAGAGCTAGGCTCCGCCCCCCGACCGCGTCATCGGAGCGCGTGCTCCGCTCTTTGTGTAAAGAAGTGAAATAAAATGGCTCCCGGCGCCGCTCGGTGTAGCGGGGGAATAACTAAAGTAAGGTGTCCCCTGCAAGGGGGATGGAAAGCCCAGAGAAAGCGGAGACTCGGAGGGGGAAGTGCACTGCTTGAGAGAATAAAGCTGCGCTGCTCAGAGAAGATGATATGCCGCCAGAGAAGGAGCAGGAGCGTCCCAGAGATGCCTGCCCAGCTAAGTGCCTCCATGACCCTTGCGCCCCAGACAGAACAAACAGTTGCACCTAGATCCCCATTCACCCAGGAGGCCCAAAGGTCTTTAGTGCGGAGATTCTTTTTTTTTTCTTTTTTTGAGAGAGGGAGGGAGGGCACGACGACAGAGGTGCAGCTTCATACTTACCTGCTCCTGCAGATCTTCTCCCTCGACTCCAGGACCAGCAGGGATGCACCTCTTCAGACTACCGACTCCTTGCCCAGGAGTGCAGTGCTCTGGTGGAGGGTGGCAGCAGGTGACCCAGGAGCTGGTGGGATGCCGGTGCTGACAGGTCGAGCCCGGATCCACTTGCCTTCTTGGGGGGGATAATGGAGGCAGCCTGGCAACGTCCAACAGACGGCAGCGGGCACTCCATGGGGGACCAGGAAGGCGCCATGCCGACCTGCGTCTCCAGCTAGAAGAAAAAATAACAAAAGGGAGACGAATCAAAAGGTGTCAACCTCCTTCATCAGACACTAAGCAAAGACTGAGTTCCTCCTGGTGGAGTCGTGGGGTATAGCCCGAGGAGGAGGAGCTCTTTTGTATTTGCATAGTGTCCCTCCTACTAATACCTCTAAGCTATACCCATGGTCTGTGTCCCCCAATGGAAAAAAGTCAGAGAAAAGAGGATTCGGCGGCACCAGTAAACTGGCTCAGGTGCAACGTCGAAGGGAATAAGCTTCTCACCCTTAATATATGCATGAAATCAGACAGCACTTAAACACTTAAAAAAAACATGATGTCTTTATTCACCCATGTGGAACAGTAGAAACGTTTCAGCTCACAATTGAGCCTTTCTCAAGCCAATATTTATATATTATATTATTATTATTTATATTATAATATAACTTGTAATGTATTTTTAGGTTTACAAAAAATGCATTGCTAGTTATCAATAATATCAGTTTTTACATTTCTATGCAGTCATGCATTGCGATTGGTAGTGGAACTATGTATATACACAATATACTGCTGCACTGGATATAAATATAACATAAAACACTTCTGAGGACTTAAGCTTATATTAGCAAATCGAATGTATATCATCAAATGAACTTTACTGGGGCTCTGAATAGGGTTGCATCCCCCTCCCCCCTACAGGCTGTCTGTGAATTAGATTGCACGCTATCTCTCTACACACTGATGCCCTGCTATCCCATTCACTGAAAGCCCGTAGACAAAAGGAACTCCCTGTTTGGGGGAAGGGGGGTATTGTCTGCAGATGGCTGAAAGTGCAGGTTATTTTCCTGCTGGAGACCCTTTCACTGCTGGTGCCTTTCACTGCGCTTCTGGTGGAGTACGTGTTTATTAACTAAAATCAGGACAATAGCTAAAATAATTACCAGCAATAAAAAACAGCAATGAATAAAAAGTCGGAATTAGTACTTACCGGTAATTCATTTTCCATGAGATCACCACGACGGCCATACAAGGAGATTGACCCCTGACCTCTGTAGGGGCAGGAAGAAGAGAAAGGTTTAAATACCCCCCTCCCACTACCAAACACCAGTGCTTCCAAAATACCAGAGTAAAGGGTGGTGGATACACACGTGAAAAAAATAAAACAGGAGAAGATATTTCATCATATCAACCCCCAAGTAATTAACAGGGAGGGAAATACGGGCCGTCGTGGTGATATCATGGAAAATGAATTACCGGTAAATACCAATTCCGGCTGTCCATATCATCACCACGACGGCCATACAAGGAGGTATATCAAATATGAATCTACGGGGGGGGGGGGGGGGGGGGGGGGGGAACGACGACGACACAGACTGAAGGACTTTTTGTCCGAAAGACATATCAGTCTTTTTGAAAAGGTCCAATCTTTAATGTTTGGCAAAAGTATGGATACTGGACCAAGTGGCTGCCTTACAGATCTCCTCAAGGGAGACACCCGCTCTTTCTGCTTGAGAAGATGACATTGCCCTGGTAGAGTGTGCTCTGATATTATCAGGGCAGGAAAGATTCTGTAAGGAATAACAAGAAGCGATGGTAGCTTTGATCCATCTGGCAATGGAGGACTTGGAAACTTTCTGACCCTTGTTTGTTCCTCCAAACTGGATAAAGAGGCAGTCTGACTTCCTAAAGTCTCTAGTGGTCTCTAAGTAATCCAGTACTGCCCGTCTGACATCAAGTGAATGAAGGGTAGATTCCCAATCATTAGATGGGTTGTTAAACAAGGAAGGAAGAGTGATCTCCTGGTCTTTATGAAATTTCGAGACTACTTTCGGTAGAAAACACTGATCTAGTTTTAGAATTATCCTGTCGTCCAGGACCTGTAGGTAAGGCTCTCTAATTGAAAGTGCCTGTAGTTCACTTATTCTTCTGGCTGAGGTGATGGCAACCAGGAATGCAGTTTTGTAGGATTTTAGCTTCAGAGAGCAGTCACTCAGAGGTTCAAATGGAGGATGTGATAGTCCCCTAAGGACGATGTCTAAATCCCAGGTAGGTACCTGAGACCTTAGAGTCGGACGTAACCTCGTTATTGCCTTCATGAATCGCTTTATCCACCTATGGTTCGCCAGTTCGGTGTCGTAAAAGCAACTGAGGGCTGATACCTGTACCTTGAGTGTGGATGGTCTTAATCCCATGTCAAAGCCTTTTTGTAAAAAGTCCAGAATCATTTGGATGTTTGGAGCTGAGGTATTCGGTGAGGGTGAATCTGACCATGAGCAGAACCGTTTCCAAATCTTCAGGTAAATTGAAAAGGTGACTTTCTTTTTGGAAGCCTTTAGGGTTGAAATTACTGCATCCGATAGTCCCTGATGCTTTAGGATCTGGGTCTCAGGATCCAGGCTGCTAGGTTGAGGAAGTCCGGGTCCGGGTGTAGAATCGGACCTTGGTGAAGGATGTCTCGTCTCTTTGGTAGAATCCAAGGATCCTCGCTGGCAAGGTTCCACAAGATTGGGAACCAGCTCCTCTTTGGCCAGTAGGGTGTTACTAGTATGACTGAAGTACTGTCCTGTATGATCTTCTGTACCACCCTCGGTATTAATGGAAGAGGAGGGAAAGCGTAATGGAGACCTCGGTTCCATCTGAAAGAGAAAGCGTCCAGAAATCTCGGGCTGTCTCTGGGATGTAGGGAACAAAAAACTGGCAATTTTGAGTTTACTCGAGTGGCAAAGAGATCTATTGTTTGTCTCCTCTACTTGTCTGATATCATCAGGAAGACTTCCTCGTTTAAGGACCATTCTGAGTGGTCTATCTTTGCCCGGCTTAGGTAGTCTGCTTCCACATTTAGGGACCCTTTCAGGTGGACTGCAGACACTGACTGGACATTCGCTTCGGCCCAGGTGAATATCTTTGCCGACAAATTCAGCAGGCTGCTCGAACCCGCGCCTCCCTGATGATTTAAATACTTTATCACTGTCGTATTGTCTGACTGGACTCTTACGTGATGGCCTTGAAGATGAATCTTTGCTTGCTTTAGACTTTCCCAGACTGCCATGAATTCTCGAAGATTTGATGACTGGAGACTGAAAGATTTTGGCCAGACTCCCTGGTAATAAACATCTCCGACCTTCGCTCCCCAACCGTACTGGCTTGCATCCGTGGTGATCTGGGCATAGGGATTCTTTGACCACTTCACCCCCCTGGAGATATTGAGCCTGTTTTTCCACCAAAGAAAGGAGGTTTTTATCCTCTGAGGGATGATCACCTTTTGGTCTAGGGAAGATTCCCTTCTGTCCCAGACCCTGAGGATCCACATCTGCAGGGTTCGGAAATGGATCTGACACCACTGAACGGACGGTATGTAGGATGTGAGGATCCCCAGGAGACTCATTGAGTCTCTGATAGAGCAGACATTGTCTATGTCTATGCTAAGCTTAGAGTGGTCTGATAGGAAGACAAGTAGAAATAGTCTATGTCTATGGCAAAATACATATACAAACACAAAATGCAATAGCACTCTGCAACCAGCATTCTGCCCTGCCTCTATGCTGGATGAGGCATTGGTGTACATTTTGGCCAAAGCGTAATAAGCGCCGGACGGGGTTGGAGGCAGAGTGTGCTTGGCGTGCATGCTGCACCTGCATTCTCTGGACTTTGTGTGGCTGTCATGGCCCATAAACAGGTAGGAACTAGTGTTAGGGATCACTCCATAGAGGCGACCTTGACGTGGTGAGTGGCTTATTACGCTTTGGCCAAAATGTACACCAATGCCTCATCCAGCATAGAGGCAGGGCAGAATGCTGGTTGCAGAGTGCTATTGCATTTGTATTTTGCGTTCATCCTCCATATGTCTAGAGGAGGAAGCCGAACCGCCATAAACTTCAGAAACGGATGAGATATAATAGTCTGATTTGTGGCGTTTGGCGGGGGGCTCTGAAACAACAGGTTTCTCTGTTTGAAGAGAAGAAAAAGCTGCAAAAGGAGGATTTAATCTCTTCCTGCATCATAGACTTAATCTCGTCCATGAGGGACGGCTGTTCCTCACGGACAATTTTAGAAATGCAATCCCTGCACAACTTCTTAGGGTGGTCATCAGGTAGTCGATTAAGACATGAAATACACTTTGATGACTTCTTGGGCTTTCTCAGAGAATCCTGAGCAGTCTGGAAAAGCCAAGAAAAAAACCTATCAATAATGTGCCCAGGTGAGAGAGGAAGAAAACTCTCCCTCATGGGGAACTGACGGACGGCAGAGTAGAGGCCTCAGTATGCTCAGACGCAGACATCCTGAAGTATAGCCAGAGAGGGTAGGCACTAACCGCAGGACGCTGCAGCAGGAGGATCCATTTGAATTCTCCCGCCTCCCGAAGCCAGCCCCCCGTCCGCGTCACTTCCGGAAACGTCACAGCTACCCGGAAGTGACAAATTCGTACAGCGCCGCATGGCGCACAAACCGGCATGGTTTCAGTGAACCAGCGGGCGTTCTGTGCTCCGGGAGCAGGCCCCAGATCAACCGGAGGAGAGTCTCTCCCATTCCCCTTGTCCGGCGTTAGTACGAGACCGCGGGCTGACAGGGGGGTCCCGCTGAAGCAGGTACGCGATTCCATCCACTTCGGGACCTTCATCTCCACAGCAGCTGCCTGCGGAGACCTTTCTCCACCCCTGTCCTCTGTAGGGACAGGAAACACTGGTGTTTGGTGGTGGGAGGGGGGTATTTAAACCTTTCTCTGCTTCCTGCCCCTACAGAGGTCAGGGGTCAATCTCTTTGTATGGCCGTCGTGGTGATGATATGGAAAATAGCAATACATATTAAATAGTTATAGATCCAGGAGCATACACAAACAAATAAATTAATATCCCATAAATAGGTCCTTCACTAACTGCCTGCTGTCTCTGTTAAATGGCAAATTCCATTAAAAGATCGAAGCACTGACATTGATAGTTACTTACCAACTACTGCCACCTTATCTATACTGCAACAAATTGCTGTGAACTTGGATACATATATATAAACTATGATATTTATGGGATATAAATGTATTTGTTTGTTTGTGCATGCTCCTGGATCGATCACCATTTTAAATTTAGTGCTATTTTTTATTGCTGGTCATTATTTTAGCTATTTTCCTGATTTTAGTTAATAAACACGTACTCCACTTGTAAGGCCCCTTTCATACGGGAGAGATTGCACCCGCACTGAATCCGGACCCATTCATTTCTATGGGGCTGTGCAGATAAGCAGTGATTTTCGCAGCATGCTTCTCTTTGTGCGTTTTCCAAGCAACGCAGGCCCCTTAGAAGTGAATGGGGTTTTCACGCACGGTTTCTAGGAGACGATCGGGATGGAGACCCGATCATTATTATTTTCCCTTATAACATGGTTATAAGGGAAAAAAAATAGCTTTCTTAATACAGAATGCATAGTACAATAGGGCTGGAGGGGTTAAAAATATATATATTTTTTTATAGGAACATAGCTAATAAATACACTCTGTATCCACTACTTCAGAGAAAAACAAATAAAAAATAAATATGGAAAACTGCATCAAGATACAAAACAATATACACTTAAAGGATAAAAAAGCAGATGAATGCAATAATATTGATTGTGCATCTGACATACTTGAAGCAAACTATCTTATTAATTGAAATTGGGACATTCTCTAATAACTTTCCTACGCCCCACTCTCAGTATGGCTACAATAGGATCTAAGGCCCCTTTCACACGGGCGAGGAGGGGCTGGAGGGGTTAAAAATTAATAAAAAATAATTTAACTCACCTTAATCCACTTGTTCGTGCAGCCCGTCTTCTCTTCTGTGCACAGGAAAAGGACCTGTGGTGACGTCACTACGCTCATCACATGGTCTGTCACATGATCCATCACCATGGTAACAGATCATGTGATGGACCATGTGATAAGCGCAGTGACGTCACTACAGGTCTTTTACCCAGGTCCTGAAGAAAGAAGACAGAAGAGAAGCCGGGCTGCGCGAACAAGGTGGATTAAGGTGAGTTAAATTATTTTTTATACATTTTTAACCCCTCCAGCCCCTCCTCGCCCATGTGAAAGGGGCCTATTTATTTATTTACAACTAGATTGGGTGAGTCTTTTAGCAGTGCACCTATCCATTATTACTCCTGGTTGAGCAACCCAATATTTTTATATGTACTCCTGTCATAAGGCCCATTAACCCTGGTGGTCACAGGTCATGGCTCTGCCAGCTCTCCAGGGCACAGGATTCCTGCTGGAGACCCTTTCACTGCTGGAGACACTGTATAGCGCACGGGAACTAACTGACTGTAGTTCCATGCGCCATCTGCTGTTCACAAACCAACATTGCACCCTGAATTTTCTCAATGGCTATTTACGCGATTCGGGTTTGCTAATTGAATTGGAAATCACTTTGCGCTGCCGCGATTCTGAAGGGAGCGCTAGCGATGCTATATCTGTATCTAATGTTAGTCTACCTGTCTGCTTATCTGTATCTCCATCTCCTATCTATCTCATCTACACACACATTTGGGGTCATTTATCAAACTGGTGTAAAGTAGAACTGGCTTAGTTGCGAAAGCAACCAGATTCCACCTTTCATTTTTACAGAGGAGCTATCAAAAATGAAAGGGTGAATCTGATTGGTGCTCGCTCATCACTAGTATGTACTGGATTAATTGCCCATAGCAACCAAAGCGTTCGGGTGTTTGATCTGAACGCATCGCGATATTCATGCGCTTGGCCGAGCACACGAGTATAATGGAAGTCAATAGGAGACAACCAGGCACCCCCTGCTCGGATGAGGGGAGGGTGCCTGGACCATAGGAAAAGGTCTGAAAGTGATGGAAACACCTCTGAAATCGATCAGCAGGGGGACCATGTCTGGATGCATCTTGGACACCAATGTCGCTGCTGGGAACCATGTTGTCCAAGTTGAACGCCACTTTAACAGACTGAGAAAAAAAAAAAGCAGACAAAACCCTGCCCCCACAAAAAAAAAAAAAAAAAAACTTGAGGAAAAATTCTTAGGAAACATTCTTTCCTGTAGATTCAATTGTATATACAGTGTAAGTGCTGCCAAAAATTACAAGGAAGAAGAGATACAGCCTCTATATCACCTAAAGGAGGGCCTCATTCACATGGTGCTAAAATTGTTCAGGTAGTGGGACTCCTACACTCATAAAGCCTATGCACTAAGTGAAAGGGCTGCCAAAAATTACAAGGAACTGGCATTACAATGCACCCTTTATTACACATAAAGAAGGGCATCATACAAACCCTTTAAAAATTATCATTGATGGCCTGCTGGTGACCCTCAAAAACATTAGGAGCAAGGGCCTGCTGATCTGACCATCTAAGAAGTTAATTGACCCGGTCAGCACAGGCTACCAAGAAAGAATGACCAATTTCTAATCGTAATGTTCCTTTGGGTGCCAGAGAACGTCACATACCAGAGTTAGCGCAGGGAATGGCGGTCAGCACTTGTTGCCTCTTTACATTATGGAACTGTACCACAATTACAAGCTGCAATCTGACTATCTTGGAATTCTATTGTCTACCTCAAAAAAAAAGATCTAGGGAAAGTGGCACATACAATGAAAAAAAGGAATGCAATTGTAATTCCTCCAGGCCCCAAAAGCGATAGGGTCTAATATCTCCTGAAAAGGCATCTGCAAAGGAGAGAGGAGAAATTGAGTCAAGCCTGACATATTTTTTTTTAAAAAAACATTGAAATATTTACCCCTGTGCCACTATATAAAAACCAGAATCCTGTAAAAAACACATGTGTGAAAGATTCGCCACTGAAGGAAACCAAATTATGTTTCCTTCCAAGTCTGAGACATAGAAAATAATATATGTCAGCTGACCCCCCAAAAAATTGAAGAGGGACATGAGGATATCTTATGCACTGATCCCCAAACTCTTATGCCTCCAAAGTCAGAAGAAGATAATGGGGGAGAATGGCAATTAGTGTTTCACTTGGTGGATGATGGGGATGAGACACAGTTGTCAATAAGTAGGGTTTTGTTTGGTCATCCTCCTGACTTGTGTTGACCTGAGTGAGAAAGTGGATTTGGAGATGGGGGACGATGACATCACTGACCCAACCTGGGAAGGTGGAAAGCCAAGAGAGGACAGCAGGACAGAGGGGGAGGGATCCACAGCACAGCAACAGGCTGGAAGAGGCTGTGTGGTGGCAAAAGGGAGAAGGCGGGTCACAATAAACAGGCCCGCAACTGTTCCCCCTTGTGCAAATCTCCCTTGACAAGGGGTAAGTGTTCCACAGTCTGGGGCTTTATTGAGGAAGGTGGGGACGAGAAAAGATTTGGAATTTGCCAACTAACTGTTATACCTAAATAAGAACTCAACATTTCATAAATAACAATAATCATACCATTTTACATCCTATGAATAAACTAACTAAAAACATAAAAATAAACACTCAGGCACGGGAACATAATGGGGGAAAAATGTATACTGGAGGTTAAATGAGTAGGGGTGGGAACAGTAGCAACCTCAACCCCACCAGCATGATCCGCCACATGGCATCACTGCACAATAATCGGTGGGCTGAACCCCTGGGTCCACAATCAGTGTCTGTGGGTCAGACAACTGCCTCCTCTTCCTCCCCTGTGTTACGTGTTGGCCAATCCTCTGTCCTAGACGCAGGCCTGGATGACTCCCGCCCGGCAGCTGGGCCTTCGCAAGCACCATCTGCTAGCACACCCCTTACCGTGTCCAAGCACAGCGTACAGATGTCCCAGGCCTTTGATCGTAAGCGCCAATACCCCGCCACCCACCCACAGGCTATAGCACTAAATGCACACCTTTCAAAATTTGTAGGCATGGAAATGTTACCATCTAGGCCTGTGGACACTGAGGCTTTCCTCAGCCGGCGGCCGTCCTTAGTTACCGAGTCCGCAGGCGCCGCTATTTTTCACGGTGTGCCGTCCCCGCATTACACCAGCCCTGCCCTGACATACGCAGTTTTTGGGAAGGTCCACTTAACGACGGACACATGGACAAGTGCTTTTGGCCAGGGACGCTACATTTCCGTTACGGCATACTGTGTGAATCTTGTGTAGGCCGTTAGCGAGTCGGACCCTGGGATGGCACAGGTGCCACAGACGCCAAGGATTGAAAGGGCACTACTTGCATCAGGATTTCTGCCACCACCTACATTAGTGGCAGCAACCCCTTCTCCTCCGCCTCTACCTCCTCCCCCACTGCAAACTCTGAATGCTCATGGGGAAGCGGCAAAAGGCCTCACTAAAATTAATTTGCTTGGGTGACAAAAAGCACACCGCCGCAGAGCTGGGGCACGATATAATGGACCAGGTTGGCTGTGTCTGATAATGCCCATAAGTTGTTGGCAGCTTTGTAGCTCGGCAAGCTCACACACATGGCACTCATACAGCATATATGTACCATGCACAACAAACATCCCAAACTTATACACTAATATAACTAAAAACCTAACAAACAAGAGGATTTAAACCAATGGCATGAACTTTTTAAGAACTCATAAATAATCAAATAACCATAACATTTTATTTTACAGCCTAGTCTGAAAATCAAACTCAAACAATAACCATAAAAACATGAAACCCTGGAACTTAACAGGCCCTACCCTCAGCGAACCAGGGCCATCATAGGGGCAGAAAACAACCTCTGCCCAGTTAAGAAGGTAAAATTGTACATGGGGCAAATGCCGATATGGCCATGTGGATCCCACCTTAATGTCCGGGATCCAGCCATACCATGCCTAGGCCACATTCTCAATTTTCTCCCAACCTCCCCCATTTTGCCTGAGCTACTGGTGAAGGTGCGCTTTGTGTGTGTACCCATTTCCAAAAGTCATCTACAGCTGCCGTCGGTTTGGCAATGCTGCTGCAGCGCTTGCATTTGCCATCTATCAGACTATTGAGCGGCGTGAGCACGCGCTGGAACTCTACGTTCTACATGTGGAACAGGCTTTGTGAGCAGCAGAGGGCAGTAGTGGAATACCAGCTGCAACATGCTCTTGTATGTCTGACCTCTGAGGTTTTACGCAACTTTTAGGGATAAACACCGATGGCGAGTGCCAATGCCGCCATTATCAGCTGAACCATACCACTTCTGTGAAACGCTGGCTGCTAACGATAAAGGCGGACGCCTCACATGTGGAAAAGGTGGAAATAGGGAGAAGACATTACACAGGGTGATAGCCAGAACACCATCAGTTCAGCTTCTCAGTATGAATATGATGATGATGATGATGATGATGAATTTGATGATTATGATGATTATGAATTTGATGATTATGATGATTATGAATTTGATGATTATGAATATGATGAATATGAATATGATGAATATGAATTTGATGAATATGATGAATATGAATATGATGATGAGGAATATGATGATGATGATGAGGAATATGATGATGAGGAATATGATGATGAGGAATATGATGATGAGGAATATGATGATGAATATGATGATGATGATGATGGAGGAGGAGCAAGAGACAGTTGCCTGCACTACAGAGGGTAGTAGCAATAGGTTTATTCCATCTGTTCTGCATAGATGGGCAGGAGAGGAGGAATAGGATATAGAGAATGAGAGTCATCCTCCTGATGACGACAGCAAAGTCTTGCCTATTGGGAATCTGGCACACATGGCTGACTTCATGTTAGGCTGCCTTTCCCGTGACCCGTGCGTTACACGCATGTTAGACAACACGGATTACTGGTTGTTCACCCTTATCGACCCCCCTACAAAGGGAACGTCTCATCTCTCATTCCTGTGGTGGACAGGACGACCAAACGATGCACTAACAGAATGTCCTTGTTTAAAAATTGCTTAGAAAATTTCCATATGACAACAGTGGAGGCAGAGAGTGGAGGTAAACCAATGGCAGGGCCTGTTAATTAACACATAAATAACCATAACATATTTTACAACCATAAACCATAACAACAAATACCAACTATAATACAAACCAAAAACTATAATAATCACAAAACAGAATGTCATTGCAGAAATAATTACAGCTGACATTGCTGGTGGCAGAGTATGTAGTTCCTTGGCCAAGCCAGGAGGGGAGATGAGGGGGACACACCACAGTTCCAACAGAGGCAGGACAACACTCTACAAGGCCTGGGACAGTTTCATGACACCCCGCCAGCACCCTCACCTTGATGCGCGGCCTAGTGTCACAAGGAGGGAAACATTGTGGAAGATTGTGAAAGAGTACATAGTAGACCGTGTCAGCGTCCTTGGTGATCCCAACTATTGGGTGTCCAAGCTGGACACATGGCACAAACTTGCACTCTATGCCTCATAGGTGCTGGGATGCCGCGCCACCAGCGTTTTGTCAGAGCGGGTATATAGTATTGCTGGGGGCATAATAACTGATAAGCGCATCCGTCTGTCAACTGAAAATGCTGACAAGTCGACTCTTAAAAAAAATGAGCAAGGCCTGGATTGCCCCTGACTTCTCTACTCCACCAGAGGAAAGCAGGTGAACAACAAGGCACTTTAAATGTGTTGCTTGTAAAGTACTGAATACACTGTATTCACATACACCTCTGCCACCACCAAAAAGGTTATATGGTTCAATCTTCCTTTTTTCTTCCTTCTCCTCCTCCATCATATCAACATGCTTTTTAGGCTGCCCTCGCTCATAATGTTTTATAGGGTCAGCGAAACCCTTGCACAGGTGCCAGGGGCGACACTCAGAGCCATCTCTGTGGGCACCCTTACTCTTGAAAAAGTCTATGGTGCACCAATATGCCTTACAGTTCTCCTGCCATTCATCAGCGTCGGATACGCCATGAGTGGCACAGGCAGCACATTGACTGTAGGCAGGCCACTATAGCTAAATAATAAGGAACATGGAAGACGTACTATATTGGACTACAGTATTCAGGGTAAATGATTGTGTGGGCAGTTTGTGATAAAGTGTGTTTGTGGTTGCAGTTTGGGCAATCAGTCTCTAAAAAGGTTCGCCATCGGCTTCACTGTTTTAGAAGGTTAGCGCACCTGGAGGCCCTCATCTACATTTTACTCTGTTTCATTGAGCCCAGGGCCACAGCCTCTGCGTGAACCATCAGCATCACGGCCACTTCCACGTCCCATACCGGCCGCCTTCTTAACACCTTAGGGACCCATGACGTATCGGAACGGCATGGTTCCCGAGTCCTTAAGGACCCATGTCCTGTGTCATTCCGATCACCGCCGCCCGGTAGGTGGTGATCGGAACAAGGTGCCTGCTCAAATCATTGAGCGATTGCCGCAAACCGCAGGTCAATTCAGACCTGCGGTTTGCGGCTTTTACCTGGAGCAGCGGCGGTGGTGCCATCGGGGCCCCATGCGGTTGTAGGGGGGACCCGATGGCATGGAAGGCAGCGCGGTGCCTACGGAAGGCATCGCGCTGCCTTCCGGTGAAGAGCCTGTGAGATCCAGCCCCCTGGATCTCACAGGCCGGAAGCTGTATGAGTAATACATACTGTATTCCTCATACAGCCAATGCATTCCAATACAGAAGTATTGGAATGCATTGTAAAGGATTAGACCCCCAAAAGTTAAAGTCCCAAAGTGGGATAAATAATAAAGTGGAAAAAAAGTGGAAAAAATAAAGTTTCCCACCCCCCAAAAATTAAAAGTTTCAAGTAAAAATAAACAAAAACATCAAAATTAGTTAAAAAAAAAAAAAAAAAGAAGTATACATATTAGGTACCGCGTCCGTATCGACCTATCACATGATTTAAAACCTCAGATGAACACCGTAAAAAATAAAAACTGTGCTAAATAAACAATTTTTGTCACCTTACATCACAAAAAGTACAACAAGCGATCAAAAAGGCTTTTGCCCACCAAAATAGTACCAATCTAACAGTCACCTCATCCCGCAAAAAATGAGCCCCTACCTGAGACAATCGCCCAAAAAAAAAAAAAAACTATGGCTCAGAATATGGAGACACTAAAACATCATTTTTTTGTTTTAAAAAAGCTGTTATTGTGTAAAACTTACATAAATAAAAAAAAAGTATACATATTTGGTATCGCTGCGTTCGTATCGACCGGCTCTATAAAAATATCACATGACCTAACCCCTCAGATGAACACCGTAAAAAATAAAAACTGTGCTAAATAAACCATTTTTTGTCACCAAAAAGTGTAATAGCAAGCGATCAAAAAGTCACACGCACCCCAAAATAGTGCCAATAAAACAGTCATCTCATCCCGCAAAAATCATACCCTAACCAAGGTAATCGCCCAAAAACTGAAAAAATTATGGCTCTCAGACTATGGAAACACTAAAACATGATTTTTTGGTTTCAAAAAAGAAATCATTGTGTAAAAACTTACATAAATAAATAAAAAGTATACATATTAGGTATCGCCGCATCCGTGACAACCTGGTCTATAAAAATATCACATGATCTAACCTGTCAGATGAATGTTGTAAATAACAAAAAATAAAAACGGTGCCAAAACAGCTATTTCTTGTTATCTTGCCTCACAAAAAGTGCAATATAGAGCAACCAAAAATCATATGTACCCTAAACTAGTACCAACAATACTGCCACCCTATCCCGTAGTTTCTAAAATGGGGCCACTTTTTTGGAGTTTCCACTCTAGGTGTGCATCAGGAGGGCTTCAAATGGGACATGGTGTCAAAAAACCAGTCCAGCAAAATCTACCTTCCAAAAAACGTATGGCAGTCCTTTCCTTCTGCACCCTGCCGTGTGCCCGTACAGCTGTTTACGACCACATATGGGGTGTTTCTGTAAACTACAGAATCAGGGCCATAAATATGGAGTTTTGTTTGGCTGTTAACCCTTGCTTTGTTACTGGGAAAAATTGATTAAAATGGAAAATTAGCCCAAAAATTTTAATTCTGAAATTTCATCTCCATTTGCCAATAACTCTTGTGGAACACCTAAAGGGTTAACGACGTTTATAAAATATGTTTTGAATACCTTGAGTGGTGTAGTTTCTTAGATGGGGTCACTTTTATGGAGTTTCTACTCTAGGGGTGCATCAGGGGGGCTTTAAATGGGACATGGTGTAAAAAAAAAAACAAAAAAAAAAAACAGTCCAGCAAAATCTGCCTTCCAAAAACCGTATGGCATTCTTTTCCTTCTGCACCCTGCCGTGTGCCCGTACAGTAGTTTACGACCACATATGGGGTGTTCCTGTAAACTACAGAATCAGGGCCATAAATATTGAGTTTGGTTTGGCTGTTAACCCTTGCTTTGCAACTGGAAAAAAATTAAAATGGCAAATCTGCCAAAAAAGGGAAATTTTTAAATTGTATCTCTATTTTCCATTAATTCTTGTGGAGCACCTAAAGGATTAACAAAGTTTGTAAAATCAGTTTTGAATACCTTGAGGGGTGTAGTTTATAGAATGGGGTCATTTTTGGGTGTTTTCTATTATGTAAGCCTCGCAAAGTGACTTCAGACCTGAACTGGTCCCTAAAAATTGGGTTATTGAAAATTTCAGAAAAATTTTAAGATTTGTTTCGAAACTTCTAAGCCTTGTAACATCCCCAAAAAATAAAATATCATTCCCAAAATGATCCAAACATAAAGTAGACATATGGGGAATGTAAAGTAATAACTATTTTTGGAGGTATTACTATGTATTAAAGAAGTAGAGAAATTAAAACTTGGAAATTTGCAATTTTTTTTTACAAATTTTTGGTAAATTTGGTATTTGTTTATAAAATAAAAATGAATTTTTTTGACTTCATTTTACCAGTGTCATGAAGTACAATATGTAAAGAAAAAAAATCTCAGAATGGCCTGGATAAGTCAAAGCGTTTTATAGTTATCAGCACTTAAAGTGACACTGGTCAGATTTGCAAAAAATGGCCAAATCCTTAAGGTAAAATAGGGCTGAGTCCTTAAGGGGTTAATATGAAATGTTATATATGCTTAAAAGTACCTAACACCTACAGTATTGTAGTATATGTACGTGTACGCGCCAATTAATTAACCACCTCAGCCCCCCTAGCTTAAACACTCTTAATGACAGGCCACTTTTTACACTTCTGACCTACACTACATTCACCGTTTATTGCTCGGTCATGCAACTTACCACCCAAATGAATTTTACCTCCTTTTCTTCTCACTAATAGAGCTTTCATTTGGTGGTATTTCATTGCTGCTGACATTTTTACTTTTTTTGTTATTAATCGAAATTTAACGATTTTTTTGCAAAAAAATGACATTTTTCACTTTCAGTTGTAAAATTTTGCAAAAAAAAAAAGACATCCATATATAAATTTTTCTCTAAATTTATTGTTCTACATGTGTTTGATAAAAAAAAAAAAAAAATGTTTGGGTAAAAAAAAAAATGGTTTGGGTAAAAGTTATAGCGTTTACAAACTATGGTACAAAAATGTGAATTTCCGCTTTTTGAAGCAGCTCTGACTTTCTGAGCACCTGTCATGTTTCCTGAGGTTCTACAATGCCCAGACAGTAAAAAAAAAACACAAATGACCCCATTTCGGAACTTAGACACCCTAAGGTATTCGCTGATGGGCATAGTGAGTTTTTATTTTTTGTCACAAGTTAGCGGAAAATGATTATTTATTTATTTTCTTACAAAGTCTCATATTCCACTAACTTGTGACAAAAAATAAAAACTTCCATGAACTCACTATGCCCATCACGAAATACCTTGGGGTGTCTTCTTTCCAAAATGGGGTCACTTGTGGGGTAGTTATACTGCCCTGGCATTTTAGGGGCCCAAATGCGTGCAAAGTAGTTTGAAATCAAAATCTGTAAAAAATGGCCGGTGAAATCCGAAAGGTGCTCTTTGGAATGTGGGCCCCTTTGCCCACCTAGGCTGCAAAAAAGTGTCACACATGTGGTATCTCCGTACTCAGGAGAAGTTGGGCAATGTGTTTTGGGGTATCATTTTACATATACCCATGCTGGGTGAGAGAAATATCTTGGCAAAAGACAACTTTTCCCATTTTTTTATACAAAGTTGGCATTTAACCGGGATATTTATCTCACCCAGCATGGGTATATGTAAAATGACACCCCAAAACACATTCCCCAACTTCTCCTGAGAACGGCGATACCACATGTGTGTCACTTTTTTGCAGCCTAGGTGGGCAAAGGGGCCCACATTCCAAAGAGCACCTTTAGGATTTCACAGGTCATTTACCTACTTACCACACATTAGGGCCCCTGGAAAATGCCAGGGCAGTATAACTAACCCACAAGTGACCCCATTTTGGAAAGAAGACACCCCAAGGTATTTCGTGATGGGCATAGTGAGTTCATGGAAGTTTTTATTTTTTGTCACAAGTTAGTGGAATATGAGACTTTGTAAGAAAAAATAAAATAAAATCATCATTTTCCGCTAACTTGTGCCAAAAAAAAAAAATTCGAGGAACTCGCCATGCCCCTCACGGAATACCTTGGGGTGTCTTCTTTCCAAAATGGGGTCACTTGTGGGGTAGTTATACTGCCCTGGCATTTTCCAGGGGCCCTAATGTGTGGTAAGTAGGTAAATGACCTGTGAAATCCGAAAGGTGCTCTTTGGAATGTGGGCCCCTTTGCCCACCTAGGCTGCAAAAAAGTGTCACACATGTGGTATCGCCGTATTCAGGAGAAGTTGGGCAATGTGTTTTGGGGTGTCTTTTTACATATACTCATGCTGGGTGAGAGAAATATCTCGGCAAAAGACAACTTTTCCCATTTTTTATACAAAGTTGGCATTTGACCAAGATATTTATCTCACCCAGCATGGGTATATGTAAAATGACACCCCAAAACACATTGCCCAACTTCTCCTGAGTACGGTGATACCAGATGTGTGACACTTTTTTGCAGCCTAGATGCGCAAAGGGGCCCACATTCCTTTTATGAGGGCATTTTTAGACATTTGGATCCCAGACTTCTTCTCACGCTTTAGGGCCCCTAAAATGCCAGGGCAGTATAAATACCCCACGTGACCCCATTTTGGAAAGAAGACACCCCAAGGTATTCAATAAGGGGCATGGCGAGTTCATAGAAATTATTTTTTTTTTGGCACAAGTTAGCGGAAATTGATATATATTTTTTTTTCTCACAAAGTCTCCCTTTCCGCTAACTTGGGACAAAAATTTCAATCTTTCATGGACTCAATATGCCCCTCAGCGAATACCTTGGGGTGTCTTCTTTCCGAAATGGGGTCACATGTGGTGTATTTATACTGCCCTGGCATTCTAGGGGCCCTAAAGCGTAAGAAGAAGTCTGGAATATAAATGTCTAAAAAAATTTAAGCATTTGGATTCCGTGAGGGGTATGGTGAGTTCATGTGAGATTTTATTTTTTGACACAAGTTAGTGGAATATGAGACTTTGTAAGAAAAAAAATAAAAAATTTCCGCTAACTTGGGCCAAAAAAATGTCTGAATGGAGCCTTACAGGGGGGTGATCAATGACAGGGGGGTGATCAATGACAGGGGGGTGATCAGGGAGTCTATATGGGGTGCTCACCCCCCTGTCATTGATCACCCCCCTATAAGGCTCCATTCAGATGTCTGTATGTGTTTTGCGGATCCGATCCATGTATCAGTGGATCCGTAAAAATCATACGGACGTCTGAATGGAGCCTTACAAGGGGGTGATCAATGACAGGGGGGTGATGAGGGAGTCTATATGGGGTGATCAGGGGTTAATAAGGGGTTAATAAGTGACAGGGGGGGGGTGTAGTGTAGTGGTGTTTGGTGCTACATATTACTGAGCTACCTGTGTCCTCTGGTGGTCGATCCAAGCAAAAGGGACCACCAGAGGACCAGGTAGCAGGTATATTAGACGCTGTTATCAAAACAGCGTCTAATATACCTGTTAGGGGTTAAAAAAAAAAATCGCATCTCCAGCCTGCCAGCGAACGATCGCCGCTGGCAGGCTGGAGATCCACTCACTTACCTTCTGATCCTGTGAACGCGCGCGCCTGTGTGCGCGTGTTCACAGGAAATCTCGCGTCTCGCAGAGGACGCGTATATGCGTCCAGGAGGAATGAATCAACCACCTCCAGGACGCGTCGCTGCGTTCGGCGGTCCGGAGGTGGTTAAAACAGGTATTTTGGATCCGCACACTTTACACAGGGGATGTAGCTCTGATAATGTCACTGACTACCATACACTGTCCGCGGATGAAGTACAGTATATGTTAGTAATATGTATGAAATGCACACACAGTAGATGTGGCACAAATATTTTACTTCTCACAAAAATACACTGTTTTCACATGTGGTACTGTATGGCACGCGCTATGGACACTAGATTTTGAACAGATTATTTTGTCGCTAGACACACAAATTTTAAATTTTACTCAGTATATGCCCCAGTAATGAACAGAATATGACTAGAATAACACTAGATTATGCACAGATTATTTAGATTGGCGCAACAGACACTTTTCAAATGTGATAGAGTATTTGTGGTCATGTCTACGGACAAAGAACCTGGATCCCTAATAA
The DNA here is from genome assembly GCF_905171765.1 of Bufo bufo. NCBI lineage: Eukaryota > Metazoa > Chordata > Amphibia > Anura > Bufonidae > Bufo > Bufo bufo. Next base: position 138,366,663 of record NC_053397.1, read on the forward strand.
ATAACAATCTAACTGACCTATCCTAACTAACCGCTTGCTGACCTGTCTGGAAAGCTGGTGGGGTGCCCTTAGCCATGTCGTGGGTAGGCCTATAAGGGGGAAAAAACTAAGCCATGTAGTAAAGGGAATAACTTTATTGAGTATGTACAACCGAATCATAAATGAAGGTGCGAAAAGCCTTGGATATTTCGGCATGAGGATTCGGGATATACCGAGCAAAACACGAAGAGTGCATATGACCCATATTGCGAATAACATGGCCTGGGACGATATGCCTTGAAGCCGCGGATGCGTCCCCAATACGGAACGAGTGCCACGAAATGGCTTTGGGATCAAAACCCAAGCCAGTCACTAGGGTACGGATATGGGAGATGAACTGAGATGAAGTGATGGCCCTGACCCTGAATGGAAGCAATGGGCTGTCCGGGGTGGAGTCACCTAAACCCAACAATAATTTCTTAAGAACCCGAACTAGGCACCATTCATTGAATGTCTGGAAGTACTTGACCTCCACCGGTGGCCCGACTTGAGACGATTTTGAAGACCTGAGATGTAATGGAGAAATGGTCGTTGCACCATACTAACTGACTCCTGGCTAAGCTTTTGGCGGAAATACTGGTGAAATCCCCTGGCCGCCTTGATGACTATACTAGAATGGTGCCCAAAAGGACGGTGGAAAGTTTTCTGAATAGTTCCCCTGATACCAGCTGTCTGCTTGGGACCATACCCCCACTACTCCTCTGTATGCCTCAGAGTGGCTTTGATTGCATGGATCGTAAAAACAGACCTACTATCCAGGTCTTCTAACATGGAAAAATGCTGAACCAGGGCCAAATACAATTTAATTGTGTTGTAGGAAAGTTTAAGGTTGGTGACGCAGTAAGCTATGAAAGTCATGAAACACGTGGTCTTGTCTGTGTTCTCCCTTGGGTGACGGAGTGTGAATCTGTTAAAAACATTCCAGGCAGTTTTGTAATTCCTGGCAGTGTTAACAGACAGACTTTTGCACGAGAGACCTGGCTGAAGAGATGTATGGTTTTAATCCATGATTAAAGTTTGGAAGGCTGGAGGGGGGATAGACCCATTTGTTCCGCCTCCGGCATAACCTGAAAAAAAGGCATGAAAATTAAAACGCGACAATGCATCTGCAGCAACATTTCGTATACCCTGAATGTACCTACATTACACATGAAAGTTGTGCTGCAGGGAGAGCCAGAGCAGCCTGCAAACAAAAGTTAGGATTCAGAGTACCTTTGATCTGCCCTTGGTAATGATATCTACCACCGCCTGATTATCGGTAATGAATGCCACCGAAGAATCGGCCCATTGCATGCCCCAAACTTGGGCAGCCGCTAGGATTAGGTAGATCTGCAATAAAGGAGAAGACTTCAAAAAATCTCTGGCTGAAGGAGATTTCCAAAGGCCAGGAACCTGTGAACCACTGATTCCCGCAAATTGCCGCAAAGCCCCCAGAAGAGGCAGCGTCTGAAAAAATCACGGCAGATGCGGGACCAAATTGCTGCACGAACAAGGAGACTCCGTTCCATTTGTCTAGGAACGTGTTACACATGGCCAAATCGGCTATTGCTTGGGCATCTAAACACATGGGGCTGTCTTGCTCGGGGGCTGATGGGAGCAACTGTAATAACCTGGACGCAGAGATTGTAATTCTACTTTTGTAAATATACTAGTACCTGCTGATTTGGAGATTACTTCGATTTTTGAAAGCTTCACCTCTGGTAGCCTGGCTTCCATTTTGATGGTATCTAAAACTATGCCCAAGAAAGTAATTACCGTTGTGGGGCCTTCTATTTTTGAAGGTGGCACCGGGACATTGAGTTTTGAAAAACCTTGGAGAATGGTCTGGAGTTTACAGGGTTTGCAGTCTGGTTTCTCTATCACTAGAAAATAGTCTAAATAATGGATGACCAGCGTACAGTCGCAACGGTTGACCAAGATCCAATGTAAAGCCTGCGCAAATTGATCAAAAGGCCAGGGGCTGCTCTTGGACCCAAAAGTCAGGAGATTTGCAAAGTAGTAGAGATCTTGCCACTTTATCCCATAGAACTTCCAAAGTTGCGGCCGGACGGCAAGCAGCTAGAAAGCGTCCGCGATGTCCACTTTGGCCAACCATGCCCCTCTGCCCACCTTGAGAATGAGTTGGATGGCCTCGTCTACTGAAGAGTACTACATGGAAAATTCCTCAGAGGGAACTAGGGAATTGAGACTGGGGATGCTTAAACCATGAGGTGCGGAAAGGTCATAAATCAATAGTTTTTTATTGGAAAATTTCTTTGTCACAATGCCAATAGGATTGACCCTCCAATAGTCGAAGGGGACAGTGGAAGACGGCCCAATAAGGAAACCCTTTGCAAGTTCTACCTGAATTAGTGCCCCTACTGACTCGGGATCCCTGGTAGCTGACAGAAGATTGGGACCTTCCCAAGTGGACTGGGGAAGAGCAACTAGACCTGTTTGGAACCCGTCGGTGAACCCGGAAACCAAGAATTGGATAAACTGGGGGTTGTGGTGACCTTGGAGGAGGGCTGCTAATAGGTCCACATTGACCGGCGGCTAGTCATGTGGGTCTGGAAGATCTTTGGAGGACAAGCTGTTTGGGGTGTGTCCTAAAACACACTGAACACACATGAAGGGCCCTACATTTATTGTAGTTGCAGACTGACCAGTTGTAATTGTTGCACACCTGGCTGTTGCCCAAGAAAACTATGGCTCGACCCAATTTGTCTGTGGTTGTACCAGGCCTTTGCTGGAACCCAGAGCTGCTGGAAAAAAATCTACCCTGAGTAACGGGAGAACCTACATTGGGGCACCAATCTGAGAAGTGGGAGATAGACTGGCAAGAGGCACATGCTGGGGCCTTGAGTCCCGCGAAAAGCCGGCAAAAGAGCTCCATGTTCATGGAAGCCCAGCTGGTGACGTGCTGGAATTGGGCAAGAGCGGTGGTAGCCTTAGCGGAAAACGAGTGGTTGTAGTCGTAAAAGGCATGCCCAACGTACTTGTACCCCAGATCTGTGATTCTGTACAGGTAGGTGTCCAACTCCTCCCGCCCTTAAGGGTGGGCTGAACAGATCATATCCCTGAATAAACTGAAGCCCAGGATGAACTCTGATGGACAATTTTTTGTTAAGGCGGGCATCCCTGGCTTTAAGAATGATAGATACGTCGCAGAAAGCAATCATTTTGTCTTCTACTGTGTTGTGGGTGGCTATGAGGATCGAAGCCAAGTTAACATCCTTTCCTTCCAGGATGTCTGTTTTAATGTTGGCAGGGATGAAATGAGAGGGAGCTACCTCAGGCGTGTTCGAGCCCCTATCTGGGGAAATGGTGCGTGAGGTAGAGGCTACTGGAATGGGCGATGCGGACTGGCTGGTTGCTGGCCCCCTGGATTCTACTGCCAGCAGCCTAGCTTGCACATCAGAGACGGAGGTGGAAATTGTATTTATCATGGAATGTAGCTGTGTCAATGAAAGTTGGAGGGTGGACATGGAAACATGCTCCAATGCTGGAGCTGCTGGCTAGGACATTAAGAGCCTGTATAATCCTGTTTTCCGGGCAGAAGCTGGGTAATGAATCCCTCTCTTGTTTAGTTCGGCAATTAGTTTAGGAAATGTCCAACTTCTTAGGGACTGAATGCTGGCATGCTCAGACACAGAAGTTTTTGGGACCAACAGGGCCTCCTCGATGTCTGATATGTACGACATGATGCGACTGAAATTTGTACGGAAGGATGACAGTTGACACACGTAAACCTAAATGACTTGAGCGTGGTGATTGACGAATTTGAGCCGATGCAGTGGATCTTATGGCTTAAAAACGCACCACCACACGGACACGTGCCAGAGAAGCACAGCTCCGTGCATAAGCATCGACCGGACCCCCCCCCCCCCCCATGTGCAGCAGATTGAACCCCACCCGACATGTCCGTTGCACCAGGATGACACTCTCCGTTATGCCGCCCATGAAACTCCTGCACATGCGGCGGCACCCAGCACGGCCGCCTCCAGCCCTCGGCACATACATACGCGGCGCGTGCGATGTGAATCCGGACGCGAGCCGATCCTCCCAAACTGACGGACCCCACGGCGCAGCCGCACGATGACACAAGGCGCCCTGCAGAGGAAGCCCCCACACAACAGGCACCGCGGGGAACACAGAAAGCGGCTGGAGTCTGCAAGGAGCAAGACGGGCCGATGCAGCAGAGCCGAATTAGTCTCCGGATCCCGTAGGGGCTGCGTTGGCCCGTGCAGATCGAAAATACTCTGCCACGCCGGCTGGAAAGAGCGGATGCCACAGCGGAAGGCGAACCAGTGTCGTCCTGCGCAAAAAGACCGCAGGCTGGCTTCAGCGAGCTGTGGCTCGTTTGTACTTACGGTCTCACTGCTGCCGAAGTGGAGGATGATGACCCGCTTGATCCTCTGGAGCAAAAAGGGGATTGAAACTCCGGCCAACGCTGTGGAGCTCCTGCACCTGCGACGAAACAGGCCCCCCAAGACTCCTGGAGCGCACAGGTGAGGCCGTGCCTCCGTAATTATGAGGCCTTCACCCCTCCCACAAATGCAGGTTGACTTATCAGCCTTGGAGTATGAAGATAATAGACGGCACTCACCGGTAAGAGTCCAAATGTTACTTTATTCATCCATACAGATACGGACCCAAAGACAGGCAGTAGGGGTGCAGGACGCTACACAGGCATCACAAGGCAACGGCCGTTTCGTGTGGAGTCACGCTTCCTCAGACCTCTTAGCGTAATGACGTCAGTGCGTCATATATATAAGTCAGCGCCAACCACACAGACATGGGCTCAACTAGCGCTGACAATACTATAAAATGCAATACAAAATTGTACAAATACCTGCTAAAAGTGATGCGGCAATACAACATAGCCTATAGAAAAACACAAGTCATTACGGTCATTAAGACCCAGTGGACCCATAGCATTGGCTCTGATAATCCAGCTAGCTTCTTTGCGTAATAATTGGATGTCTGTCGCCCCCTGTTGGTAAAAAGGGTACTCTCTCTAAACCTGAAAATGTTAGGACCCTGGGTTCGCCTCCATGCACCTCTCTGACATGCTTGATGAGACGCGGACATCCTTTTCCAGATGTCACAGAGTTGAAGTGTTCTCTTATTCTTTCAAATAATGGTCTAATCGTTTTGCCAATATAGAAGCGGCCACAGGGACACATTATCAGGTACACTAAAAACTTACTCCGACAAGTAATGAGGCAGTTAACCCTGCATTGCAAACCGCCAAAACACACTACTCTATGCTGAGGATTATACCTGCAAAATGAACAATTACCACATTTGCGGTTGCCCTTGGGTACATATTCTTTCAACCATGCGTCTGGCTTTCTTTCTAAATAACTACTTCTGACCCACCTATCTTTCAAGGTATGGCTAAGTCTGAAAGCTATTATGGGTTTGTTACGCACCACCTCCCCAGGGATTCATCCTCACTCAATATATCCCGATTATGGTAGATAGTCCTACGAATGGCATCCGCCATAGGACTATATTTGAATGAAAACACGAATCTATGAGATATATTACCTCCTTTACCCCTCTTCAATTTTTTTTCGCCAGGGAGCAAATCATCTTGGGTGAATTGTGCAGCTCTTGTCATAGCACTATGGAGATCCTTCAAGGGGTAGCCCCTTTTCAACAACCGCCTAGTTAGATCAAGGGCCTGGGATTAGAAATCTTCCTCCCGGCCATTGACCCACCGCTGAGGACCAGGCCATTTTTTGAAAATCTGACTAGTGTCATTTTGAGTGTTGATAACTTTAAAACGCTTTGACTTATCCAGGCCATTCTGAGATTGTTTTTTCGTCACATGTTGTACTTCATGACACTGGTAAAATGAAGTAAATTTTTTTTATTTTTTGCATAATAAAATACCTAATTTACCAAAAATTTTGAAAAATTAGCAAATTTCAAAGTTTCAGTAATACATAGTAATACCCCCAAAAATTGTGATGACTTTACATTCCCCATATGTCTACATCATGTCTGAATTATTTTGAGAATGATATTTTATTTTTTGGGGATGTTACAAGGATTAGAAGTTTAGAAGTAAATCTTGAAATTCTTCTGAAATTTACAAAAAAACAATTTTTAAAGACCAGTACAGGTCTGAAGTCACTTTGCGAGGCTTACATAATAGAAACCACCCAAAAATTACCCCATTCTACAAACTACACCCCTCAAGGTATTCAAAACTGATTTTACAAACGTCGTTAACCCTTTAGGTGTTGCACAAGAGTTAGTGGCAAATGGGGATGAAATTTGAGAATTTCATTTTTTTGGCCTAATTTTCCATTTTAACCCATTTTTTCCCACTAACAAAGCAAGGGTTAACAGCAAAACAAGACTATCTTTATTGCCTTGATTCTGCCGTTTACAGAAACACCCCATATGTGGCCGTAAACTACTGTACGGCCACACAGCGGGGCGTAGAGTGAAATGTGCGCCGTTTGGTTTTTGGAAGGCAGATTTTGCTGGACTGGTTTTTTGACACCATGTCCCATTTAAAGCCCCCCGATGCACCCCTAGAGTTGAAACTCCATAAAAGTGACCCCATCTAATAAACTACACCCCTCAAGGTATTCAAAACTGATTTTACAAACTTTGTTAACCCTTTAGGTGTTGCACAAGATTTAATGGAAAATAGAGATACAATTTCAAAATTTCACTTTTTGGCCGATTTTCCATTTTAATATTTTTTTTTCCAGTTACAAAGCAAGGGTTAATAGCCAAACAAAACTCAATATTTATGGCTCCGATTCTGTAGTTTACAGAAACACCCCATATGTGGTCGTAAACTGCTGTACGGGCACACGGCAGGGTGCAGAAGGAAAGGAATGCCGTACGGTTTTTGGAAGGCAGATTTTGTTGGACTGGTTTTTTGACACCATGTCCCATTTGAAGCCCCCCTGATGCACTCCTAGAGTAGAAACTCCAAAAAAGTGACCCCATTTTAGAAACTACGGGATAGGGTGGAAGTTTTGTTGGTACTAGTTTAGGGTACATATGATTTTTGGTTGCTCTATATTACACTTTTTGTGCGGCAATGTAGCAAGAAATTGCCAAAAAAGCTCAGTTTTTTTTTTTTATATTTACAACATTTATCTGACAGGTTAGATCATGTGGTAATTTTATAGAGCAGGTTGTCACGGACGCGGCGATACCTAATATGTATACAATTTTTTAATTTATGTAAGTTTTACACAATGATTTCATTTTTAAAACAAAAAAAAAAGTTTTAGTGTCTTCATAATCTAAGAGCCATAGTTTTTTCAGGTTTTGGGCGATTATCTTAAGTAGGGTCTCATTTTTTGCGGGATGAGATGATGGTTTGATTGGCACTATTTTGGGGTGCATATGATTTTTTGATCACTTGCTATTACACTTTTTGTGACGTAAGATGACAAAAAATGGCTTTTTTTACACCGTTTTTTTTTTTTTTACGGTGGTCACCTGAGGGGTTCGGTCATGTGATCGTTTTATAGAGCCGGTCGATACGGACGCGGCGATACCTAATATGTATACCTTTTTTTTGAAACAAAAAAAAAAAATCATGTTTTAGTGTTTCCATTGTCTAATAGCCATAGTTTTTTCAGTTTTTGGGCGATTATCTTGGGTAGGGTATGATTTTTGCAATTTTGGCGTACATGCGACTTTTTTGATCACTTTACCACCTTTTTTGGGAAGTAAGGTGGGCAAAATTTCAATTTCATCACAGTTTTTTATTTTTATGGCGTTCACCGTTCGGGTAAAGTAACATGACCGTTTTATAGATCAGGTCGTTACGGACGTGGCGATACCAAACATGTGTAGGGAATTTTATTTTTTTCATTTTTAAATCAGTGATAAATGTGTTTTTTATTTTTACTTTTTTTTCACTTTTTTTTTATTTTATTTTTTGACCCAGACCCACTTGGTTCTTGAAGATCCAGTGGGTCTGATGTCTGTATAATACAGTACAGTACACCATATAGTGTTTTGTACTGTATTTTACTTACACTTTGTCTGAACAGATCTATGCCTTTAGCACAGATCTGTTCAGCACCATGGACAGCAGGATGCTGCCATGGGGACCTTCCGTCTGCTCAGTAGTGGCCAGAACTGCGCAGACGGGGAAGGGTAAGGAGGGGGGCTGTCTGGGGGCTCTCTCCCTCTCCATCGGGGGGCTGCAAAGGCACAGCAGCCCCCTGATGGGAGAGGGAGGGAGCTCCCTGAGCTGTTAACCTTTTCCATACAGTGGTCCGTATGGACCGCGGTATGAAAAGGGTTAAACGGCTGACATCGCATCACAGATGTCAGCCGTTTATACCAGGGTGTCAGCAATGTGCTGACACCTTGGTATACCCACTGTACACCAATGAGTATTCAAGGGGAGGCGGGCGGGGGATCGCGATCCCGCCTGCCGCACAGCCCGCAACACCCCCCCTGCACCTCCCACCGGGATAAAATCATTCAGGGGTGCAGAAACATATATATTTTAAGAATACTAAAGTTTCTGATCCCGATCAGAAACTGCGATCGCCGACATGGTGGGGTCACGGGCCCCCCCCCCCCCCCCCGCTAATTTAGCCGAGGTGCCTGCTCAATGATTTGAGCAGGCACCTTGTTCCGATCACAGCCGGCCGGGCGGCAGTGATCGGAACACCACATGACGTACCGGTACGTCATGTGTCCTTAAGGACTCTGGAAACATGCCGTACCGATACGTCATGTGTCCTTAAGGGGTTAAAATCCCGGATGCCGTGGAGGAAAGTTGGGGCAGTGCTGTCATACCTGTTCGTCTCCCCATGTGTTTATTGAGGATCTATTTCTTCTCTCTTAAGGACAGAGCACGCTTCATATAACACGGTCGGGACTCCAAGATGGATTACGAAATGGAACCAGCAGCAGCAGAGGACACTACAACTCTGAAGGATGGCAGAGAAGGGGCAGGCGCGCATTTTACACAGTGCAATCAGCAAGATGCCTTACAAACCTAAGCACTAGGACCCTGGAATCAATATTATTCAAGCTAGCAGAAAAAGTAGTGCGTCTTTTTTGGACTGTCAATTCACTGAGATCATACAATGAAAGTAATAGAGTTCTACGTGGGCTGCACATATTTAAAGAGATGGCGCAGTTCCAAGATCACCTTCACAGAAAAGTGGCAAAATATGCATATGGATTTTTCTTTACAGATCCTGAGAATGGTGTTGAAAAGGAATGAGATTGAGTATGATATACTACTGAACGATCTTAATAAAGCTAAAGATGAATTACGATCCCGTTTTACTGAGAGCCAGTTACAAGCTTTCAATAAACATCTGGAAAAGTTGGTGCTTGTGCAAGCCAAAACCAAAGAAAGGAGAAGGGATACATTTCTCAGGGACAGACAGGACTATGATTCAAATAAAGTGTTCGACTGGAACAATAAACGACAATGCTGGAGGAGACAAACATCTCGTCGATTTTCGAATGATTACTGGACCACAGATTCGGACTCTAGCGTCTCTGAGGAGACTAGAGTTGTTGAGATACCAAATTTTTGATTTGATTTCGATACCATAAAAAAGTATTGCGATACTCGATACCATGCAAAAAAAATAAACCAAAAAAGCCACGTGCATTCCGCATTTTAAAAAATGGCAATTCGCGCAGTTCTTTTTTATTTTTTCTGTTCTGGCGTTCACCGCATAGATTTTTTAAAATATTTTAATAGTTTGGACTTTTCTGACGTAGCGATATGTGATGTTTATTTATTGTTTATATATTTTAGATGTGAAATTGGGAAAGGGGGAGATTTATACTCAATATTTTGGTGTTTTTTTTTTTTAACATTTTTTTTCGATTCACCCTGATAGAGCTCAATCAGGGTGAATAAGACTTCACACTCTCCCTGATGCCCTGTGCATAGTACACACAGCAGCAGGGAGCAGACTATGGCAGCCAGGGCTTCAGTAGCGTCCAGGCTGCCATGGTAACTGATCAGAGCCCCAGGATTACACTGCTGGGGCTCCGATGAAAAGCTGCCACCAATGAAGAGGGGACCCTGTGGCCACTGCCACCAATGATTAATACTGGGGGGTTGAGAGGGGCGGGTGCACTGTGCCACCAATGATAATTACCCCTTAATACAGAAGGCGGATACTGGCAGCAGATCAGCGGCAGTTAACCACTCCTCAGGTGCCGCACCTAAGGGGTTAACTGTCGCTGATCGCAGCTCCCTGTCAGAGGCAGGGTGCCGGCTATACGATTCTGCTGCCGGCACCTGCCTGTCCAATCGCAGCGCAGGGAGAAGGAACGGCCACTAGAGAAGCTGATGTCTCCTCTCCATTGCTCCGATAGTAATTAGCGAACAGAGCAGGAGACAATAATGGGGCACAGCGGGCGAACAGAGCGGCGCCCAGGAATAATAGTAAGTGCTGGAACATCTCTGGGCGCCGCTCTGTGTAACCTGCTACTTAAAGTCTGGACCCAGGAAAAGTCCAATTATTTATGGCGCAGTGCGCCCGCCCCTCTCTCATTGGTGGCAGCGGCAGAAGCAGCACAGGGGGAGGGAGAGACTGCTTCCTTCTCCCCTGTGCTGCTGAGGGAACCAGCGCACTCATGTTCAGAGATACTAGACTGCGCAGCAGTGCAGCCCAGTATAAAAAAAAAAAAAGGAAATCCCGGTATCGTATCGATACCGGGACAAAAGTATCGATTGGGTATCAAAATTTCGAGGGTATGTTGCGCAGGTATGTTGAATTAGATGTCCTCTCTAGGAGGACTGGCGAGAAGCTGCTCCCGGTGTCTCCTGCAAAACAGTCATGGTACTTTTTACCCAAAATTCACAAGAGTTTGGATAGCCCACCTGGGCGTCCCTGTTCTGTCCCCACATGAAGGCGAATGAGGTGTAACTGATAATGACTGTGACTGTCCTACCTTCGTATCCAAGCAGTGGAGCAGACCGGACCGGCAGATGCTCAGGTTTGATGGACCCAGACGTAGACACGAGGATGCAATCAAAAGTGGATTTATTTGATCCAAAGCAGCGACATACAATGATGCAATACAGTAATGCAGTAGCAGAGTAGATGCTGTCGCGTGGATGTCTTTCCTGAGGCTAACTGCTGGTCAAAAACTTGTGCCTTCACAAGCCAAGGTGTCTATCTCCAATCACACAGGAATGCAGCACTGAAAATGGCTTCAGGAAGTGACAAGGACCAAGGCTGCTTAAAACCACACCCAGCAGAGAAAAACTTTAACAACAAGAACAAGGCGTGCAGCATACGAATTCCGGCCAGCAGATGGCAGCAGAGAACAATACATTGAAACAACATAGTAAAAGAAGAGATAATAATACAGTGTATGAATTAAATTTGAAAGAACAGCACAGTCCCATTGTAGCTGGTATTGGTTCTGCCACTGCTCCCCTCTCTGAATACTTAGATTGGCTGCTCCGCCCACTGCTTAAAGACATCCCTTCATATCTCAAGGACACAAATGACTTCCACCTGTCTCTGAAATCCTTTCTTTAGATGTGGAGAGCCTCTATACTCGCATTCCACAGGAGGCAGGGGTCCTAGCGGTAAAACAGATCCTTGAAGGTACTAATAAAGGGGGCTGCCTATATACGGTTTGTTGAAGAAGCCCTTCAGTTTGTGCTAGGCAACAATGTGTTCAGATTTGGGGAGCAGTGGTATAAACAAAAACATGGAACAGCAATGGGGACTCCGGTGGCATGCACTTTAGCCAATATCTTATTGGCGAGGTTTGAAGATAAGTATGTCTATTCTCTAAGTAATCCATACCTGCGCTACATACAGCTGTTTTTACGCTATATAGACGATATATTCATCATCTGGTCAGGCACAGAGTCCCAATTTGGTGATTTTGTTAACTATCTTAATGCACACAACGGAATGAACATGAGATTTACCTTCAAGTATGGGGGTCTCAGGTTGGAATTCCTGGATGTACTAGTGACAGTGGAGGGCAATCAGTTGGTCACTAAGGGATACAGAAAGCCCACGGTTACGAATTCACTGTTGCATTATGATAGTTTTCACCCCCAGAGTGTAAAGTCAGCAGAGCCTTATGGCTAGTATATAAGGCTTAGGCTACTTTCACACTTGCGGCAGTGTGATCCGGCGGGCAGTTCAGTCGTCGGAACTGCCCGCCGGATCCGCCACTGACTGAATGCATTTGAGAGACTGATCCGTCTCACAAATGCATTGCAAGGACGGATCCGTCTCTCCGCTTGTCATGCGGACAGACGGATCCGTCTTGTATCTTTTTTCACATTTTTACCGGTCTGCGCATGCGCAGGTCAGAAGGATGGATCCGGCAGGATCCTTATCAGTCTTAACAATGCCTGATCAGTCGAAAAAATGCATTGAAATGCCGGATCCGTCTTTCCGGTGTCATCTGGCAAAACGGATCCGGCATTTTTTTTTTTCACCTATTTTCCAGTCTGCGCATGTGCAGACCGGAAGGACGGATCCGGCATTCCGGTATTCTGAATGCCGGATCCGGCACTAATACATTCCTATAGGAAAAAATGCCAGATCCGGCATTCAGGCATGTCTTCAGTTTTTTTCGCCGGAGATAAAACCGTAGCATGCTACGGTTTTATCTTTTGCCTGATAAGTCAAAACGACTGAAATAAAGAGATCCTGATGCATCCTGAACGGATTACTCTCCATTCAGAATGCATGGGGATATGCCTGATCAGTTCTTTTCCGGTATAGAGCCCCTGTGACGGAACTCTATGCCGAAAAAAGAAAAACGCTAGTGTGAAAGTACCCTTAGAAGGGTCAATGGCCAGGAGGAAGATTTCAAATCCCAGGCCCTTGATCTAACTAGGCGGTTGTTGAAAAGGGGCTACCCCTTGGAGGATCTCCATAGTGCTATGACAAGAGCTGCACAATTCACCCAAGATGATTTGCTCCCTGGCGAAAAAAAATTGAAGAGGGGTAAAGGAGGTAATATATCTCATAGATTCGTGTTTTCATTCAAATATAGTCCTATGGCGGAAGTAGGTATTTAGAAAGAAAGTCAGACGCATGGTTGAAATATGTACCCAAGGGCAACCGCAAATGTGGTAATTGATCATTTTGCAGGTATAATCCTCAGCATAGAGTAGTGTGTTTTAGCGGTTTGCAATGCAGGGTTAACCGCCTCCTTACTTGTCGGAGTAAGTTTTTAGTGTACCTGATAATGTGTCCCTGTGGCCGCTTCTATATTGGCAAAACGATTAGACCATTATTTGAAAGAATAAGAGAACACTTCAACTCTGTGACATCTGGAAAAGGATGTCCGCGTCTCATCAAGCATGTCAAAGAGACGCATGGAGGAGACCCCAAGGTCCTAACATTTTCAGGTTTAGAGATGGTAAAAAGGGTACTAACAGGGGGCGACAGACATATCCAATTATTACGCAAAGAAGCTAGCTGAATTATCAGAGCCAATACTATAGGTCCACTTTTAATGACCGTAATGACTTGTGTTTTTCTATAGGCTATGCTGTATTGCCGCATCACTTTTAGCAGGTATTTGTACAATTTTGTATTGCATTTTATATTCTTGTCAGCGCTAGTTGAGCGCATGTCGGTGTGGGTGGTGCTGACGTATATATATGACGCACTGACGTCATTACGCCTAGAGGCCTGAGGAAGCGTGACTCCACACGAAATGGCAGTCGCCTTGTGATGCCTGTGTAGCATCCTGCACCCCTACTGCCCGTCTTTGGGTCCGTATCTATATGGATGAATAAAGCAACATTTGGACTCTTACCGGTGAGTGCCGTCTCTTATCTTCATACTCCATGTTCATTTGTTCTGGCGAGACTGAGCACCACTGAGATCCCTTGTCAGTTCTTAGTGTCACTGCTGCAAGGAGTGTTTAAAATCCCAGATGCCGTGGAGGAAAGTTAGGGCAGTGCCGTCATACCTGTTTATCTCCCCATGTGTTGACTTATCAGCCTTACCTATTTGTCACATGTAATCCACAGTACATGGACAGTATATTTGGCAAAAAAACGTTAAATTTGTCCCAAATAGAAATAATTCTCTGCTGAACTACTGTATATATGGTTGCAGCCTAAACGCAGACACAGAGGTGCCCAAAAGTATTGAAATTTGGCCCAAATTGATATAATTCTCTGGTGACTAACTATATATGGTTGCGGACAAAATTCATGCACAAAAGTCACCCAAAGTAGGGAAATTTGTCTCAAATTGAAATAATTCTCTGGTGAGTAACTGTATATATGGTTGCTGCCTAAATTCACGCACAGATGTGACCAAAACTAGTGAAATTTGTCCCAAATAGAATTAAATCTATGCTGCCAGTTGCAGCCTAAATTCACACACAGATGAAACCCAAACTAGGGATTTAACCCTTGTTAGAAAAAAATAAAAATAAAAAAAATGCTGCACTGCTGTCAAACACACACTTTAGTCCTGAAGAGGACTGTTTTGTCTTTCAAGAGCTTTTTGGGAGTTCAATTGTTGTAATTTCAGAAAACTGCTATATGTCCTTGCCTACTGTTGGCTCTCCCTGACGCTGAATGATCCGAGCGCGGGACGTCAGCTCCTATATAAACTAGTACCACGTGTTCAGGCCAGCCAACCAGTGTTGACGTAATGGACTTGGAGAGCGGGCAGAGACTGGGGAGGAGTAAAGTGAAAAGAAGGCAGAGCAGCCTGGGCACCTACACACTGAACGCCGCCCCTGGGCACTTGCGAGTGCTCATTTGCATATGAATTAAACTTCGTTTTTCCTGCTTGTGCAAGTCTAAAGAAAAGAACAAAGGTACCGTTAGAATCCTGTATAGGTGTGCTACAGAGCCATGTAAGCACTGTATATGGCCATATGGAGGCGACAGACTCCCTTTAACCACCTCCGGACCGCCTAACACAGGAGTGCGTTCCGGAGGTGGCAGCGCTGCGCAGAGTCACGCATATACGCGTCATCTCGCGAGACGCGAGATTTCGCTCAAAGCCGGCCCGCGCATGCGCATCGCGGGCCGGCAAAATTAAAAGAAGTATTTCGTCACCAGCCTGCCAGCAACGATCATTGGCTGGCAGGCTGGCGATTTTCAAAAAATCCAATCCAAAGTCATATAACAGATCATATTAGTAAATATGATCTGTTATATGGCTTCTCTGCTCCTGTGCTGGTCCTTTTCGTCGGTTGAATCCAACACAGGAGCAGACTGAACTGTGAGTACACCAACACTACACCTTAGCCCCAGATCACCCACCTGCACCCCAATTAACCCTTTGATCACCCCTTTCAATCACTAGTGAAAGGAAAAAAAGTGATCAGTGTAAACTGTCACTTTTTTTTTCCCACTGGTATTGGCTGTTAGGTTTTAGGGATAGTTTAGGCCCCTTGGTTAGGTAGTTAGCGTCAGTTAGCGCCCACCCCACCGCAGTCACTTTTATTCGCTGTTTAGCGTATCGCTAATCAGCATTTGTACTTTTATAGTATCTGTAAGTGATCAAAACTGATCACGGTCAGATCTATAATAGTATTAGTATCACCTTAGCTCGCCCTCCACCCAAAACGCAGTGTTTGCCCGATCAGGCCTGATCGGTCGCCCACACGTGCGTTCACCCACGCCCGCCCCACCGCAGTGACAAAAAATATATATTTTTTGATCACTGCACATTCATTTTACACGCACTGCGGCGATAAAAAAATCAGTTTTGATATTTTTTATCAACCGCAGCAGCCTCCGGTACTTCGCTAGCCTCCCCTTTGTAAGACAGGTTTGCTTTTTTTCTTGGGTAGTCTCAGGGAATACCCCTAAATTTAGTAGTCCAAAATGTCAAACAGGGGGTATTCTTCTGAAGAGGCCTACAGGATTCTGACCCAGTCGGATGAGGAGTGGGAACCCTCATCTGACGAATCTAGCGGGTCAGAATATGAACCTGTGGAAAGCAGTGGCTCTCTGACCCAAAGTTCGGACGAGGAGGTGGAGGTCCCTGGCAGCACCAGGCGTACCCGGCCCCATGTCGCTAGACCACAGGTTACGCAGGATCCGCTTCAAGAGCAGCAGAGTGGGGCTGTCGCTGCCGGATCACGTGGTGAGGCATACACCAGCAGCGCAGCCCTTCCTGGACCTAGTACCAGCACTGCCGTACAACCTGGTGAAGTAGCGAGCACCAGAAGGGCAGTTGAAACTGGTACGGTGGCACGTGCACTAGTTACCCTGTCGCAGCCACCGCACAGACAGGCCCGTAGAGCCCCTAGAGTCCCTGAGGTGCTGGCAAATCCTGATTGGCAGTCACCAACTTCAGCCGCACCAGTAGTTCCCCCTTTCACCGCCCAGTCTGGAGTTCGGGTTGAGACGGCTCAAATCGGTTCGGCCCTGGGATTTTTTGAGCTGTTCTTGACTGCGGAGCTCTTGGACTTAGTCGTGGCAGAGACCAACCAGTATGCCACACAATTTATAACCGCAAACCCGGGAAGCTATTATGCCCAGCCTTTCCGGTGGAAACCAGTCCAAGTTTCCGAACTTAAATTTTTTTTGGGCCTTCTCCTCAACATGGGCCTGACAAAAAAGCATGAATTGCGGTCATATTGGTCAACGCACCCAATTCATCACATGCCCATGTTCTCTGCTGCTATGTCCAGGACACGATTTGAGACCATCCTCCGTTTTCTGCATTTTAGCGACAACACCACCTCCCGTCCCAGAGGCCACCCTGCTTTTGACCGGCTCCACAAAATTCGGCCCCTAATAGACCATTTCAACCTGAAATTTGCAGATTTGTATACCCCTGAGCAAAACATCTGCGTAGACGAGTCCCTAATACATTTTACCGGGCACCTTGGCTTCAAACAATACATCCCAAGCAAGCGTGCCCGGTATGGGGTCAAATTGTATAAGCTCTGTGAAAGGGCCACAGGCTATACCCACAAATTTCGGATCTATGAGGGAAAAGATCAGACCCTGGAGCCGGTCGGTTGCCCTGACTACCTGGGGAGCAGTGGGAAGACAGTCTGGGACTTGGTGTCACCCTTATTCGGCAAGGGGTACCATCTTTATGTGGACAATTTCTACACAAGTGTGGCCCTCTTTAGGCATTTGTTTCTAGAACGGATTTGCGCCTGTGGCACCGCGCGAACTAGTCGCGTGGGCTTCCCCCAACGGCTTGTAACCACCCGTCTTGCAAGGGGGCAGAGGGCTGCCTTGTGTAACGAAGAACTGCTCGCGGTGAAATGGAGAGACAAGCGTGACGTTTACATGCTCTCCTCCATTCACGCAGACACGACAATCCAAATTGAGCGAGCAACCCGTGTCATTGAAAAGCCCCTCTGTGTCCACGACTATAATGCGCTCATGGGAGGGGTGGACTTCAATGACCAGATGTTGTCTCCGTATTTAGTTTCCCGCAGAACCAGACGCTGGTATAAGAAGGTGTCTGTATATTTGATTCAATTGGCGCTGTACAATAGTTTTGTTCTCTACAGTAAGGCTGGGAGAACAGGATCCTTCCTCAAATTCCAGGAAGAGATCATCGAGAACCTCCTTTACCCAGGAGGTTCCGTGGCCCCATCCACCAGTGTAGTTAGCCGTCTACACGAGCGACATTTCCCCAGTGTCGTTCCTGGTACCTCAACCCAACCGTCACCCCGAAAAAGATGTCGTGTCTGTAGCAGGAGTGGAATAAGGCGTGACACACGCTATTTCTGTCCTGACTGTGCTGACCACCCTGCCCTATGCTATGGAGAGTGTTTCCGGAAGTACCACACACAGGTACACCTAGCATAGGGATCACATCTCACCAGGACAGGCACACAGGGCTATTAGGGCCCATTCACTCACAGCTGCTGCAAACCTCTCCTTTCACCTGGGATAAAGTGCATAACGTACTTCGCCACATCTTTGGGCGATTTGCGCTTTGCACATTGTCCCATGGGGAAGGAGAGGTTTGTTCTATAAAGGTAAAAAAAAACTAAACAAAAAAAAAATACCGGTAAGTAAAAAAGTTAAACGTTCAGTTAAAAAAGTTTAAAAAAAGTTTCTATGTTCTGTTCAACAGTTAATAAAAGTTATTGCTTTGCGGCCTGGTTTTTTCTTTTTTGTTTGGTTTTTTTTACCTTTCAGGTGGACCAACCGATCGACTAGCTGCAGCACTGATGTGCATTCGGACAGAAGCATTGCGCTGCTGTCAGATTACACGCAAGTCGGTGTATGCGGCGCTGCAAGACGAGATTTCTCCTCTGCAGTAAAAGATACGTTTGCCGAGGCATATGAGCTGAGGTGGCGGTGTTCATATACTTTGGCAAACACTTTGTATATATAAAAAAAAAAATCCCGGCAATGATTTATTCATCCACATCGATTGATGTGAATGGAGAAATCTGGTTTGCCAGGGCATACGAGCTGAAGTGGGTATGGATGTTGGGCGGAGCTCCTATGTCCTGGCAGACGCCTTTCCCCTCCTTTTTCTTTTTTTGGCAGAGATTTTTTCATCCACATTGATCGATGCGAATGAAGAAATCTGTGCCGTTCATTTTTTTCTTTCAGCCCAGAGGCTGAACGGAAAAAAAAAATCTCATTACCCGTATGCTCAATATAAGGAGAATAGCAGAAACTCCTAATGCTGGGCATACATGTAATGATTGCGGAGACCCTCAAATGCCAGGGCAGTACAAACACCCCACAAATAACACCATTTTGGAAAGAAGACACCCCAAGGTATTCGCTGAGGGGCATATTGAGTCCATGAAAGATTGAAATTTTTGTCCCAAGTTAGCGGAAAGGGAGACTTTGTGAGAACAAAATCAAAAAAATCAATTTCCGCTAACTTGTGCCCAAATTTTTTTTTTTCAATGAACTCACCATGCCCCTCATTGAATACCTTGGGGTGTCTTCTTTCCAAAATGGGGTCACATGTGGGGTATTTATACTGCCCTGGCATTTTAGGGGCCCCAAAGCGTGAGAAGAAGTCTGGTATCCAAATGTCTAAAAATGCCCTCCTAAAAGGAATTTGGGCCCCTTTGCCCACCTAGGCTGCAAAAAAGTGTCACACATCTGGTATCTCCGTACTCAGGAGAAGTTGAGGAATGTGTTTTGGGGTGTCTTTTTACATATACCCATGCTGGGTGAGATAAATATCTTGGTCAAATGCCAACTTTGTATAAAAAAATGGGAAAAGTTGTCTTTTGCCAAGATATTTCTCTCACCCAGCATGGGTATATGTAAAATGACACCACAAAACACATTCCCCACCTTCTCCTGAGTACGGAGATACCAGATGTGTGACACTTTTTTGCAGCCTAGGTGGGCAAAGGGGCCCACATTCCAAAGAGCACCTTTCGGATTTCACAGGTCATTTACCTACTTACCACACATTAGGGCCCCTGGAAAATGCCAGGGCAGTATAACTACCCCACAAGTGACCCCATTTTGGGGCATGGCAAGTTCCTAGAATTTTTTATTTTTTGTCACAAGTTAGTGGAAAATGATGATTTTTTTTTTTTTTTTCAAACAAAGTCTCATATTCCACTAACTTGTGAAAAAAAATAAAAACTTCCATGAACTCACTATGCCCATCAGCGAATACCTTGGGGTCTCTTCTTTCCAAAATGGGGTCACTTGTGGGGTAGTTATACTGCCCTGGCATTATAGGGGCCAAATGTGTAGTAAGGAGTTTGAAATAAAATTCTGTAAAAAATGACCTGTGAAATCCGAAAGGTGCTCTTTGGAATATGGGCCCCTTTGCCCACCTAGGCTGCAAAAAAGTGTCACACATCTGGTATCTCCGTACTCAGGAGAAGGTGGGGAATGTGTTTTGGGGTGTCATTTTACATATACCCATGCTGGGTGAGAGAAATATCTTGGCAAAAGACAACTTTCCCATTTTATTATACAAAGTTGGCATTTGACCAAGATATTTATCTCACCCAGCATGGGTATATGTAAAAAGACACCCCAAAACACATTCCTCAACTTCTCCTGAGTACGGAGATACCAGATGTGTGACACTTTTTTGCAGCCTAGGTGGGCAAAGGGGCCCACATTCCAAAGAGCACCTTTCGGATTTCACAGGTCATTTTTTACAGAATTTGATTTCAAACTCCTTACCACACATTTGGGCCCCTAGAATGCCAGGGCAGTATAACTACCCCACAAGTGACCCCATTTTGGAAAGAAGAGACCCCAAGGTATTCGCTGATGGGCATAGTGAGTTCATAGAACTTTTTATTTTTTGTCAAAAGTTAGTGGAATATGAGACTTTGTAAGAAAAAAAAAAAAAAAAAAAAAAAAATCATCATTTTCCGCTAACTTGTGACAAAAAATAAAAAGTTCTATGAACTCACTATGCCCATCAGCGAATACCTTAGGGTGTGTACTTTCCGAAATGGGGTCATTTGTGGGGTGTTTGTACTGTCTGGGCATTGTAGAACCTCAGGAAACATGACAGGTGCTCAGAAAGTCAGAGCTGCTTCAAAAAGCGGAAATTCACATTTTTGTACCATAGTTTGTAAACGCTATAACTTTTACCCAAACCATTTTTTTTTTACCCAAACATTTTTTTTTTTTATCAAAGACATGTAGAACAATAAATTTAGAGCAAAATTTCTATATGGATGTAGTTTTTTTTGCAAAATTTGACAACTGAAAGTGAAAAATGTCATTTTTTTGCAAAAAAATCGTTAAATTTCGATTAATAACAAAAAAGTAAAAATGTCAGCAGCAAAGAAATACCACCAAATGAAAGCTCTATTAGTGAGAAGAAAAGGAGGTAAAATTCATTTGGGTGGTAAGTTGCATGACCGAGCAATAAATGGTGAAAGTAGTGTAGGTCAGAAGTGTAAAAAGTGGCCTGGTCTTTCAGGGTGTTTAAGCACTGGGGGCTGAAGTGGTTAAAGTCTGGCCTTTGACTAGGCAACTGCAAAATGTTTAAAGGTTTCCCCTTAAAGGGGTTTTCCAGTTTGCATCAACATCCTTTAAAATAATCAAGTAGCTGTAATTTTGTTAAGCATCCCTTTTACCTTTATTGTTCCTATATTCTGTTCTTGGCTGTGGTCACATGACCATGTCCATGCAGCTCTTACTTCCTGTGATATAGTCATAGACATGTCAAAGCAGCAACAGGGGCAGAAATAGTGGAGTGTCTATTTAACTAGCTGGGTAGGAGGAGCTATAAACTAGCTGGGCACGGTAAGGAGCAGTACTGAAAGACATAGCAGTGCTAGAGAGGGTTCAGAGAAGGGCAACTGAAGTAATAACTGGTGGATTACAGTACCCAGAAAGACTATCAAAATTATAGTTATTCATTTTAGAAAAAAACGACAGAGGGGAGAGCTAATAACTATGTATAAATATATCTGGGGTCAGTACAGAGATCTCACCTGTGATTTATTTATGATATGGGTACTTCCTGTCTTATGTCACAATGATTCTGTACAAGTATGGTCGGGCAAAGGCACATAGCATTATAAATTATGATAATGCCATGCGCTCCTGCAAGTCCAGAACAGAGGATCACACTCACACACTGAGTGTGTCTGCAATTGTGTTCAGTATTTAGTTTTTTTCCTTGCAGATGCAACTATCAGTGATAACTGCATTGTACCCGGATGCCTTCCAATTAAAATGCAAGTCCCATTCATTTCTATGGGGCCAGGCTGCGTGAAAAATGCACAATAAAGCAAATGCTGCCTGCAGAGATGATGAGTGATAAACCATGTCTATAACGCAATGCGGAAAATAGATAATAAATAAAATGTGAACAGACCACTGAAATGAAAGGGTCAATTTAGTACAGATACTATCCGTTCACAAAGTGCATTGCATGTGGACAGAAAAATTGCTGGTGTGTAAGGCTCCATTCACACGTCCGCAAATGGGTCCGCATTCTTTCCCGCAATTTTGCGGAACGGGTGCGGACCCATTCATTTTCTATGGGGACAGAATGGATGCGGACAGCACACAGTGTGCTGTCAGCATCCGCATTTGCGGAGCGTGGCCCCGATCTTCAGGTCCGCAGCTCCGCAAAAGATAGAACATGTCCAATTCTTGTCCACAGCTTGCGGACAAGAACAGGCATTTCTATAGGGGTGCCGGGCGGGTGTGTTGCGGGTCCGCAACACACCATGGACGCGTGAATGGAGCCTAAGAGAATGGAACTACTCAACACTGAGTGCTAAAAAACTATCAGGGTCACAAAAGAAGAGACCACCATTCTTTGCATTCACTCTCTCATGTAAGACTAAGTAGATTGGTGATCTATACCTTTTAACAGTTTGCAAGGGTTTGTCTAGCTCAGAAATCCATGTTCCTGTTAGGGATCAACCGATATTGATTTTTTAGGGCCAATACCGATAATCTATGAACTTTCATTTTTGAAAAAAAAAAATATACATTTCCTACACAAATCTGCTGAAAATGAATATGTTTATTGTTAACGTGTAGGTTTTTTTTCTTGTAAATCCTTCTTTTTCATTTATAATTTTTAATTTTTTTTACCATTAGCCCCCTATCAGGGTGAATAGGACTTTACACTGTCCCTGCTGCCCTGTGCATAGAGCACACAGCAGCAAGGGAGCCGACTATGGCAGCCAGGGCTTTAGTAGAGTCCTGGCTGCCATGGTAACCGATCGGAGCCCCAGGCTTACACTGCTGGGGCTCCGATCAGAACTTCCACTGAGGAAAAGGGGACCCTGTGGCCACTGCCACCAATGATTAATACTGTGGGGCTTGGGTGGGGGGACACACTACACCACCAATGATTAATACTGGCAGGGCTTGGGGGGGCGCACTGCACCACACATGATTAATACTGGTGAGGCTTGGGGAAGGGGGGGGGGGGGGGGGCGCACTGCACCACCAATGAAGATACCTCTCTCATTAATTCCTATACAGGAGGAGCTGGCTGCAGAAACACATAGCCGGCTCCCGACCTCTATGAGCGTTAGCTGCGATCCGCGGCACCTGAGAAGTTAACTACCGCAGATCGCAGCTACTTGTCATAGAGGTTATGTGATTCTGCAGCCAGCTCCAGCCTCCTGTATATGAATGAATGAGAGTTATTTTCATTGGTGGCGCAGTGGCCACAGCCCCTCCCCTTCTCTTGTCCTCTCTCCTCTAATTGGCAGCAGTGGCACAGGGGGAGGAAACACGGCTTCCTTCTCCCCTGTGCTGCTGAGGGAACAAGGAGAGCGCTGTCAGCAGCGCGATCCTTGTTCCCCAAAAGTTATTGGTATATCAGCAAAATAGATGCCGATAACGTTCAAAATCCTGAATATCGGCCAATAATATGGGTAAAACTGATAACAGGTCGATCCCTAGTTCCTGTGTTACACAATTTGCTCTTCAGGGTATCCAGCAGCTCTCCTGGTTGCCTCTACCCCATGGAGAATGTCTGGAACTGGATGGGGCGATGGATCCAGCATGAACAGCAGCCAACAACCATGATGACTGAACTATGGCTCAAAGTTGAATGAGCTTGGAATGACATACCAAATGAGGATATCCAGCATCTTATGACTTACCACGCCAGAGTGGCAGCCTGTATGGCAGAAAGGGGAGATGCCATCCAGTATTATTGTGGCTCTGTCTTAACATATACCCTGTTGCAGAACCAAAAATAAAGAGTGCACCACCTTAGTTGTGTGATCACTGACTATTAGAAGTTCATACTTTGTCAATCTCAGATCAATCACATTAAGTTTTCCAGGTGTTCTTTTTTTCCATGTTTCGGTAGTGTATAATGTTAATGAGCACCTGTCAGCAAGATCGACCCTATTAAACCAGGCATACTGCCTGGTAGGGTTGCATCAACCCTACTATGCATAATGCCTGGATTTATAGTTAATCATGCTAAAAGTCACTCTAAGTTTATAAAGATAAGGAGTCTATAAGTTCAGGATACTCATCTGATAGTTACAAAGGTTGCCTCACGCTCTGGAGGTCCATGCGCATCTATAAATTACATAGAATCTCCCAGATTACAGCCAATCGCTAGGGGTTTCACAATGATGTTGACTGTGCTCTGTAAATCTGTACTGTAGCTCTGTGACATTTAGAAACTTAGGCTCCTTTCACATCACCGTTTCTCCTGCAGAATCCGGAAAGGATAACTGAGCGTAACGGAGCCTAAAAGACCCCATAGACTATAATGGGGTCCGTTCGGTGTCCGCTTAGAATCATATTCTGAGCGGACACTGAACGGACCCTATTATAGTCTATGAGGTCTTTAGGCTCTGTTATCTGCAGAATCAGTCAACGGAGCCGGAGAACGGAAAGGAGAAACGGTGATGTGAAAGGAGCCTAACCCTTTAAATTGCATAATTTGTCAATTGTTGTATATTCAATACACTAAACACACACTATGATTTTCTTGCTTTTTACAAGAGGATGTCTCCTTTGATTCACAAAAAAATTCTGAGGATACAGATGTACAGAGTCTAGCTGTCCTAGTTCTGGAAGACAAGGCTCCTTTACCATCACTTACATGGTTATATGACACTAAACATAGATGGAAAAAAATAAATAAATTACCTGTGTGCTTTTCCTCTCCACTTGTATGGCTGAGCTGAGTCCGGGTTGATGGCAATAGCTTTATCACAGTCACGGATTGCTGCATTTGGCTTTTGTAGTTTCACATAAATACTAAAAGAGAAAGGAAATCTAGATAGATGCATATATGTCTATACATGTATCTACATAGCTATTTCTAAATACAGATACAAATAGATAAAGACTATAAATATATACACACACACAGTGACCTTCAAGTGACAAGTTTAATTTGTTCAAGGACAACAATGTCATATAGTAGCATTGATTAAACAATTTCAATGCTTGTCTATATTCCTTATGCATTGCTATTTAGTAAAAATGTTAATTTTATATTCTATTATAATATACCTATACTGTATACATCTTATATACACACACACACGAAAGAGTTACATAGGTCCCTCATATATTCAGAGAAAGGCATGCTTAACTTCCCACGCTTTTACACATATTGCTTCCAGATGGAATACTGCGCAGACAATATAGGTTCAGCATATGTCACAATGCTATTGGTTGAGAGTGTAAGGGGTAAGCCCCAGGGTTTTTACTTCTTCTGGCAGAAAGATTGTTCATTGCACACATCTGTCTTACACACACATCTCCCTACCCCTAGAGGGAATTTTAAGGCTGCCCATAGACCTTCAATAGCCAAACGTGTACGAGTATTCTATAGGGAGAACAAAAAAAGCTGCTAGAGATTTCTGCAGGAGGCTTATCACCCAGGAGAATAAAAGGATTGGGTGAAAATAGTCATGTCGCCCAATCCTAGTCTCCCCTGACATCATGTTGGAGGCGAGTCGTGAGATTCCCATACACAGTGTGTCAGTCGAACCAGTAAGGCTACTTTCACACTAGCGTTCGGAGCGGGTCCGTCTGATGTTTCATCAGACGGATCCGCTCCTATAATGCAGACGTTTGCATCCGTTCAGAACGGATCAGTCTGCATTATAACTTAGAAAAATTTCTAAGTGTGAAAGTAGCCTGAACGGATCCGTCCAGACTTTACATTGAAAGTCAATGGGGGACGGATCCGTTTGAAGATTGAGCCATATAGTGTCATCTTCAAACGGATCCGTCCCCATTGACTTCCATTATAAGTCTGGACGGATCCGCTTGCCTCCGCGCGGTCAAGCGGACACCCGAACGCTGCAAGCAGCGTTCAGGTGTCCGCCTGCTGAGCGGAGTGGAGGCTGAACGCCGCCAGACTGATGCATTCTGAGCGGATCCGCGTCCACTCAGAATGCATTAGGGCTGGACTGATACGTTCGGGGCCGCTTGTGAGCCCCTTCAAACGGAGCTCACAAGTGGAGCCCCGAACACTAGTGTGAAAGTAGCCTTATTCTTGGCGGGTTCGACTGACAAAGGACTAATGTGTATGGCCAGCTTACAATTTGGAACATTCTTACCATGAATTCTACCATGACAATTGTAACGAGTCAATAATTTTATTAATTTTAATTAAAAAAAAATTAAAATTAGTAAAAGCCATAACACTAAACAAAGTACAGCACATGAAGTACTATACTGTTCTGTAGAGAGAGGTTCTACTAGACAGCCAATCAGTGCATGCACCAACAGGTGTTTTTACCAATGAAATGGAGATTTTTGCTTTTGAGTGAAATTTATGAAAAACTTGAAAAGTTCCCGCTACAGTGATATTATATTATGAAAATAGGGCATTTAAGTAGAAGCATGCAATGGTGATTTCCTAATCTCAAACATGTTATTGAAACTAAAGCCAACAGTGGTGGGTATACCCTCACAAAAATGTCAGTGTCTCAATAACTTGTCATGTGACCTTGAGCATCTATTACAGCTTGACAACATCTCATGCTGTTCACAAGTTGACTTATTGTCTGCTGAGGTCTGGCATCCCACTTTTCTTGAAGGGCAGCCCTCATGTCATTGGGGTTCTGGGGTACAGAGTTACGAGCCTCTACATGTTGACTCCATTTGATGTATTCCAGTCTTCAGCAGACCTTGATGAGCTAGTGTCGTCCATGAAGATGAAAGTAGGCCTGTGTTGTTTATGCAGAGGCATAATGACTGGATTAAAGTGGTTATTCAAGTAGTATTGGCTTGTCACTGTACGGCAGTTCTTAGAGACACCTGCACACACTACCACCACCACCACCACCACCAAAGGCTCATCTGGTGACAACAGTGGCTGATGCATAGTACTCCAACAACTGTTCGGCGTGCAAGGTTCGCTCAACACTACTCAGGAGTAAAAGAGCATCATGCAAATTCGAGGCCCAATTTGGCCATTTATGCAGTTTTCTACCCATAGCAACCAGATTCCACCTTTCATTTTCCAAAGGAGCTGTCAAAAATGAAAGGTGGAATCTGGTTTGTTGCTATGGAAAACTAAGCCAGTTCTCCTTTACACCAGTTTGATAAAAGACCCCATTTGTGCTGACAATTGTATATGCTCTGGGTGAAATAGTAAATGGAAACACCAAGAAGTGAAGCCAAATTTGGCATCTCCTCCCTTCAAGGTATTAAGGCGTCTGATGCCATAGACGTTTGCAGAAATTAAAGAGCAGGGTACTGTGCAAAATGAAAACTGAACGTTTTCCACAGACAATTTCAGTGCACAATTCATGCCATCTGAGACACACCACACCCTTTAAATTGTTAGGCGGGTTTTACTGGCTACTGAAATGACAAATGTGGACATAAACAGCTGTTTGGGTACACTGCAGGGTTTAAAAGGGAAAGACTACCTTATGGCTTTTGCAGCATATGTAAACTTGTGATTTTGTAGAAATGGGGAAATCTCCAGCACATGATTAAAATCTGTGCATTCTTTATGAATCTATATTTAAAGCATTCCAGGAGGAGCACAATTTGGGAAGCCACTTCCCACTGCACCTTAATAGAACGGAGGTTGGGAACGGGTTAAATGGAGGCGTAATGTAGACCACTGCTAAAACAAATTATTTATTTTATCTATGTTTTACAAGGTAAAAACACCTAATTGCTGCGATTGTCAATTTTTATACATAGAAAGTCAAATGGAAAGGGTTTATTAATAAGGCCCAATGCTCACGGCCGTGGAACACGGACGTGAGCGGTCCGTGGTATGCCGGCCTGGCATCCTGCTGACAGCAGGAGCGCACGGCGTCATTGGTTGCTATGACGCCATGCACTTCATGCCGCCGCTGCACTACAGTAATACACTGGTATGATCTATACGATTGTATTACTGTAGTGCAGCGGTGGCATGAAGCGCACGGTGTCATAGTAACCAAGCTGGATGTCAGGCCGGGATACCACGGACCGCTCACGTCTGTGTTCCACGGCCTTGTGCATTCGGCCTAAAAGAAACCCCTCTAGAGTAAGTGGACCAAGCAGTGACTATCTAGCTCATGTCAAGTCTGTTTAGTGCATTACTAGTGCCATTTGTTTCTGAAGCACACAGTATAGTAGGAGGCAATGTCCAATCATAACAAAAATAGCTATTTTAACTGTTCGCTAAGGCTTTGTGCCGGCGTCATAGCAACCAATGAAGCTGTGCACTCCTGACCTGCACTAAGCAGGATGCCAGTGTGGTATCTCACGGACCGTGTTCCACGGACGTGTAAATTCAGCCTAAGACCTCTTACTTTCCATGAAATACTCTTATGTTCATTTCAATGAAAAATCTACCCCAACACATACAAGTAAAAAAAAATTAAAAAAAAGTTTGAAAAGTAAAAACACAAATTAATAATAAAAACATTGTTAAAGATACCATATTTTTTTTGTCTCACCTTGCTCGTTTTGCATATAAAATAGCAATTCGTGGGTTAAGTTTAATAGCGTCTGTAAATAAATCAATGGCTTTCTGGAGTTCACCTGGAAAAACACAAAAAACCCAAAACATTTTTATATGCAGAATTTCTCAAGTAAGCCATCAAAGTATGGTCTGTACAAAATGTCTACATTTTAGAGACCACACGTGTATTTATTTAAACATTAGGGCACATTTACCAAACTCTATTGCAGTTTTCTGATTTAAAAAAAAAAAAAAAAAAAAAAAAAAAAGGAAAATTTTGACAAGCCCCACTTGTGCAAAAATTCAGCATTCTAAAAGGTGAATGCCTTGTGTCCCACAGAAGAGTCAAAACATTTGGGGTAGTCTAAAAAAAAAATAAGTGTGCAATATTCCCTTTTCAAGGGCTTTTAGCAGCAGATCCATAAATTCTTGTGTGATAACATGGGGATAACTGTGGCTGACAACCCAAAGGTCTGCCTTCTTTTCGGCAACTCTGAGCTATTCCCTATTACAACTGATAGAGCAGGGGTCGGCAACCTGTGGCACGCAGACCACTTTCTGCTGGCACGCCAGCTGTCACCAAATGACGGCAAGACATTTCAGTTGTTGGATGCCCTGCCGCCGCGCTGTACCTCTGAACTGCAGAGAATGGCACTCTGCTACACTACTGGCTGTCCTCTACTGTACCTCGCTGCTGCGCATCTCCACCTCCTCAGGACTGCCAGAAATGCTGCAAGAGGAATTTAAATGTACTGGGAGTTTGTGTGTGAACAGATTGGGGGTGGGGAGATTGCGAAACGAGCATGTGACCTGATTGGGACTGGGGGCAGGAAGGTAAGCTTGGGGAGATTAGCATGTCACCAGATTGGGGAGGGGAGGGGGGGGGGGGGGGGGGTGGAGAGGTGAGTTCGAGAGATGGGGGAATGAGCATATGGCCAGATATGCGGTAGGAGGAGGAAGGCGAGCTTGGGCAGATGGGAGAACAAACATGTGACCAGATTGGGAGGTGGGCAGGATTGTGAGTTTAGGGAGATGGGGGAATGAGCACTGTGACCAGATTGAGGGAGGGGGAGGTTGGGGAGCCTAAAACAAGATTGCTGGGGGATAGGGGAGGCTGGTTATGAAAGGAAACCAGCTTTCTGGCTACTTAGGGGGATTGGTGGAAGGAGTGATGAGCCTAAAAATGATTTCTGGGGGCGGGGCGGGGGGGGGGGGGATCGGTAAATAGCTGACTACTTTGGGGGGTGCGGTGGGGATGGTCGGAATGTGATTAGTCTGTGGGAAGGGGGGGGGGGGTGAGATTCAAGTGTTATTGGTGCAGCTCTGTGGGAGTCACCTGTATATGGGGTACCGATGTATTTCAGACAGTGGTGGTGGAGGGCAGCCCTCAGTCACTTAAAATGAGTGAGGGCTGCTCTTCCCCGTGCAGGTCAGGCAGTGTTGTAGAGAATTTTGGGGCATAGCTAGTAAATACCTGGTTTATGTCACATATTTGTGTTATATTACTTTCTGTATGGCTCACCACACAGAGCGCTTCAGATCTGATTTTAATTATTTTTTTAATCAGCACTCCGTACTAGGGATCGACCGATATAGATTTTTTTTTAGAACAGATACTGATAATCTGTGAACTTTCAGGCCGATAGCCGATAATTTATACCAATATTCTGTGCATTTTCATTTTTGAAAAAACAAAATTCCTACACAAATCTGCTGAAAATGAACGTTTATTGTTAACGTGCAGCTGTTTTTTTTGTAAATCTGCACCACCAATGAGGAGGGGAGAGGGGACCCTGCGGTCACTGCAACCAATGATTAATACTGGGGGGCTTGGTTGGGGGGCGCACTGCGCCACCAATGTTTTTAATACTGGGGTTAGGGGGGTGGCACTGTGCCACCAATGAAGATAACTCTGCCATTAATTCATATACAGGAGGCAGGAGCTAGCTGCAGAATCACATAGCCGGCTCTCGACCTCTGAGCGGTAGCTGCGATCCGTGGCAGTTAACCCCTCAGACACGGAGGGGTTAACTACCGCAGATCGCAGCTACTGCTCATAGAGGTCAGGAGCCGGCTATGTTATTCTGCAGCCAAATCCCGCCTCCTGTTGAATTTGAATGAATGAGTCAGTCAACATCATTGGTGGCGCAGTGGCCACAGCCCCTCCCCTCCTCTCATTGGTGGCAGCGGCAGTAGCGGCATAGGAGGGGGGGGGGGGGGAGACACTGCTTCCTTCTCTGCTGTGCTGCTGAGGGAACACGGATCGCGCTGAGAGCAGCGCGATCCTTGTTCCCGATTCGTTATCGACAAAATAGAGTCGCAGATGCCAATAACTTTCAAAATCCTGAATATCGGCCGATAATATCGGTAAAACCGATAATCGGTTGATCCTTCTCAGTGCCGACCCCTGTGATAGAGCATTTGTTAATGAAACTTTATACCAGTAATTACTGTAAATTGGGGACACTAAAATGAAATAAAAAGTCTTTATTTATTTTATCACTCAATTAAAAAGGTTGGGAAGGATGTGTTAAACACACAGTTGTCAGTGGTAGCAATAAACGTTGCAGGAAATAGACTGAAATAAACCCGCAAACCCAAATTGCCATTTGCGCCCCCAGACTTAAAGGTTGCACAATTGTTACCACTAATAAAAAGCTACAATATATTACAGGGTATAGTTCCACCCCATCTGTGCTTCAGTAGCTTATGTTGACATGACCCGACTGACTGCACATTCAAATCACGTAGCAGTGTGACACATAGGCGAATATCATAATTGCCTCAGATAACCAATACCATAAAAAGGAGGGACAATAAAAACCAGATTGCAAAATGATATTAACATGCAGAGAATCGATCAGTGAAGTATTAAGAGGGATAGCGCATATTAGAATGTGCAAAACAAGGAGTAATAGATTGCACACAATATATGGTTGCACAATTATCCAATGTGTATATAACAAGCTTTGCTGCCACACCAAATGTTGACTAGGTAGGCCAAAGCATAAAAGGAAAACATCTCCCATACTTCTGATGTAAATTATATTGTACAAGGGCATACTCTTCTGCAGGGCATCAGGTCCAAAGGGTGTACAAGTAGAGTGTGTTACTACAAAGATCTAAAGCCCAGGGCTATGGTGAAATAATTACCGTATTTTTCACCCTATAAGACGCACCTACGTTTTAGAGGAGAACAATAAAAAAAATTATAATTTTCATTAGACCTAAGGTCAGACCAGCAATCAGACCTCAGCTGACAGCCCAAATCAGACCCCCCAATGTTAATAAGACCCCAATATGATCTCAGATCAGACCCCAAAGTGAACGACCCCCAATTAGGGAGGAAAGAAAAATAATAATAATATATATATTTAAAGAGGACCTTTCACCTTGAAAAACATTGTGAACTAAGTATGCTGCCATGGAGAGCGGCGCCCGGGGATCTCACTGCACTTACTATTATCCCTGGGCGCCGCTCCGTTCTCCCGTTATGCCCACCGGTATCTTCGCTCTGTAAGTTATAGTAGGCGGTGTCTGCCCTTGTCCTGTGGGCGTCTCCCCCTCCTAGGCTGCAGCGCTGGCTAATCGCAGCGCACAGCTCACAGCCTGGGAGTTTTTTTTTTCTCCCAGGCTGTGAGCTGTGCGCTGCGATTGGCCAGCGCTGCAGCCTAGGAGGGGGAGACGCCCACAGGACAAGGGCAGACACCGCCTACTATAACTTACAGAGCGAAGATACCGGTGGGCATAACGGGAGAACGGAGCGGCGCCCAGGGATAATAGTAAGTGCAGTGAGATCCCCGGGCGCCGCTCTCCATGGCAGCATACTTAGTTCACAATGTTTTTCAAGGTGAAAGGTCCTCTTTAACCCCTTCAGGACAGAGTTTTCACCTCAAAGGGGTTTTGTCACTTCAGAAAATAGCATTTATTATGTAGAGAAAGTTAATATCAAGCACTTACTAAGGTATTGAGATAATCCATATTGCTTCCTTTGCTGGCTGGATAAATTTTTCCGTGATTATACACTGCTTGATTCCATGGTTACCACCAACCTGCAATCAGTGATGGCCAGTTCACCGTGTTCGCCTGCGAACACATGCGGGCTGCCATCTTAACTCACAAGTCCGGCGATGCACAGGTAAGCCTTGCCTGTGCCGCGAGCCGGTCTGAAACAAATGTGGTAACCGGGAGCAGGCAGTTCCAAGACCAGACGACGGGGGCCTTCATCGGGCTGTTCTCGGAACTGCCTGCTCCCGGTGACTGCATTTGTTTCAGACTGGCTCGCGGCACAGGCACAGGCAAGGACTTACCTGTGCATCGCCGGACTTGTGAGTTAAGATGGCAGCCCGCATGTGTTCGCGGGCGAACCCTGGCCATCACTGCCTGCAATCCATCAGCAATGGCTGTGCTTCCACACTATAAAAAAAGAAAAAGCACCAGCCTGTGAGTTCCCACGGTCCCGGCCACCAGAGAGGCCGGCACATTTAAAAATAGTGTGCAAGTACAAGCACTACTGATGGATAACAGGGTGGTAGTAACATGGAAACAAGCCGTGTATAATGTGATGGAAAAATGAATCCAGCCAGCAAAGGAAGCAATAAGGGTAATAACAATACATTAGTAAGTGGCTTGTATTAACTTCCTCTACATGATAAATGCCATTTGCTGAAGTGACAAACCCAGGTAGATTTCAGAAAATCTGACATGTGTCACTTCATGTGGTAATAACTTTTGAACACTTCTACTTATCCAAGCCATTTTAAGACTGTTTTCTCGTGACACATTGTACTTCATAATGGTGGTAAATTTGAGTCAATATGTTTTACCTTTATTTTTTAAAAAATAAAATAAATCCAAAATGTATCATAAAATTTTAAAAAAATTCACAACTTTTATTTTGTATTTCTCTGCTTTTAAGAGAGCAGAATCTGAGGAGTTAATCCGCTGACATCTATGTTTTCAGAGATGCCAACAGATACAGCAGGGACCCGGGTGTCAGTAACAGCCTGACCCCTGCATTGATTGGGCAAGCACAGCTCCTGTGCCCTCCCAAACGCAATGTCCCCTGTGCCGTACATGGAGCTAGACCTCTATGGGTTAAATATATGGGACAGGTGGATTCTGTTTTTATTCATTGAGTCCTCAAGATAATTCATTCATTTGATGAACAACTTGACACCCAGTCTGATGATAATAAAAGGAGTATATAAGAATCTGATATACACTATTGGGTGATATTAGAAAATGCTCCATCTCTGAGGGACAGAAGAACAAAGTAGCCATTTGGACTAGATGTCTTAGTAGCCTCCTCCAAAAGCTCACCATCTCAAAAATACAAATCACAAAGAGAGATTGACTATATTTATTTTTATGTAACTAGTGTATGTCATTTCATTTATATTGAATAAAAGTCAAAGGGGTTATTCGAGAGTATAAAATTCTCCCCCATAAGCCAGGACCCCCACACTGAATATACTTACCCCGCTCTCGGCGCTGCTCCGCCGCTGCTGCTTATCCCCATGCGTGGATTAAAACTTCCAGTGCCAATGGCAGTGCGGACAAGCATCCCTAGCATCGCGGGTGATGCTAGGGAGGCTCGTTCCAATCCTCACCTGCCATTGGCTGCTCCCCGACAACGAATGTTTTCATATGCGCATGGGGGGGGAAGCAGCAGCGGCGGTGCGGGGACCAGGAGCGGCGCAAGTATATTCAGTGTGGGGGGAATTTTATACTCTCCGATAACCCCTTTAAGTTTTAAACTGAAGGTCATAAACAGGGTCTCTACTAAATGATTGGTTTAACTGCTTTTTCTTGTCACACAGTGTCTTTTTGTTTGTTAATCTGATATGTGCATCATTCTACTGTTAATTTTCATAGCTGCTCTATATGCCCACTTTGGTAGGTACACTGTGAATAATGACTTCCTTACTAATGTATTGCCTAAAACTGTTATTGTACACCGATTCACTAGGAACATAATTATAGTAATAACACTTTATTGTTAATAAAAAAAAAGTGTGGATATTAATTTTGTCGGTCTTATTCAGGGACAAATGGTCAGAAACAGAAAAAAACAAACATTCAGCTTTGTTTTAATGTAGTTTATTCAATAAATATTTAGCCCCTCCCCAAACAAATTCCTCATGTATAGTAAAAAAAAAACACTCAATTTTAGCTTTAAATGGGTCTTCATCCCATAGCTTTAGGCAGTATCTGTACATGGATGATAATTATACAAGTACAGTTTCTTTATTTATTTTTTTGTAAAGAGGGTGTGCACTTTACCTTTACTTTTTATTTCTTCAGAATTTTTATTCCAGAATTATTATTTTTCCTTACATTTTACTGCATTATTTATTTTATTTTTTTTACAATGGGGTACACCCCATAGATCTCTGTTACCAATAATCTGAATATAGAATAAATATATAATACAAACTGAAATCTTTTAGGTAGAGGGAAGAAAAAAATATAAAAATAAAGTAATATGGTTGCATAAGTGTGCACACCCTTAAAACTAATACTTTGTTGAAGCACCTTTTGATTTTATTACAGCACTCAGTCTTTTTGGGTATGAGTATCAGCATGGCACATTTTGACTTGACAAGATTTGCACACTTTTCTTTGCAAAAACACTCCAAATTATCAGATTGCGAGGGCATCTCCTGTGCACAGCCCTCTTCATATCACTATACAGATTTTCAATCGGATTCAGGTCTGGGCTCTGGCTGGGCCATTCCAAAACTTTAATCTTCTTCTGGTGAAGCCATTTCTTTGTTGATTTGGATGTATGTTTTGGGTCGTTGTCATGCTGAAAGATGAAGTTCCTCTTCATGTTCAGCTTTCTAGCAGAAGGACCATAACGCAATTCTATGACGAAATGCCTTTAGAGGCATTCTGTTATTCATTCCGTCATAATAGAAGTCTATTGGCTGCAAAACGGATCCGTCCCGTTTCCGTTATGGAGGGGAGTCCTTTCCTGCATAACAGAAAAGGGACGGATCCGTTTTGCAGCCCATAGACTTCTAATAAATAGATAGATAGATATATATATATATATATCTATCTCATTAATGCAATTATCTAGTCAACCAATCACATGGCAGTTGCTTCAATTCATTTAGGGGGGTGGTCCTGGTCAAGACAATCTCCTGAACTCCAAACTGAATGTCAGAATGGGAAAGAAAGGCGATTTAAGCAATTTTGAGCGTGGCATGGTTGTTGGTGCCAGACGGGCCGGTCTGAGTATTTCACAATCTGCTCCGTTACTGGGATTTTCATGCACAGCCATTTCTAGGGTTTACAAAGAATAGTGTGAAAAGGGAAAAACATCCAGTATGCGGCAGTCCTGTGGGCAAAAATGCCTTGTGGATGCTAGAGGTCAGAGGAGAATGGGCCGACTGATTCAAGCTGATAGAAGAGCAACTTTGACTGAAATAACCACTCGTTACAACCGAGGTATGCAGCAAAGCATTTGTGAAGCCACAACACGCACAACCTTGAGGCGGATGGGCTACAACAGCAGAAGACCCCACCGGGTACCACTCATCTCCACTACAAATAGGAAAAAGAGCCTACAATTTGCACGAGCTCACCAAAATTGGACTGTTGAAGACTGGAAAAATGTTGCCTGGTCTGAGGAGTCTCGATTTCTGTTGAGACATTCAAATGGTAGCGTCCGAATTTGGCGTAAACAGAATGAGAACATGTATCCATCCTCTGATGGCTACTTCCAGCAGGATAATGCACCATGTCACAAAGCTCGAATCATTTCAAATTTAATGCCACGTAGAATTAAGGCAGTTCTGAAGGCAAAAGGGGGTCCAACACCGTATTAGTATGGTGTTCCTAATAATTCTTTGAGTATATATATATATATATATATATATATATATATATATATATATTTTTTTTTTTTTTTTATAGTGGGGTATTGCTCTGGTAGACAGGCTAACAGACGCAGTATATAGGCAATCACAAAGTCTTTAACTTAAACAGTTCGGTGTTTATCCACACATAAGGACAAACAAAATGACTGTTCACAGTCTGTGTTTGTTCACACCATGCAATGTCCATAGAACAAAATCTTCACCTGGTTAGCAGTTTTCCACTCTCAGTCCACAGCAGGCTTTAGGGGCCTGTTTCCCGCCATGCGGCTCTCAGCCCTTTAGCACGCACAAATTCACAGGTCCCAAAACACAGACTCCCCAGCTTCTTTGTCAGATGGAGGATAAACCACACCCTGCCGAGACTGCTGTCTGGGTTTTATATAGGCCAAAAAAGACCCGGCCTGCAGCGTGGGGAGAAGCCACCCACCCAGCACTTTGGCTACTCCCAGTAAGAGCAGGCCCGGATGGGCTTTACAGCCAAACTAACAACAAACAGTATCAGTCAGCACTAGCTACCGCTGACACTTAAAACTACCGGCTCTTACCTCACGAGGCCAGGAATCTCGGTGACACATACTGTACCTTCCATCAATGACGGCCCCTTGCGCCTTCCTACATACCTCCCTCTTTGTTCAACCCTGAGGGGGTGAACACCCGCCAGACAGTGTACCCGGGACAGGGCATCTGCGTTTCCCTGTAACCTGCCTGCCTTATGTTCCACGGAAAATTAAAGTTTTGTAACGACAAGAACAACCTGGTGACCCGAGCATTCCTCTCTTTGGCCTGGCTCATCCACTTGAGAGGGGAGTGGTCGGTCACCAGACTGTCTCCCCAACAGGTAATAGCGGAGAGACTCGAGTGCCCATTTGATGACCAGGCACTCTCTCTCCACTATACTGTACATAGTCTCGGCTGGGGTAAGCTTTCGGCTCAGGAAAACAACAGGATGTTCCTCCCCATTGATGTCCTGAGAGAGTACAGCTTCGAGGCCTACTTCAGAGGCATCGGTCTGTACCACAAACTCCCTCTTGAAGTCAGGCGTCACCAATACCGGGGACCCACACAGGGCAGACTTCAAAGCGGAGAAAGCCGTTTCCGCCTGCTCATTCCACTGAACCGTCACTGACTTGCGTCCCTTCAAAAGGCCTGTCAACGGTGCGGCGACTGTAGCAAAATTGGGGACAAACCTCATATAGTACCCCACTGTACCCAGGAACGACTTTACTTGCAGAGTAGTGACAGGTCGGGACCAATTCCTAATTGCCTCAATTTTGTTCACCTGAGGTTTGATAATTCTGCGCCCAATTACACACCCCCACGGGAGCGCCATGTAGACCAAAGGGTAAAACCTTGTACTGATATAGCCCCTCTGGCATGATGAAAGCAGTTTTTTCCTTGGCAGCCTCCGTCAAGGGTACCTGCCAGTACCCTTTGGTGAGGTCCAAGACAGAAAAATACCTGGCTTGGCCCAACTTTTTAAAAAGCTCATTCACTCGGGGAGTAGGATATGCGTCAAACTTTGACACCTCCCTGGCTGGTGTACCTTGTAATCTATCTCTCCAATTTTTTCAAGGACATCGTAGGGCCCCTGCCACCTAGCTAGGAACTTACTGTCTATGGTTGGTACCAGAACCAATACCCGATCACCCGGGTTAAAGGTCCGGAACCGAGCCTACCAATTATAGATCCTATTCTGGGCTCGCTGCGCTGACTCCATATGCTTTCTAACCAGAGGTAAAACGGTTTCCATCCGTCCTTGCATCTGGGTGACGTACTCAACAACACTTCTGTGCGGTGTGGGTTGTTGTTCCCACGTTTCTTTGGCCACATCCAACAGACCGTGAGGGTGTCTGCCGTATAGCAGTTTGAAGGGCGAGAACTTGGTAGAGGCCTGGGGCACCTATCGCACTGCGAACATAAGATAGG
This sequence comes from Bufo bufo, assembly GCF_905171765.1. NCBI lineage: Eukaryota > Metazoa > Chordata > Amphibia > Anura > Bufonidae > Bufo > Bufo bufo. The sequence continues at coordinate 138,404,794 of NC_053397.1, forward strand.
GCAGAAGAAGGTCCCAGTCCCTCCCATCCTTAGAGACCACTCTTTTTAGCATATTTTTTAAGGTTTGATTAAACCTCTCTACCAGGCCATCTGTTTGCGGATGATACACGGACGTCCATAGCTGTTTTATGTGGAGCAACTTACAGAGTTCCCTCATGACCTTGGACATAAACGGGGTCCCTTGGTCAGTCAGACCCTCATTAGGCAGACCCATGCGAGAAAACATCTCCATTAACTCCTTAGCTAAGAGTTTAACTGATGTATGCCGCAGTGGCACCGCATCCGGGTACCGAGTGGCGTAGTTCAGGACAACCAAGATGTGTTTGTGTCCTCTAGCAAACTTCGGTACCGGGCCTACGAGATCCATAGCGATTTGCTCGAACGGGACCTCGATAATCGTGAGCGGTACCAGGGGACTACGGAAATGTGGCTGGGGGCTCGTTATCTGGCAGGTTCGGCAAGACTTACAATATTATTTTACCTCTCTGAACACACTGGGCCAGTAAAACCGCTGTAGAATCCGGTCCCGCGTTTTGTTTTGCATTCCCAGAAGACCCCCGAGAACATGCTGGTGAGCTAACTAACACCAGTTTTTAATAATTTTTTCTGTTCCGGCGTTCACTGCAGAGATATTTTTGATGTTTTAATAGTTTGGACTTTTGACGTGGCGATATGTAATATGTTTATTTACACTTTATGTGTGAAATTGGGAAAGGGGGTGATTCATACTTATTATTTTGGTGTTTTTTTTTTTTTTTTTACACTTATTTAATAACTAACTATTTCCCCCCTTAGGGGCTAGAACCTGGGATTTTTATCATCCCTTGTCCTATTCACCCTGATAGAGCTCTATCAGGGTGAATAGGACTTCACACTGTCCCTGCTGCTCTGTGCACACAGCATCAGGGATGTTACCATGGCAGCCAGGGTTTCAGTAGCGTCGTCCTGGCTGCCATGGTAACCGATCTGAGCCCCAAGATTACACTGCTGGGGCTACGATCAGAAGCTGCCACTGCCACCAATGAAGAGGAGCGGAGGGGACCCTGTGGCCACTGCCACCAATGATTTTAATACTGGGGAGATTGAGAGGGGCGGGCGCACTGCGCCACCAAAGGATTTTAATGGGGTGAGCGGTTGGGGAGGGCGCACTGCACCACCAATGATAATTACCCCCTAATACAGGAGGCGGGTACAATTCAATGCTATCAGTATCATGCTCTTTGGAACATCTGGATATACAGCATACATCTATTGGGTGTTTATTATATAGAGGGTAGTAGTCCTTTCCTCTGCCTCTTGTATTACCATTGTGGGCCTTATAGCGCTATTGTTTCCCGATTTCCAACCACTTCCCCATATACTTACCTATTTTCCTGCATCGGGATGGCATTGCTATGAGGCTACATAGGTTTTGCTGTAAGCCTGATGTTTAAGTTTTCATCCTCTTGATCTGAGACTAAGTCCCTGAGCATCCACTGGCTGCGCAGGAGGTACCAGTACGGAATCAAAGATTGTAACCGGGCTAAGTGCCGGCGCATCTGCAAACAGCGCATGGTATGTGCACTAGATGGCAAACTAAGGAGAAACTCCGGAGTTCTCGCACAGCCTCAGTGGGTCCATTATCACTGGTTACTAAGTTCAGGCGCATCTGCGCCCCCCGCAGATAGTGATAAGAGCCAGACTCAGAGGCATTGTGATTGGAGGTAAGGTGGCTTGTATGCCCCTTGGGGTTGTGTGGATTGGTTGTCCATGTTAAGTATACACACCCATTTTTATAATGTCTGCAATTCCATGCACTGCGCCACCAATGATACTTACCCCTTAATACAGGATGCGGGTACTGGCATATCAGGGGCAGTTAACCCCTCAGGTGCCGCACCTGAGGGGTTAACTGCCGCTGATCGCAGCTCCCTGTCAGGGGCAGGGTGCCGGCAATGCGATTCTACTGCCGGCACCTGCCTCCTGTATTATGTGTTAAAGACTGACTACTTTATATGGGACGCCAGACTAAGTATTAGGCTACACAGAGCGGCGCCCCCAGAGATGTCCCAGCACTTACCATTATTCCTGGGCGCCTCTCCGTTCGCCCGCTGTGCCCCATTACTGTCTCCTCTCCTGCTCCATATGCTAATTACTATCGGAGCAATGGGGAGGAGACCATCAGCTTCTCTAGTGGGCGTTCCTTCTCCCTTGCTGTAGCGCTGTCCAATCGCAGCAAGAAGGAACACCCACTAGAGAGGCTGATGTCTCCTCCCCATTGCTCTGATAGCAATTAGCATATGGAGCAGGAGAGGAGACAGTAATGGGGCACAGCGGGCGAACGGAGCGACGCAATACTCGCAAAAACCCTATTTGCGATAAGCCTGGGGCACCACCAACTGTTCAATGGATTTACCTCGCAGCTGGTTTACTCGATACAACAACTCTTGATGAACCACAAAAAGGGGAAACACCGACTCTGCACCCGGTTGTTGTGGTTCCCCATCTATAATTAATAAATTTTCCCAGGCTCAGGATAGGGTTGGGTCCCGATGTTGTGCAGTACCAGAATTAACCCCGGAGACATTGAGGTCGGCTAGCTCCGGACCTGGCGGCAAGTCCTCCATGTCTCCCACTATCACACTTAGCGGGGTTGTCTCTCACTCTTACACCAAAGTGTCGGTCACCCCGACCGCTGGCCCTTCGGAATCAGGTTCCTAGAGTTCTGGTCTCCCTCCTGAGCCGGGCCACTCTGCTAGGGTCTCATCTGTCTCACGGGTTTCGGTAACTTTTGTGTCTGGCCATAGTGCCGGGAAACTGGGGTAGTCTCTCCCAATTATTAGTTCATACGGTAATTTTGGGGTGACGGCCACCTCATGAGTCCACCTGCAGGCCACTGTTGATCTAGAGACCAGGGGGGTGGGATAGTCCTTTAAGTCCCCAAGAATGCACACAACGCCAACCCTTTGGCCAGTATACTCAACGGGCCGCACCAGGGCAGCTATTACCAGGGACACCAGGCTCCCTGAATCCAGCAGTGCAACCGCCAGAGTGTCCCCCACTTCCACCTGGCACAGGTGGCTATTGTCTACAGTCTCAGAGGTACCTGTGGCACACAGCTTCCTGGCATACAATGAGTGGTGGTAGCCATAGTTAGTATCAATGGGTTCACTACGATGGGGACAGTCTGTCCTTATGTGTCCAGGCTCGTGACACCGCCTGCAAAAAAACCGGAGCTGGGTCTGCAGGGGATACGTCCCGGGCAGGTTTGTCTGTCACCAGCCGCAGGGTCTGGGGTGGAGATTTCCGGGGTTTGACTGGCCCCATCCCAAAAGAACACCCCTGCAGATTTCTGGTGGCCTTGCAGCGCTCCACTGGGTCGACCATCTCGAAGGCATTACCAGGAGACACCTGGCCGATTCAGTGCTGGAGAGGGTACAGCAAAGCCCTCCAAAACACATCCGCCAACAGACGGTCCAGCATAGCAGTGGGAGTCAATATGAAAGGCTGCAGGCATTTCTGCAACCAGTGTAGCAGGTCATAATATTGTGGTCTGGCGGGTTCAGCCAAGTTAAATTCGCACTGGTGCACCCGCTGAGCCCAGACCAATACATTCACCCCCAGTCTCGCCAGGATCTCGCCTTTCACGGTCGGGTAGTCGGCCGCTTAATCATCCGGGAGATCAAAAAAACACTTGCTGGGGTCCAGACGCAAGGAACGGAGCGACGACCTCAGCCCACAGGTCTCGGGGTAACTTCTCCCCCACGGCCACCTGTTCGAACATTGCCAGATAGATCTCGTCATCCGAGGGGGACATCTTAGAGCGCCGCATGGACAGCTTTCCGGCCATCGTGGACATTCTGGGACGCTCCGGCCGCTTGCAACGCCATTACATGTTGTAGCAGCAGCTGGTTAGTTTCCTGCTGCTCCAAGTTGGCGAGGGCTTTCACGACTGCCATCATTTTATCCAAGGACAGGGTCGGAACCTTGCCGGCTTAATATAGGACATACACTTGTGCCCGGGAAAAGCAAAAAAAAACTTTTCGGCCTTCAGGCCTGCCTTACTGCGTTTGCCTGCATTCGACAACAATTGTGGGCTAGCGGACGCAGTAAAGAGGCAAACACAAAGTGATTCACAAAATCTTCACCTGGTTAGCAGTTTTCCACCGCAAGTCCACAGCAGGCTTTAGGGGCCTGTGTCCTGGCATGCGGCTCTCAGCCCTTTAGCACGGCACAAATTCACAGGTCCTAAAACAGAGAGACTCCCTAGCTTCTCTGTCAGATGGAGGATAAACCACACCCTGCTGAGACTGCTGGCTGGGATTTATATAGGCCAAAAAAAGAGCCGGCCTGGAGCTTGTGGAGAAGCCACCCACCCAGCACTTTGACTGTAAAGCCGATCCGGGTCGGCTCTTACTGGGAGTTGCCAAACTAACAAACCGTGTCAGTCACCACTAGCTGCCGCTGTCACTTAACCTGTTTAGGACATAGGACGTACAGGTACACCCTGATGTCCTGGTATTTAAAGACAAAGGGCGTACCTGTACGTCCTATGTATTTCCAATCAACGCTGCGCGCCGGGCGGTGATCGGAACTGGGTGCCTGCTCAAATAATTGAGCAGGCACCCGAGGACTATGCGCGCGGGATGGGGGACAATCGCCACAAACCGCAGGTCAATTTAGACCTGCCGTTTGCAGCTTTTACATGTTGTGGCGGGCGGCGGTGCCATCGGGTCCCCGTGGGGCTGTAGGGGGGACCCGATGGCATGGAAGGCAGCGCAATTCCTTCCTGAGGAAGTCCCCTGGATCTCACAGGCAGGAAGCTGTATGAGTAATACACACTGTATTACTCATACAGCCAATGCATTCCGATACAGAAGTATTGGAATGCATTGTAAAGGGGATTAGACACCCAAAAGTTGAAGGACAACAAATAAAGTAAGAATTTTTTATTTATTTTTATTTGAAAAATAAATAAAGTTTCCCCCCCAAAAATTTAGTTTCAAGTAAAAAATAAAACAAAAAAAAGTAATTTCCCTAAATAAAGTAAAGAAAAATTGGTAAATAGAAAAAAAAGAAAAAAAAAAAGAAAGAAGAAGAAGTAGACATATTAGGTATCGCCGCGTCCGTATCGACCGGCTCTATAAACATATCACAAGACCTAACCCCTCAGATGAACACCGTAAAAAATAAAAACTGTGCTAAATAAACCTTTTTTTTGTTACCTTACACCACAAAAAGTACAACAGTAAGTGAACAAAAAGGCGTATGCCCAACAAAATAGTACCAATCTAACAGTCACCTCATCCCGCAAAAAATGAGCTCCTACCTAAGACAATCGCCAAAAAAATAAAAAAAACTATGGCTCAGAATATGGAGACACTAAAACATCATTTTTTGGGGTTTTAAAAAAGCTGTTATTGTGTAAAACAAAAAAAGTAAATAAAAAAAAGTATACATATTAGGTATCGTCACGTCCGTAATAACATGCTCCATAAAAATATCACATGAACTAACGCCTCAGGAAAATACCGTAAAAAATTTTTTTATTTAAAAGTGTAAAAAAAAAACAACTATTTTTTGTCACCTTACATCACAAAGTGCAATAGCAAGCGATCAAAAAGTCATATGCACCCCAAAATAGTGGCAATCAAACAGTCATCTCACCCCTGCAAAAATTATACCCTACCCTAGATAATCGGCCAAAAACTGAAAAAACTATGGCTCTCAGACTATGGAGACACTAAAACATGATTTTTGAAACAAAAAATAAATAAAATGAAATGATTGTGTAAAACTTGCATAAATAAAAAAATACACTGCTCAAAAAAATAAAGGGAACACTTAAACAACACAATGTAACTCCAAGTCAATCACACTTCTGTGAAATCAAACTGTCCACTTAGGAAGCAACACTGAGTGACAATCAATTTCACATGCTGTTGTACAAATGGGATAAACAGGTGGAAATTATAGGCAATTAGCAAGACACCCCCAATAAAGAAGTGGTTCTGCAGGTGGTGACCACAGACCACTTCTCAGTTCCTATGCTTTCTGGCTGATGTTTTGGTCACTTTTGAATGCTGGCGGTGCTTTCACTCTAGTGGTAGCATGAGACGGAGTCTAAAACCCACACAAGTGGCTCAGGTAGTGCAGCTTATCCAGGATGGCACATCAATGCGAGCTGTGGCAAGTAGGTTTGCTGTGTCTGTCAGCATAGTGTCCAGAGCATGGAGGCGCTACCAGGAGACAGGCCAGTACATCAGGAGACGTGGAGGAGGCCAACAACCCAGCAGCAGGACCGCTACCTCCGCCTTTGTGCAAGGAGGAACAGGAGGAGCACTGCCAGAGCCCTGCAAAATGACCTCCAGCAGGCCACAAATGTGCATGTGTCTGCTCAAACGGTCAGAAACAGACTCCACGAGGGTGATATGAGGGCCCGACGTCCACAGGTGGGAGTTGTGCTTACAGCCCAACACCATGCAGGACGTTTGGCATTTGCCAGAGAACACCAAGATTGGCAAATTCGCCACTGGCTCCCTGTGCTCTTCACAGATGACAGCAGGTTCACACTGAGCACATGTGACAGACGTGATAGAGTCTTGAGACGCCGTGGAGAACGTTCTGCTGCCTCCAACATCCTCCAGCATGACCGGTTTGGCATTGGGTCAGTAATGGTGTGGGGTGGCATTTCTTTGGAGGGCCGCACAGCCCTCCATGTGATCGCCAGAGGTAGCCTGACTGCCATTAGGTACCGAGATGAGATCCTCAGACCCCTTGTGAGACCATATGCTAGTGCGGTTGGCCCTGGGTTTCTCCTAATGCAAGACAATGCTAGACCTCATGTGGCTGGAGTGTGTCAGCAGTTCCTGCAAGACGAAGGCATTGATGCTATGGACTGGCCCGCCCGTTCCCCAGACCTGAATCCAATTGAGCACATCTGGGACATCATGTCTCGCTCTATCCACCAACGTCACGTTGCACCCAGGGTGGATAAAAATCAATGATTTTTTTTAAAAAATCAAAAAAAAATCTGATTTTTTTGATTTAAATCGGATTTTTTTTATATAAAATGCTTTTTGAGGAAAATATATTACCATCCAAAAGGTTATTCCATCATGAAATAAAGATTCGTTTTTTAATTATGTAGAATAAGGCTGTACGTAGACTCCCATATTATTGAATGGATTAGGCAGTGGCTGAGGGACAGGGCAACAGAGGGTTGTAGTCAATGGAGTATATTCAGACAATGGTATTGTTACCAGTGGGGTACCTCAGGGATCTGTTCTGGGACCCATATTGTTTAATATCTTTATCAGCGAAATTGCAGAAGGCCTCGATGGTAAGGTGTGTCTTTTTGCTGATGACACAAAGATTTGTAACAGGGTTGATGTTCCTAGAGGAATACACCAAATGGAAAAGGATTTAGGAAAACTAGAGGAATGGTCAAAAATCTGGCAACTAAAATTTAATGTTCATAAGTGCAAGATAATGCACCTGGGGCGTAAAAACCCAAGAGCAGAATATAAAATCAGTGATACAGTCCTAACCTCAGTATCTGAGGAAAGGGATTTAGGGGTCATTATTTCAGAAGACTTAAAAGGTAGGCAGACAATGTCAGAGCAGCAGGAAATGCTAGCAGAATGCTTGGGTGTATAGGGAGAGGCATTACCAGTAGAAAGAGGGAGGTGCTCATGCCGCTCTACAGAGCACTAGTGAGACCTCATTTGGAGTATTGTGCGCAGTACTGGAGACCATATCTCCAGAAGGATATTGATACTTTGGAGAGAGTTCAGAGAAGAGCTACTAAACTAGTACATGGATTGGAGGATAAAACTTACCAGGAAAGATTAAAGGACCTTAACATGTATAGCTTGGAAGAAAGACGAGACAGAGGGGATATGATAGAAACTTTTAAATACATAAAGGGAATCAACAAGGTAAAAGAGGAGAGAATATTTAAAAGAAGAAAAACTGCTACAAGAGGACATAGTTTTAAATTAGAGGGGCAAAGGTTTAAAAGTAATATCACGAAGTATTACTTTACTGAGAGAGTAGTGGATGCATGGAATAGCCTTCCTGCAGAAGTGGTAGCTGCAAATACAGTGGAGGAGTTTAAGCATGCATGGGATTCATATAAGATAGGGCCATAGTATTCAGTATATTGGGCAGACTAGATGGGCCGAATGGTTCTTATCTGACGACACATTCTGTTTTTAGATGTGTCATATTTTTGGTAAATAAATTTCATTAATCCATTCACAATGTCATGGTCTTTTAGATGTTTTTGTAAGATTATTGGGCAGTTTCTCTGCCTACAAGATATTATCACAGATGCTTGGTTTACTTTTGCAGTTCTATAAAAGTGAATTTGACTCAACAGAGATCACATGCCTCTTCTTCACAGCAGAAATGTTATAACATGAACAGAGTTGAGAAAAATACCTTAATCCTAACTTCTACAAACCTATGAATGCAGAATCAACCTAATCAAACTAATATGAAAAGTTGTTTTTAAATCTTCATCTACTTGCATATTATAAGTTATACCAGCAAGAATTAGTCTTTATGTAGAAAATTATGATATAAATCAAGCCTTACTGACTAGTGATTTAAATCGTGATTTAAAATAATTTTGATTTAAATCAAATCCACCCTGGTTGCACCACAGACTGTCCAGAAGTTGGCAGATGCTTTAGTCCAGGTCTGGGAGGAGATCCCTCAGGAGACCGTCCGCCACCTCATCAGGAGCATGCACAGGCGTTGTAGGGAGGTCATACAGGCACGTGGAGGCCACACACACTACTGAGCCTCATTTTGACTTGTTTTAAGGACATTACATCAAAGTTGGATCAGCCTGTAGTGTGTTTTTCCACTTTAATTTTGAGTGTGACTCCAAATCCAGACCTCCATGGGTTGAAAAATTTGATTTCCATTTTTTTATTTTTGTGTGATTTTGTTGTCAGCACATTCAACTATGTAAAGAACAAAGTATTTCATTAATTCAGATCTAGGATGTGTTATTTTTGTGTTCCCTTTATTTTTTTGAGCAGTGTAGTATACATATTAGGTATTGCCGCGCCCGTGACAACCTGCTATATAAAAATACCACATGATCTAACCTGTCAGATGAATGTTGTAAATAACAAAAAATTCTAACGGTGCCAAAACAGCTATTTCTCGTTACCTTACCTAAAAAAAAAGTGTAATAGAGCAACCAAAAATCATATGTACCCTAAAATAGTACCAACAAAACTGCCACCCTATCCCGTAGTTTCTAAAATGGGGTCACTTTTTTGGAGTTTCTACTCTAGGGGTGCATCAGGGTGGCTTCAAATGGGACATGGTGTCAAAACCAGTCCAGCAAAATCTGCCTTCCAAAAACCATATGGCATTCCTTTCCTTCTGCGCCCTGCCGTGTGCCCATACAGCAGTTTACGACCACATATGGGGTGTTTCTGTAAACTACAGAATCAGGGCCATAAATAATGAGTTTTGTTTGGCTGTTAACCCTTGCTTTGTAACTGGAAAAAAAATATTAACATGGAAAATCTACCAAAAAAGTGAAATTTTGAAATTGTATCTCTATTTTTCATCAATTCTTATGGAACACCTAAAGGGTTAACAACGTTTGTAAAATCTATTTTGAATACCTTGAGGGGTGTAGTTTCTAGAATGGGGTCATTTTTGGGTGGTTTCTATTATGTAAGCCTCACAAACTGACTTCAGACCTAAACTGGTCCTTAAAAAGTGGGTTTTTGAAAATTTCAGAAAAATTTCAAGATTTGCTTCTAAACTTCTAGGCCTTGTAACATCCCCCAAAAATAAAATATCATTCCCAAAATGATCCAAACATTAAGTATACATATGGGGAATGTAAAGTAATAACTATTTTTGGAGGTATTACTATGTATTATAGAAGTAGAGAAATTGAAACTTAAAAATTCGCTAATTTTTCCAAATTTTTGGTAAAATTTGGTATTTTTTTTTATAAATAAAAAATTTTTTTTACTTAATTTTACCAGTGTCATGAAGTACAATATGTGACGAAAAAACAATCTCAGAATGGCCTGGATAAGTCAAAGCATTTTAAAGTTATCACCACATAAAGCGACACTGGTCAGATTGGCAAAAAGTGGTCTGGTCCTTCAGGTGAAAATGAGCCTGGTCCCTAAGGGGTTAAAACTACCGTCTCTTAAGGCCCTTTCACACGAGCGAGTTTTCCACGCGGGTGCAATGCGTGCCGTGAACGCATAGCACCCGCACTGAATCCTGACCCATTCATTTCAATGGGTCTGTGTACATGAGCGTTGTTTTTCACGCATCAGTTCTGCGTTGTGTGAAAATCGCACCATGTTCTATATTCTGCATTCTTCACGCTGCCCTGGCCCCATAGAAGTGAATAGGGCTGCGTGAAAAATGCATTGCATCCGGAAGCAAGTGCGGGTGCGATGCGTTTTTCACTGATGGTTGCTAAGAGATGTTGTTTGTAAACATTCAGTTTTTTATCACGCGCGTGAAAAACGCATCAAAACGCATTGCACCCGCGCGGAAAAAAACTGAACAACTAAACGCAACCACAGACAAAACTGACTGAACTTGCTTGCAAAATAGTGCGAGTTTCACTGAACGCACTCTGAACGCATCTGGCCCCAATCCGCAACGCCCGTGTGAAACCAGCCTTACCTCACCGAGGCCAGGAATCTCGGTGACACATACCTTCCATCAATGACGGCCCCTTGTGCCTTCCTACAATATATATTTATACATATACAGTGCTGCCCATAATTATTCATACCCCTGGCAAATTTTGACTTAGTTACTTTTATTCAACCAGCAAGTATTTTTTTGACGGGAAATGACATAAGCGTCTCCCAAAAGATAAGACAATGTAAAAGAGGCATTATTATGGAAAAAAAAAAAAATTCTCAGCTTTTATTTACATTTGAGCAAAAAATACAAGATGTTCTGCACTGTGGAAAATCTCAGAGGACGTGGTCGGAAGCCAAAAGTGACACCTGTGCTGGCCAGGAGGATAGTTAGAGAGGTGAAAAAAAATCCAAGGATCATCACCAAGGCCATCCTGGTGAATCTGGGCTCTGCTGGTGGCAATGTCTCAAGGCAGACAATCCAAGGGACACTACACAATGCAGACCAAGGAGGACTCCACTTCTCCAGATAAGACACACAAAAGCTCGCTTGGCCTTTGCAAAAGCTCATCTGGACAAAGAAGAAGACTTCTGGTCTTCTGTGTTATGGTCAAATGAAACAAAAATTTGTTTGGTCACAATAATGTTTCCTTCATTTGGCGTAAAAAAGGAGAAGCCTTCAACCCAAAGAACACCATCCCCACTGTCAAACATGGTGATAGGAACCAAATGCTTTGGGGGTATTTTTCAGCCAATGGACCAGGGAACCTAATCACAGTAAACGGCACCAAGAAAAAAGAGCAATACATGAGGATTCTCAACGACAACATCAGGCAGTCTGCAGAGAAACTTGGCCTTGGGCACCAGTGGACATTTCAGCATGACAATGACCCAAAACACACAGCAAAAGTGGTGAAGAAATGGTTAGCAGACAACAATAACGTTTTGGAGTGGCCCAGCCAGAGTCCAGACTTGAATCCAATTGAGAATCTGTGGAGGGAGCTAAAGATCAGGGTGATGGCAAGAAGACCCTCCAACCTGAAAGATTTGGAGCTCATTGCTAAAGATGAATGGGCAAAAATACCCGTGGAGACATGCAAAAAGCTGGTCTGCAATTATAGGAAGCGTTTGATTGCTGTAATAGCCAATAAAGGCTTTTCTATTGATTATTGAGAAGGGTATGAATAATTTTGGACTGGACACTTTTTGCTCAAATATAAATAAAAGCTGAGAAATGTTTTTTCCCCCACAATAATGCCTCTTGTACGTCGTCTTATTATCTTTTGGGAGACACCTATGTCATTTCCCGTCAAAAAATTACTTGCTGGTTGAATAAAAGTAACTAAGTCAAAATTTGCCAGGTGTATGCATAATTATGGGCAGCACTGTACATACAGTATCTTTTCTGCATGCCTCCAAGCCCCTTCTGCACCAGGGAATCCCTGTGATGCAATTACTGACACCATAGGGTTCTCTAGCAACCAAAGACCAAGAATTACAAATAATTATTTCTGATCTCTGTCACAATACAGGATCTGATTGTGAGTGTGGCAGTCTGATTCTGCCAATGCTACTGCATGCAGTACTATCAAACAGCACATAAATTAAACAGGTTGCTGCACAGGGACCATGCCATTATCCCTTTAATTTTGTAAACTTTTTTTATTCCCCATTTTTTGGGGATCAGATGTGGATCGCACACGGTGTGCTTTCCGCAGCCATACGTCCGTTCCATGGCACCACAAAAAAATATAACATGTCCAATTCTTGTCCATTTTTTTGCAGACAAGATTAGGCATTCATAACATACTGCGGGACCTGAGGATGGGAAAATTTGGGATGCACACTGCTCGTATCTGTTTTTTGCAGACCGCGATTTACAGACCGCAAATACGGATATGCCCATGTGCATGAGGCCTTACACTGAATTATTCAGAAAGGGTTACTAGGAGCCACTGATCCAAGCACTATCAAACTGGGGTTCCTTGGGTCCGCCAGAGGAAATTATTCGAGGCCCAACCTCTATATCATTAATAAAGTTTATTGTGTTTTAAAACACAGATATGGACCTTTGTGGCAAGTGGTTAGCTCCAAAGGCAGACAATTTTTTTTTTAAGGATCTGTGGGGCCCATTATTGTATCAGAGCCTCGGCCAACTGGAGGATCCTTTGGTATTCTGGTGGGCCAGTTAGACGCTGGATCAGTGTCCAGTGTCAGCACCCGGATCAACGGCTGTTAGAGTTACACCTGCCTCTGATCCCCTCAGGGACACAGTGATCCAGGGGGAATGGAAGATCTAATATAAAAAAGCTAAGTGTATGTATGTATGTCCACTAAAGGAATCCGCACCGTCACATTTACAATCATGAAATTTGGCACACAGGTACATCAGGTGTCCGGGAAGGTTTTAGACCTAGCATGTACCATTCCTGAGATATTCCCAAAAAATGCATTAGCCAATAGAAGCCTGGTCACATGACCCTCATCAGCCAATAGAAGCTCACAGGCCCTTAGTCTCCAGATACACAGTTTTAAACCAGATTTCCATAACAACCGAGCAATTTTTCTTCACTGCTGTAGGTCAGCTTTAAAGGGGCAGGGCGCTGTGGATGACATTGTTAAGGGAGCGGAATGCTAGGGAGGTCGCAGTTCAGGGGCAGGTAGGGTGGCCATTCAGGCCACCCTCAAAAGACAGACTTAAAAATTCTGCCCCCATTCCCCCTAAGCCACGCCCCCTCCCACTGCGCAGCCGACGGGGATTGAAAAAAAATGAAGGTAAAAATAAACTTCTGTTAGCTGCAGGGGTGAGAGGGAGGGTGACTCTCTCCCTGCAGCTCATGCTCAGACAGCACAGTGATGCTGTCTGAGAGTGAACTGTGAGCAGGGAGGAATCATGACTTCAGATGGAAAAAAAGACGAATATTCTAAAAAAAACTAATATATTCGATATAGTGCTATATATTGTTTTTTTCTAATATTTGTAATATTCTAAAACAAGAATATATAGCAATATAGCGAGTATTCGAAAAAAATGAAACTAATGTAGAATTTAGCCAATATAGTGCTATAATTATGTTTTTTAATAGTTGTCATTTTTTTCCAATCTGAACTTCAGATGAGAAAAAAATTACAACTATTAGACAAGGAAGATTATAGCACTATATTAGCTAAATTGCTCTATTCTTTTTTTTCCCGAATATTTGCTATATATTCTTGTTTTTGAATATTAAGAATATTCTAAATAATGAATTTATTAGTCTTCTGGAATATTCTTTTTTTTTTTTATCTGTACAGTTGTTCCACTTTGGCATACTCGTCCCTAACAAGCGTCTCCGTCACCATGGGAACACCTGCTGGTTAGAATATACCATCGGATCTGAGTTTTCACGATCTCATTGATTCTCATTACGAAAATTCTCATTACAAAAATTCGCAATCAACACTACTCCTAACAAATATTCGAATTTGTGAATATTCAACTAATATTCTACAAAATATAGCGAATTCAAATATGACCCCTGCCGCTCATCACTAGTGATCAATAGTGTGACAGAGCATGCGAACCAAAGGGAACAGTGAGAGCTACAACTGAAACTGGGTGAAAACTAGCGAACGGCAGCAATTTTACCGAACGGAGAAAACAGCACAGTTGATTCGCGGAAGATTCCCTTCACCGCATTTAAAAGCTTTAACGAAAATGAAAGTGAGATCGATGGCTATCTGGCAGATTTTGAGCGCCAGTGTGCCCTACAGAGAGTGGCTGCCGACGAATGGGTCTCGATATTATCAGGAAAACTGTCGGGCAAAGCAGCTGATGCCTTTAGGGCTGTACCAGAGCAGAAGTCCACAGTTATGCATGAATGAAAGAGGCACTCCTAGCTCGGTACGCAGTAACCCCAGAGGCGTACCGCAGAAAATTCTGAGACTCCCGCAAAGTGGACAGAGACTCCTATGCAGAGTGGGCCTGCAGCTTGCAGCTCTCCGCTTCTAATTGGGTCCCAAGCTGCCAGGCCACCACAGTGGATGACGTCCTGCAGCTCATTTTACTGGAACAATTTTACGACCACATCCAGACCGACGTTAGGGATTGGGTAAGGGACCGCAGACCCCTCTCCATACCTGAAGCAGCCAAATTTGCGGAAGAGTATGCAGATACCCACAAAGCGGCACGTATGACACCACGGATACAACCCCTTCGGACCAAGACACCACCACCAACTAGGTATCAACCTCCCAGCAGACTCTCCAACCCACGACGCCCAGCTGGCAACGAGCCCCGCTGTTTTCGTTCCAATCAACTGGGGCACTTGTGCAACAACTGCCCACTGGAAGCCCCCAGGTCCAACTGGAACCGTTCCGGGTTCTAAAACTTTCGCGCTGCTGCCCATTGCGTGGACTGTGCTGGAGCTGAGGGACCGTATGGAGGAGTTGGCTCAGACAGTAAGGAAAAACCTCCGGGAGGCCCAGCAGCGCCAGAGTATGGTACCATCGGAGAGCCAGACACCAGAGGTTTCAAATTGGGCAAAAGGTCATGGTCCTCAAGCCAGTCCAAACCGACAAGCTCCAGGCGGCCTGGCAGGGCCAGTATAAAGTTATAGGGCAGGTGTGTGATACCACCTACACTATAGCCAGCTTCGAGAATAAGGATGTGAAAACGGACGTTTCACATCAATATGCTCAAGGCTTATAAAGAAAGGTCAGAGGAAGTGATGGCCATATGTGCCCCAGCAGGGGAGGACACAGAAGCTTTACCCTTAACCAGAACTGTTAGGAGGTGACGGGGAGACAAGGAACATAGAGTTGGTCCAGCTGGGGGAAAAGTTGGGACCCCACGAGCGGGCTCAAGCCAACCTCCTGCTGGAAGCCAAACGGGCCACGTTTTATTGGTATACCCAGTTACTCTGTTTCCCCGAAAATAAGACAGTGTCTTATATTAATTTTTGCTCCAAAAGATGCGCTAGGTCTTATTTTCAAGGGATGTCTTATTTTTCCATGAAGAAAAATACGGTACACATTAATTGTTGAACAAAAAAAAAAAGGAAATCAGGGTGGGGAGGGGGATCACTTAAAATGGCACAGGGTGATCAGAGAAGGGAATCAAAATGACACAGGGGTATCAGGGTGGGGAGGGGGATCACTTAAAATGACACAGGGGGATCAGAAGGGGGAATCAAAATGGTACAGGAGAATCAGAGGGGTGGGATTACTATAGCATTTTAGTACCCCCTTCTGATCCTCCTGTGTCATTTTGATTCCCCCCTCTGATCCCCCTGTGTCATTTTAAATGATCCCCCTCCCCACCCTGATCACCCTGTGTCATTTTGATTCCCCCCTCTGATCACCCTGTGTTATTTTAATTATCGTTTTTAGTCTCCCCCCCTCCCCATCTTCACCAGACATCCCCCACCTTCCATCAGATATTCCCCCCCCTACCTGTCACCCCGTCCCCTGTGTGTCCGTGCCAGCCAAGTTGTGAGACTCCATCAGGGCAGAGCGAGCAGCGGGCGGAAGAAGGCGGCAGCTTGTCCTGGCGGCGGCCAATCAGTGAGCTCCTTACATTCTGGGGTGGCTTGCTTTATTATCGGGGAGGCATTATGTCCGGCCGATGTTTTATAATCGGGGAGTCATTATGTTCGGCGGACGCTTTATAATCAGGGAGGCATTACGGTATATTCGGCCGATGCTTTATAATCGAGGAGGCCTTATTTTCGGGGGATGCTTTATTATCGGGGAAGCCTTATTTTCGGGGGGGGGGGGGGGGGGGGGGGGTGTCTTCTATTAGAGCGATAGGCAAAACTAGAGGCAGGTCTTATTTTCGGGGGATGTCTTATTTTCGGGGAAACACGGTAGCAATCCACAAGGTGGACACCCCAGGGCAGGCGCCCTTGAAACAACCTCCTTACCGCATTCCCGAAGCTGTTAGGGACGAGATGCAGAGGGAAATAGAAGAGATGCTTCGGCTAGGAGTAATAGAACACTCCGAAAGTCCTTGGGCCTCACCTGTGGTCTTAGTACCAAAGCGGGACTGCACGACCGGCTTTTGTGTCGATTACAGGCGGCTAAATGACAAAACGGTAACCGACGCCTATCCGATGCCCAGGATGGACGAACTACTTGACCGCAAATCTAAGGGGAAGTATCTCAGATCACTATTGACCTCTGCAAGGGATACTGGCAGATCCCCTTAGTGGAAGATGCTGTCCCCAAGTCCGCCTTCATCACCCCATTCAGCCTATACCAATTTCGGGTTACGCTGTTCGGGATGAACGCGCCCACCACCTTCCAAAGGATGGTAGACCGCCTCCTAAATGGACGCCAGGATTATGCGTGTGCATACCTGGACGACATTGCCATCTTTAGCGATACTTGGGAGGCTCATCTCAAACACATAGGGTCAGTGTTAGATAGGATTAGGGGGGACGGTCTGACCTTGAAGCCTGAAAAGTGTCACATCAGTATGGCGGAGGTACAATATCTAGGTCACCGGGTTAGATGTGGTAAGCAATGGCCAGAGCCAGCTAAGATCGAGGCCGTTGCTAATTGGCCCACTCCCTGTACCAAGACACAAGTCATGGCCTTCTTAGGGACAGCCTGTTATTACAGGCGTTTTAAACCAGACTATAGCGCCCTGGCCAAACCCCTGACCGACAGGTCCTGTGGTCTCCGGAGTGTGAGGTGGCTTTCCAAGGTCTAAAACAAGCTCTTGTCAATGCCCCTGTGTTGACTGCCCCAGATCCTAACAAGCGTTTTATCATCCATACAGACGCTTCCATGTTTGGACTGGGGGCAATTTTGAGCCAGGTCGGAGAGGACCCGGCGGCCTGAATCGCAAACTTTTGCCTAGGGAGGTCGGCTATGCGACCATTGAGAAGGAGTGTCTGGCCTTAGTCTGGGCCCTCAAGAAACTGACTCCTTATCTGTATGGCCGCGCCTTCACTCATCACAGACCACAACCCCCTGGTCTGGCTCAACCAGGTCTTTGGTGATAATGCCAGTCTGCTGCGGTGGAGTCTGGCCCTACGACTTCACTATTCACTATCGCCCAGGCAAGTTAAATGGGAAAGCAGATCGACTGTACCGAAAAAACAGACTTGTTATTTGAATAGTCGCTGGACACCCCGCCAGCCCCACTGGACCCGGACAGGTCCAACCGTGTCTGCCAGAGCAGGGAGAAAAACGAGATTTTTGTATAACTTACCAGTAAAATCTCTTTCTCGCTCTTTCCTTGGGGGACACAGAAGACCTTGGGTATAGCTCATCTCCATAGGAGGCGTGACACTAAGTGAAAGCTGTTAAGCCCCTCCTCCACAGCTATACCCTCAGCCTGGAGAGAGAGACTGCCAGTTGCGTGTCCAAGCAGTGAGAAAAGGCAAAGTCCAACAAGGAACCAACAAGCCAACTACCCAACGGGTAACACAAACTCGGAAACCGTGTAGAGAAAAACAATGAATGGGTGGGTGCTGTGTCCCCCAAGGAAAGAGCGAGAAAGAGATTTTACTGGTAAGTTATACAAAAATCTCGTTTTCTCGCCCAGTTTCCTTGGGGGACACAGAAGACCTTGGGACGTTCAAAAGCAGTCCAAAAGGGGAGGGACCACAGCTCCAAGGCGAAGCACCCGAAGGCATCAAGGAACCGCCGCCTGCAGACCCAGGCGGACCAAGGCAGCATACGCCGAAGCCAGAGTATGCACCCTGTAGAACTCTGTAAAGCGTGCACGGAAGACCTGTGGCCGCCCTGCTCAAATGCATGGCCGAAGCCCAATGTCTCCGGCCCAGGAGGCACCGATCGCTCTGGTGAAATGAACGGTGACAGCAAAGGCAGAATCCTGCCCTCGGTGCGGTAACCTCAGCAATAGCCAATCTGATAAGGCGGAGGAAAACCACCCTGGAGTCCGTCAACTCTAAGCGCGGACCTCCAGGAAACCCAAGAGACCAAACGTCGACAAGAGTCGGAGATCTCCAAGTAAAACCGGCAAGGCCCAAACAACGTCCAAATCGGTGAAGTGTTGAAGCGAAAGGCAAACACCACCTTCAGAAGGAAGGAACGGGATGTAGAACAGCCCTGTCCTGGGAAAGACATAAGGCTCAGAACAAAAAGGGGCCATTCAGGCACCAGTCAGAGACACGACTGATATGGAAACACAACCGTACAGGACAGACGGGGTAGAGAGAACTTCTGTAACGGCTCCAAGGACAAGATTGGAGCACCGAGAGCTCAGTATGAAGTTCCCAGGGCGATACCGAAGGACAGTACAGAGGAACCAAAGAGCCATTTCGAGTAAGAAGGTCTTGACAGGCCCAGAGGGCCGGGGAACGCTGGAAGAGGAAGAACAGCGCTGACACTTGACACCTCAAGTAAAGGAATCCCAGTCCCAGGTCCAGGCCGGACTGGAAAAAAGACAGAACCATGGGGAGAGAAAAGGTCAGAGTGGGGAATGCACAGCTTCCCACAGAACCCCAGACAAAAGAACCATAAGTCTTACGACAGATCCTGGACGAAATACAGCCAGGAGCGGACAGTAGCAAACCCGCTGGAGTCGCCTGGCAAGCGGGCGAAAAAAAAAAAAAAAAACAATGTGATCAGGCGCAGACCAGTAACACGGGCAGAAGTCGACAAAACTGGTCCCGTCGGCCCCCGGGCAACGTTGTCCCGTATCCACCCTAGCGGGGGAGTAGAAGGACAGACTGAAAGGAACCAAAGGGCCCGCCCAGCATCCGCCAGATGCCAGGACAAGACAGGCTAAAGTCCATGCTGATGTAGCCATGTTCTACAGTCCCGGTGTGGGAGATCAAAGGACAATCTGGACCGAAAGGTAGTCCCCCCAAGTTACCGAGAAGGTAAGTCTACAGCAGGACCATTGACTTAGAATGGACCACGCAATCTGCACTCAGCGGGAGGACAGAACGCGGTAGACTCGGTAAATAGGCACAGCTAATACAGCCAGTGTGGACAAGGGAGACAGTACGAGGCCAAAAGGAACACCGGAACCATCCACATGAACCCTGCTCTCCCCAGAGGGGAGGACAGTGAAGGAACAGCCTCTGAAGTCTGGCGGGACAGAAGCCACATCGGAGTGATCTGTACCGAGCGGGAGCCAAACAGAGCCGGCGAGATAAGGTAGTCGAGACAGAGGCCGGCATAACACCCTCCAACCGAAAGGAGGAGGAGTGGGCAACAGGGAAGCCATAGGACAGCTCAAAAGCAGAACCCTGCTACACTGTGAGATGCCCGGTTCACCGCCTCGCAGAAGGCGAATACCCTGAAGAACCCAAGGTGGAGGTCCTCCGGACCTGGGTAATCGAGCACCCAAGAGAATTTGGGTGACCTTCCCGAGAAAAGCGGCCCGCACCTGGTAGCAGATCAGACTGAAGCGTAGAGGCGCCAAGAGGAAGGACTCATACCACACTACATCCGAAGAGGAGGAAATTGCAGCAGGCAAGGGAACCGCAGTCCTGCCAGAGCCAACGAAGAATTCGAGGGGCGCTCCAGACAACAGCACTCCCGACCATGTGACCACTAACGCAGGGAAGCAATACCGCGGAAGGACGAATGGGCACGCATCTAGGAACCACGAACACTCCCTGGGATGAAGGGCCAACTAAATGAATGAGTACCACCCAGCTCCGTGCAGCAGAGAGCAAGTAGAGCCCGTCCGGGTCAGGTGGACAGAATGAACTCCTTAGAGACGAGTGCAAGGCTTGCGGCCAGCATCGTATCCCAAGAAAACAAAGGTATGCCGCAGGAAGCAGGTGAGGCATACATACGAGCAGCCCGTAAGCAGTGAGAAGGCCAACCCACCTACAGGAGGAGAAGGCATAAACGGCCCAAACAACGCACAAGAACGTTCGCTCACTGCAAAAAGGTTAATTCAGCGAAAAAGGGGGCTCGCCACAGAGTGCCACAGCATGTACGGAATTGCAAAGTGCAACCTGAAAGGGAGTTATGCACAAGCCTAGTATAGCATGCGATGGAACGCAAGCAGTCCGCCCCGAAAGGGGGGAAATTGTATCTGGCAAACTGCAGTCTGCAAGAGTGCAAAGGCCGGTCCCAAAAAGGAGTGATGCCTAAGGCCGTACCTACTTCAGAGAAGCAGGACATACCCTATAATCCAGCAGGAACGCAGGAGGTCCACCTAGTGAAAGGGGAACATGCACAGGGTTATCCTAGCATTAAGTGAGTGTGCAATAATACACCCAACACTGATTTAGCGAGAGTGCTACTACTCTGCCAATGAAGGGGGACATGTACAAGTCCAGTACAGCCATACAAGGACAGCCGTGAATCTCATGAGCGTGCCAAATTCTGCCCATGGAACAAGGGGTGGTCACGCACAAGGCCAGCACCGTATCCAATGGGAGTGCAAGCGTTCCACCCATGTTAGAGGGCCATGCTCATGGCCAGCAAGGTATCCGGTGAGAGTGTAGCATGCCGCCCAGAAAAAAGGGGGGGTAATGCACATGGCCAGCATCTCATCCAGGGAGAGTGCGTGCACCCGCCATGTATGGGAGTCATACACATGGCCAGCAACGTACTGGTGAGAGACAAACACAGTCAGTGAGAATGTGTGTATGTCACCTGAGGAAGGAAGGCATGCCCATGGCAGGCAGCGAATCCAGCGAGAGTGCGTACACCGCCCACGGAATAGGGGTCATGCATATGGCCGACAGCGGATCCTGCGAGAGTGCAAGCACCCCGCCATATATGGGGTACTTACACATGGCCAGCAACGTACCTGCGAGAAAACAACCACAGACAGAGGGATGTATGTATGCTGCCTGAATCATGCCTATGGCCGGCAGCGGAACCAGTGAGAGTGCAGCATAGTAACATAGTACATAAGTTCATCATAGCCCATCAGAGAGAGTGCAGCGTTCCGCCTATGGAAGGGGGTCGTGCACATAGCCAGTACCGAATCCGGTGAGAGTGCAGTATTCCGCCTAAAAAGGGGGGTCATGCACACGATCGGCAACAGATCCAGTGAGAGTGTAGCGTTCCGCCTAAGAAGGGGGTCACGCACATGGCCGACAGCGAATCCAGTGAGAGCGCTGCGTTCCGCCCATGGAAGGGGGTCACGCACATGGCCGGCAGTGAATCCAGTGAGAGTGCAGAGTTCCGCTTAGAGAAGGGGGTCACGCACATGGCCGGCAGCAAATCCATAGAGAGTGCAGCATTCTGCCTAGGAAGGGGGTCATGCACATGGCCAGCACCGTATCCGGTGAAGGTGCAGCATTCCGCCTAAAAGGGGGTCATGCACATGGCCAGCCGGCAGCCAGGGAGAGTGCAGTATCCCGCCTAGGAGGGGGGGGATGCACATGGCAGGCACCATAACTGGAGAGATGATGAATGCTGCCTACGGAAGGGCCGCATGCACTTGGCCAGCGCCGTATCCTGGAAGAGGGCAGGAAAACTGCCTAAAAGGGGAAATGCCCTAGCACCGACGCAGGTTGGGAGCGCAACACTATGCCGCCTGTGGAAAGAGGGCATGCAGACATGCAGCACTACTGATGAGGCTGCAGCATCCTGCGCAGTCCAATAGAAATCAGTTATTATATATATTATATATATATTTTTTTTTTTTTATTTTTTTATTTTTTATTTTTTTTTTTATTTTTTTTATTAAAAACACAGCCTCTCTGAGGCTAAAGGGGGCCACCATATAGGGGCACAGATAGTCAGGAAAAAGGGGGGGGCCAGCCATACAGGCCCATTGGGAGCCGGCCTGTACCCAAAAGGGTTAACATGGATCCGGCCTGGAGGGCGGCGCTGCGATCCCCTGGGGGCGGAGGAACCTTCCGGCGGGAAAAATTCGCGCCTGGAGAAGTTCCCGCCCCCTCCACCAGAGGCCAGGATTTTGCGGCCTAGCAGGCCGTGAGGCCGGGGTCTAAATTTGCGGCGCCCGGTATGTACCGCCGGAACCTGAGGCGGAGTGGCGCATCAAACCGGCCGCGGGTGCCCACCGCGCGGGCCGGTCGGAATTGCGGCCCAGCAGGCCGCGAAGCTTGGGCCACAATTTGCGGAGCCCCACCGACCGGCACCGACGGTCGGCCGGGGCCTGCTGAAGTCAAGCCCAAAGCCGGCCGCGGGAGCCCACCCCGCCGGCCGGAATGGCGGCTTGCCGGCCGCGGGAGCCCACCCCGCCGGCCGGAAGAGTCAGGGGCCCGGAATAGCGGCTTGCCGGCCGCGGGAGCCCACCCCGCCGGCCGGAAGAGTCAGGGGCCCGGAATGGCGGCTTGCCGGCCGCGGGAGCCCACCCCGCCGGCCGGAAGAGTCAGGGGCTCGGAATGGCGGCTTGCCGGCCGCGGGAGCCCATCCCGCCGGCCGGAAGAGTCAGGGACCCGGAATGGCGGCCTAGCAGGCCGCGGAGCCTGGGCTAAGATTTTTGCGGCGCCCGGTCGCACCAGAGTACCAATGTCGGCCGGAGGCGAGGCCTCACTCCACAGCCGTCAGGAGCCTCAGGCCTTGAGCAACACTCCGGTAGGAGATGGGGGAGGGACCCAGAGACCGGGTGCCTGTGGTAGAAATAAACTATGTTGCCGCTTCTGTAGCTGGCTGTGGAGACAGCCACTGGCTGCATGTCTATGGGAGCCAGGCAGGGGGGGGGGGGGGGGGGAGCCCACCCCGCCGGCTAAGGCAGAAGGAGATTGTCAGCATAGATCCAGCAGGGGACTAGAGGCCCAGTATGGGGGTCAGGCACGCAGGAGACCGGGGGGGACGGGGACGTAGGGCTGGAGAAGCCTCTCTCTTACCACAGCCGTCTTCACCCTCGGTCCATTCCAGCAGGGTCGCCCCTTCAGCTACTGGCACCGTAGTGGCAGGACGCTGGAAGAGGGACTTGGCGTGCGGGCGACCCTTGGGCTGGCGGGATGCAGGGGAGCAAGGCTGCCCTGGTCCACCTTGCCTTCTGTGGGGGAGGCAGCAGTGCGGGTGACCGGCACTGGCGCAGCTCAACCCCGGGAGAACAGAGAGGTCTAGTGCGACTCTGTTATCCCTGATGATCTGGAACAAAAAGAAAATAAAAAAGTAAAAATCTAAAATTTAAACAAGGAGCCTCCTTGGACACTAAGCAAAAAACTGGCAGTCTCTCTCTCCAGGCTGAGGGTATAGCTGTGGAGGAGGGGCTTAACAGCTTTCACTTAGTGTCACGCCTCCTATGGAGATGAGCTATACCCAAGGTCTTCTGTGTCCCCCAAGGAAACTGGGCGAGAAAAGGGGGGCCATTGTGAAGAACTTCCCAGTAACCGTTCGGTTATTTTACCTCCCCGCTACTTAATCCCCTTGGATACCTGCTTTTAACAATGGACGTAGACATCTATGTGTATCAAGAACATGTGTACACACACTTCCGAGACATTCGGTCTGCTTCTAACCACAAGACTGATCTACTTAATTAAAATACACAAGATAACACTCTTGGCCATTGTCTTGAAAAAGTCACAGTGATTGCTTGTAAGCTATGTGACCAAGCCCTGTTTTGTAAATTGAGTTTATTATGTTTTCAAAACTCCATTGTCTCGCTGGCTCAGAGGAGGAGTTTGATGCTGTTTAAATTGAATTTCCTTGCTTTCCATCAAACGTGTTTTGTTCCAGCATGAAGCTTTGGCTCCTGTGTGGATTATGGCGATATTAATTCATGGGAATAAGGGAATAATAGATGGTAACTCATATTCATACCGTCACAGTCACTGTTAAGAGAGCAGGGTACAGTGAAGGTCACTGTTGAGAGCGGTGTACTGTGGCAGTCACTGTTAAAGGGGCAGTCGCTGTGGAGGGCTCTGTTAAGTGGGCCGGGAATGGAGTAGGACACGGTTAAGGGGACTATAACATATGGTCAGTTTTAAGGGGTGGGTGCTGTAGAGGTCACTGTTAAGGGGGCGGGCCCCTGTAGAAGTCACTGTCAAGGGGCTGGGGTGCTGTGGAACTAACTATTTAAGGGGAAGGCTGCTGTGCAGGTCCCATTTTAATGAGAAGGGGCACTGTGGGGGTGTCTGGTATAGTGTATTACTGTACAGCAGCGGCTGCATGAAGCGCACGGCGTCATAGCAACCAATGACGTCGTGCGCTCCTGCTGTCAGCAGGAATCCCGGCCGGGTTACCACGGACCTCTCTCTGCCGTGGAACATGGCTGTGTGCATGAGGCCTAACTCCCAGGTTACATGTATGGCAAAGCATAACCAATGGCAAAGCAGTATCATCTCTGTATTTGAGCCTCAGAAGTCAGAGGAAGGATGCATATGTAAATCCTTCGTTTAGTCCATGTGGGACTAAGCTTTTTAGAGGGTAGATCCATCTTGCTTCGTTTTGCTGTAGTTTTCTATCCAAGTTGATTATTCTGGGGCCTAGTGTCATCTTTTGAATCCCCCAAAACTGGAGACCCTGGCTATTACCATTGTGTGTGATTTTAACATGTCCTGACAGGGTTGTATCAGAGTCTATATTAATGCAGCTAAGATGTTTGGATATACGTCTTCTGAGCTCTTGTGTTGTTTTAACTATATATAACCTATAATATATATACATATATATAGTGCCCCCATTGGAGGATCGACAATAACAACGACCCAAACAATGATGCCTCATTTTTTTAGTGCCCGGAGTACCATCCAGGGACGGGGACAAATAATACCAATACGAATTGGCCCAAAGTGGTAGTGACATCACAATAGGGAGGTTTCAAATTTAGTTCTCGCCCTCTCCCTTACTAGCAGTCTGCCCGCAACCTCTGAAGACACCAATGAGTTGGCGAAACATGTCGGCAGTTTGTGAAATGTTTTAAGCAGTGCGTGCACCGGTGACCTGGTTGCATTCCAATAATAACTATATTCTATTGTCTAGATCTCTTATAGATTATACTAACACTGTTGAGCAGTTCTCCTGGTCAATACTATACCGAAAACTAATAGTGCTAGCACCCTCTATAGGACAACCAGTAGACATCACGGTGGCACAGCTGACGGTTTTAAATCACTTAAAGGGGTTATCCGAGTTATGGGAAAAAAAATTAAAACCTCATAAAATTCATCAGGACATACATATACATTGGTTAAGCTTGATTTCTTAAGAGAGAAACCCATACATACACCTTTACATGGTTCTGTTATTGCTGTTTTTACATGCTGAGGGGGCGTATAGCAACAATGCCTGAGCTCTCCCTCATGAATATTTGTGGGCGTGAACAACCTGACCTTCCCCTCACCCTGCTCTGCACAACCTAAGTTTGCATTTAAAAAAACAGTCACATGATCATCTCCTAGCTCACACAGGCAGATCTTCCTGTCACATTGATGATACAGCTACGGCTCTATCTATAAGATGACATATAGCTGTATCCAAGCTACCCCTGTACCCAAGCTACCCCTGTACCCAAGCTACCCCTGTATCCAAGCTATATGATGGACAATTATTTACTTTTTTCCCGGGGGGGTATTAACAGTATAATGGAGACTTGTTGAGGGGGCCAGGGCTGTAATAACAATCCCCAGAAGCGGGAGGGGAACGTGTAAACTGGCCCAAGTGAGGGAAGGAGCCAGACACATACCCTGCTGCTGGAGAAAATCTATCACCTCGGCTCTGGTAAGTATCGCACATGAGCGATCGCTTACCATCACCGAGGCTGTGTGAGGAGAGGGAGAGAGGGGGCGGGCACCAAAGGCTCTGACGTCTCGTTTACAGAGCCGGGCCACTCCCTCAAGCAGGGAGAAGCTTGTAAACGAGACGTCAGTGCCTGAGCAGGGTTGATGACGTCGGGGGTCACATGACCCAAATGTGAACTGGCTAAACAGAGCAAAATAGCTAATGTAAGTGATTTACAAAATAGTTTCATATAATACTATAAGAGTTATTACCATAAATGTATTTAACTCTGATAACCCCTTTAAGCTAGAGCTAGGGTTTTATGACAAGAAATAAGTGCTACGTTTTAGAATGATATATTAGTAACACGTGTAATCAAGAAACCCCACGGAAGCACTCTGTAGTGCTCCCATAGGGTTCCGTTGCGCACCATTTCGCATCTCCGGATTTGTGGACCCATTGAAGTTAATAGGTCCGCATCCGTGATGCGGAATGGCCACAGAACGGCGTCCGTGTATTGCGGATCCACAAATGCGGTCTGCAATACGGCCACGTTCGTGTGAAAGAGGCCTAAGGGTGTGCACACTTATGCAACCATATTTAATTTTTATATTTTTTCTTCCCTCTACCTAAAAGATTTCAGTTTTTTAGATGAGTTGTACAGTTTAAACGTCACATTAAAAAGGTGGAAAAAGTTGTGAAATGATTTATGTTTGTCTAATTTTTTTACATCACAGAAACCTGACATTTTAACAGGGGTGTGTAGACTTTTTATATCTACTGTGTGTGTATATATGTATACACACTCCCCTTATTTTTCGCCCCCACCTCATTAGTGCTGGAGGACCGATCCCGCCCCCCCTTCCCTCCCCGGGCTTTGTACTCATTGCTTCCTGGTCCTTTGCCATCGACTGTGCTGTGACTACGCAGAGTGAAGATGTGTCAGGTCACAGCACAGCAGGAAGGCTACTTTCACGCTAGCGTTTTTGCTGGATCCGGCAGAGTTCAGAAAAAACACTTCCGTTACTGATAATACAACCATCTGCATCCGTTGTATTATCTTTAACATTGCCAAGACGGATCAGTCATAAACTCCATTGAAAGTCAATGGAGGATGGATACGTTTTCTATTGTGGCAGAGAAAATGGATCAGTCCCCATTGACTTGCATTGGGGGCCATGCCGGATTAGTCTTGCTCCGCATCCCAGGACGGAAAGCAAACTACATGTTGCGGTTTTCTCTCCGGTATAGGAACAGAACTAAGCGGAACGGAATGCATTTTGGAGCATTTCGTTCTGTTCAGTTAAGTCCCTATTGACAATGAATGGGGACAAAAATGTAGAGTTTTTTCCGGTATTGAGCCCCTATGACGGATCTCAATACCGGAAAACTAAAACGCTAGTGTGAAAGTAGCAGAAGAAAAAGAACTGAATCCTGAAAGCCCGCAGCATCTGGAGCAGGAGAGGCAAGTTTTTTTTTTATGTGCTCTGAGGCATGGGATTCTGATCTGAGGCATGGGGGTGACAACCCCTATTGCTCAGTGTCTATCTTCGTCGGTCGCAAGCCGATTTTTGTGACAATGGTGCTCGAGTTGTACCAGGGCAACAGTTCCCTGGTGAAGTCGCCCAAAAAGCGAAGAGGAGAAGGACCCAAAAAAGATGCAGGGCTTGTTACAAAAGGGGGATATGAAAGGACACCAATTATCATTGCGAAACCTGCCCTGAGCATGACGGATTGTTTCCGAATCTACCATCCTAATCTCATCCATTGATTAATTTAATTATTTATGCTACCTGTAGTTTTACCACTTTATATCTCTGATTTAGTCCACATAGCTTACATATCCACTTTTCACCAACCACAACATATTCATTTCTGTGAGACACCTGTACAGGGGTTCCCTTTCCAAAATGTGGTCACTTCTTGGAGTTTTCTATTTCTGGGTACCTCAGGAATTTTTTTTACATTTGACATGGCACCTAAAATCCATGTCTGCCAAATCTATATGTCGAAGTTATGTTGTGCGCCCATACAGCAGTCTACTAGGAAATATGGGGTGTTGCCAGGGAGAAAAATGTGTAACAAATAGTGGGATCATTTTTCCCGTTACCCCTTGTGAAAAAGAAAAATTGCACCTAAAGTGACTTTTTCATGTGTAATTTTTCATTTTTACAGACGTCTGCTTTTAAACAGTTTGACAAGTGTTTCTGCCTTCTGTGAAACACCCGTTTAGTTAAAGGCGCCCTTTCCACGCCTTTACAAAATGGTGTCACTTTTTGGGGCTTCCATTCTAGGGGTGCATCTGGCGGCCTTCAATATAGACATGACGCCTGTTTCAACCTTAAGTGACTTTCTTGTAAAAAAAAATGTACACCTTTGGAGTCCAAGTGCTCACTAAACGCTTTGAAAGATTCGTTGACGGTGTAGTTTCCAAAATGGGGTAAATCTTTTGGGGTTTCTACTCTAGGGGTGCATCAGGCAGTCATCAATTGTGACAAGTTGCATGAAAATTATTCCGGTGAAATGTGCCCCCCCCCCCCAAAATCTATACTCTGCACCCTCCTGTTTGCCCATACAGCAATTTACGACAACATACAGGATGTTTCTGTAATCTGCAGAATTAGGCCTCTTTCACACGGGCGAGATTTCCGCGCGGGTACATAGCGTAAGGTGAACACATTGCACCCGCACTGAATCCGGACCCATTCAATTCTATGGGGCTGTGCACATTAGCGGTGATTTTCACGCATCAATTGTGCGTTGCGTGAAAATTGCAGCATGCTTTTTTTTGTGCATTTTTCACGCAACGCAGGCCACATAGAAGTGAATGGGGCTGAGAAAAAATCGCAAGCATCTGCAAGCAAGTGTGGATGCGGTGCGATTTTCACGCATGGTTGCTAGGAGATGATCGGGATGAAAAACGAGCAAAATAGAGCATCCTGCGATTTTCACGCACCGCTCATGTGCACAGCCCCGTAGAAATGAATGGGTCCGGATTCAGTGTGGGTGCAATGTGTTCACCTCACGCATTGCACCCGCGCAGAAATCTCGCCCGTGTGAAAGAGGCCTAATTCTGCAGATTACAGAAACATCCTATATGTTGTCGTAAATAGCATTCTTAATACGATATATATTGCGATAAATGCTCATTTAGAATAAAAAAAACATTTACTAGTACTTCCTCGTTGACCCCATACATTATAATGTCTGGTTGATGTCCCCATACAGTAATATAGCTAAGTTACCCCGCCAAGAACAGGGTCACAATTCCCCCCCAATTTGATGGAGCGGCCAGTCAGGCATGCACCCTGCAGCTCCATTTATTCTCTATGGGAGTGCTGGAGATAGCAGCAATCCGGCATCTTCGGGTGCGCCCATAGAAAATGGGACATGCTAGCAGAAAACCCTGATAAGTGGGTTGTTCGGTGTGTCCCCTTTATAGGTACATACTGGCATCATAAACATGGCTTTCAGTCAAAGGAAATAATAAGGACAATTTTATTGGTACCATTTTTGGGTACATATGATTTTTTGATCGCTTGGTGTTGCACTTTTTGTGATGTTAGGTGACAAAAAAAAAAGGCACTGTTTAATTTTTATTTTTTTACGATGTTCAGCTGAGGGGTTAGGTCATGTGATATTTCTATAGTGCAGGTTGTTATGGACGCGGCAATACCTAATAGGTCTACTTTTTTATTTCACTTTAACACAATAATAGCATTTTTTTTTTTCATCGATTTTCTTATGTAGGGGCTCATTTTTTGCAGGATGAGGTAACCGTTTTATTGGTACCATTTTGTGGGACATCCACCTTTTTGATCGCTTGGTGTTGCATTTTTTTTTACATCTGTACTGTAATGCATTGCCTGTTAGTGTATTACTCTGTGTAATACACTTACAGGTTACCTAGGAGACCCAGCCTGAGGCTGGATTTCCTAGGCCCCCATAGAAGGCAAGTCCCAATGCCGTGCAAGGCATTGGGCAGCCTGTGCATGGCATTGGGCTGCCTTGTCATCCATCGGGTCCCCGCCACAGCAGAGCAGGGACCCGATGGGCTCAGTCACCCGCCGCAAACCTCTTCTATGCCATGGTCAGCGCTGCGCACGCCATATAAGGGGTTAATCGGATACAGCAGGGGCCCGGCTATCAGGGACTGCCGGGCACCTGCAGTAATCGGGCGCACACCGCTCTGGTTCACGCCCGATCACCATGACATAATAGTACATCAAAATGCGGCACTATTACGTCTTATGTCGGAAAGGGGTTAATAACTGTTTGCCCATTTAAGGGTCCAGAACTTGTGATCTTTTAATCCCTTGTCCTATTCACCCTAATAGAGGTCTAATAGGGTGAATAGGACTTTACACTCTCCTTGCTGCCCTGTGCACAAACCAGCAGGGAGCTTACCATGGCAGCCAATGATCAGTAGAGTCCTGGCTGCCATGGTAACCAATCGGAGCCCCACGCTTTCACTGTTGGGTCTTTGATCGGAAGCTGCCACTGCCACCAATGAATATTCTGAGGAGGAGGGGAGGGCACCCTGTGGCCACTGCACCACCAATGAATATAATTAATATATCACACAGCCGGCACCCAGCCTCAATGACAGGGATCCCGCCGAACCTTGCCAATTAACCCCTCAGGTGCTGCTCAATGCACTTATCATTGTTGGTGCATCGGCCACAGCTCCTCCCCACTCACCACACTTGTCATTGGTGGTGCAGCAGCAGCCAAATCAGAGGAGAGGGAGGGACTGTCTCCTTCTCCACTGTGCCGCATGTTTTAGAGGCAGTCAGCGCTCAAGTGCGACTGCCTCTATGACGTCACTTAAAATACCGCTGTAATTAAGAAACAGCGATATCGCCATTTAATACCATGGTATATCATCAATACCAGTATAATACCCAACCCTAAATCAGGGTAATAGATATTGAGTTGTGTTTGGCTGTTAACTCTTGCTGTGTTACATGAAAAAGAAAAATGGATGGAAATGGAAAATCTGCCATCACCATTTTCCTTTAACCCCTTAAGGACACGGCCATATTTCACCTTAAGGACCAGGCCAGTTTTTGCAAATCTGACCAGTGTCACTTTATGCGGTGATAACTTGAAAACGCTTTTACTTATCCAGGCCATTCAGAGATTGTTTTGTCGCCACATATTGTACTTCAGGACACTGGTAAAATGAAGTAAAAAAAAATTAAAAATTAATTTATTTAAAAAAAATACCAAATTTAACTAAATTTGGGAACAATTAGCAAATTTCCAAGTTTCAATTTCTCTACTTCTATAACATATAGTAATACCTCCAAAAATAGTTATTACTTTACATTCCCCATATGTTTACTTCCTGTTTGGATCATTTTGGGAATGCCATTTTAGTTTTTGGGGACGTTACAATGCTTAGAAGTTTAGAAGCAAATCTTGATAATTTTCAAAAACCCAATTTTTAGGAACCAGTTCAGGTCTGAAGTTACTTTGTGAGGCTTACATAATAGAAGCCACCCAAAAATGACCCCATTCTAGAAACTACACCCCTCAAGGTATTCAAAAATGATTTTACAAACATCATTAACTCTTTAGGTGCTCCACATGAGTTATTGGCAAATGGAGATAAAATTTCCGAATTTAAATTTTTTGCCAAATTTTCAATTTTAATCCATTTTTTCCACTAACAAAGCAAGGGTTAACAGCCAAACAAAACTCTATATTTAGTGCCCTGACTCTGCGGTTTACAGAAACACCCCATATGTGGTCGTACACTACTGTACGGCCACACGGCAGGGCGTAGAGGGAAAGGAGCGCAGTGTAGTTTTTGGAAGGCAGATTTTGCTGGACTGGTTTATTTACACCATGTCACATTTGAAGCCCCCCTGATTCACCCCTACAGTAGAAACTCCCTAAAAGTGACCCGATTTTGGAAACTACGGGATAAGGTGGCGGTTTTGTTGGGACTATTTTAAGGGTACATAAGATTTTTAGTTGCTCTATATTACATTTTTGTGAGGTAAGGTTACCAAAAATAGAAATTCTGAAATTTCATCTCCATTTGCCATAAACTGTTGAGGAACACCTAAATGGTTAATAAAGTTTGTAAAATCAGTTTTGAATACCTTGAGGGGTGTAGATTCTTAGATGGGGTCACTTTTATGGAGTTTCTACTCTAGGGGTGCATAAGGGGTTCTTCAAATGGGACATGGTGTAAAAAAAAAAAAAAAAAAAAAAAATCTGCGTTCCAGAAACCATATGTCATTACTTTCCTTTTGCGCCCTGCAGTTTGGTCATACAGCAGTTTACGACCACATATTGGGCGTTTCTGTAAATTGCAGAATCAGGGTAATAAATATAAAGTTTTGTTTGGCTGTTAACCCTTGCTTTGTTACCGGAAATAGATTAACTTCTACCATATACCGATTGTAGGCGACGATACAAATCAGGCTTGAGGACAGTTGCCGCAGGTACCTTGCACAGGGACAGGGGTGATGCAGTTACCGTGAATTGTGGACAGTACAAGGACATCCCTCTTGTCCTTATATCTGACCAGCAGCAGATTTCCACAGGTAAGGGCACGGGTCTCACCCCTGGGGACAGGTACCTGGAGGGGGTAGAAAGCCTGCATTGATTTTTCCACATGGTCCCACAAGCGGACGTGGATCTGGCGGCGAGGAACTGGAACAAGGGGATACTAGTATAAAAGTTATCCACATACAGGTGGTAAACCTTATCTAGCAGGTGGTGCATAAGGTCCCACACAAGTTTCCCGCTAACACCCAGAGTGGGGGGACATTCTGGGGGTTGAATATGGGAATCTCACCCCTCGTACACATGAAACTTGTAAGTGTACCCTGAGGTACTCTCACAAAGTTTGTACAGCTTCACGCCATACCTCGCCCGCTTAGAGGGAACATACTGGCGGAAAGTTAGCAACCGCGACCTCCCTTCCAGGTACATAGGCCTCCACAAATTTGGCCCCAAAGTGATCCATGACCGGCCTGATTTTGTACATTTCCGGATGGCCTCAAACCGGGTACGTATCCTGGCCAAACTGTCTGGTAGAGGACGTCCCCACTCCAGTACTGCCTGACACTTTTTATTTTTTGACTAGGCCCATGTGCAGCACGAGGCCCCAAAATGTCCTCATCTCGGCTGCACTGACCGGAATCCAGCCACTGGGCCTAGCAAAAAGAGAGCCCGGGTGTTGAGCAACGAACTGTTGGGCATACAGATTCATTTGCTCCACCATTAGATTTACAAAGTGGTCACTGAAAAAAAGACTAAAAGTAGTCGTATTCAATGAAGCCCACTGTGGAAATCTGGATTCCTGGTTGGCCTACAAAATCTGGAATTGCAGGCTCAAAATTCTCTGGAATACACCAGACAAGTTCATCGGCAGGGGGCTCAGGTGGACTGATCTGGTGGGCCGGAAAACTAGTACGAACCCCAGAGCTACTCGTACTAGCGTGGGCCACAGGGTCACTGGCATGGAGGTCCCCATGATCTGCCTTGGGGGCTCATCTTTATTGCTACATAATGAGGAGGACACGGATGACAACAGGAAAGTGGGGTCATCCTTGTCCTCACTGGGGCTCTCGGACTCTGAAGTAAGCAGGGCGTATGCCTCCTCGGCCAAGAACGTCCAGCGGGCCATAGGGGTGTGTGTAAATCTTTATTTAGTGTGTGTGGGCACAGGTCTTCGCGAACTTTGCCCTACAGCTAAAATAAATAAAAAAATAAATAAAAGTTATAAATGCGCTGTGGGGTGGGTGAAGCGTTAACAGTGGCCGGACGCAAAGAGTGCCGGCCACAGTCAGGGCCCGAAAAAAATAAATAAAAAATAAGTGTGTGGACCCCAGACACCCGATCAAGGTGCTAAAAGTGCGGAAGGAAAAAAAACAAAACTTTTTCCCCCTATCTATCCCTGCCGATAGGCATTGACCCACTGATTGATTTCAGCAGGCACCAGGTTCCGATAACCGCCCGCCCTGCGGCAGTGATCGGAACTACACATGACGTACTGGAATAGTCATGTGTCCTTAAAGGGACACTGACAGGCCAAAACAGCATATATAGTTAGATATATCACATTACAGGTCTTATACAGTCTTTTAAAAGCATATAAGTATCCCCCCTGTCCACCTTATAAAGAGCGAAATATAAAGTTTTATAACCTGCTTCTTCGGTCAGCAATCTGCCCAAGGGGCGGCGTTTCATGTGAAAATGCGCCCAGCCAGCCTTCCCAACTGCCGTTCTTAAGCCCCGCCCAGCTCATCATTATTCACTTCGCTGGGCGGCGGCTAGAACTCTCCCCAGTCCCGATCCTGCGCCTGCGCAATTCAATCCTCCGGGCATCGTTCATGCCCAATCTTCTGCGCCTGCGCCCCGCCGTGCCGTTAGATCGCGCCTGCGTACACACACCAGCCTGCGTCTTCGACACAGCACCATGGGTATATGTCCAACTACCACTAGGAGGTGACACTAGACATAAAAAAGTGTTGGCTCCTCCCCGTTGGGCTATACCCTCCCCACAGACACTAGGCAGATCAGTTTGTACCAAAAGCAGTAGGAGAGAGAAAAAAGGCAAGGAACCAACAACTCCCGTACCGGGAAAGATCAAGAGACCAGCCCGGAGAAGCGGAAGTAAAAAACATAGGGTGGGATCTGTGTCCCCCAATGCCTACTACGAGAAAAGGATTTTACGGTGAGTACAAAAAATCCTATCTTCTCGTGCATGGCATTGGGGGACACAGCACCATGGGACGTCCCAAAGAAGTCCCCGAGGGTGGGAAAAGAACAGCCATGCAAACTGTTGGGCATACAGGTGCGGAAGAACCATGTGACCCAACAGGAGAAGGCACGGAATAGGCAGGAAGCCACATAAGGGAGAAACCCCAAGGAAGCCACAGTAATGACTGCCAGCACCCCAGGACAAATGCCTGGGAGAACGACACAAATGCAAAGAGAAGGCAAAGGGGAACACCGAGCTCAGCCGAAGGCTGGAGAGAAAGTAGGACAGCACAGCGTATTGGAGCCACATAACATTCTAATAGTCTCACGCGAAAGCACAAACACCCTGAGGCCAACCCCTGACGGACCAGGGGCATAGAATCACTGAAGGCCAAGCGAGTGAGGGAAGCCATAGCAAGGCTCACATGTGAAGGGAGCAGGTCTCCCCTCACCGCAAAGCAGGTGAAGAAGTTAAGCTCCCTATTGAAAGGAAAAAAATCCCAAAGGCGCTAAGGGAAACCACCAACCCTTGGAAGGGAAAGGGGGTTGTAAGTAAGAAGCAGAAAAAGAGAAAAGATAAGACCTGCATCCCCAAACTAGGGGACGAGGAACGAGCCTCTCAAAACAAAATATCGCTGAGAAGCGCAAGACTGGAGAAACTCCGGCCAAATGAAGTATCAGGGAAGGAAATCTCAGCAGGGGCACACTGGAGTGAGGGAAGCCATAGCAAGGCTCACATAT
This sequence comes from Bufo bufo, assembly GCF_905171765.1. NCBI lineage: Eukaryota > Metazoa > Chordata > Amphibia > Anura > Bufonidae > Bufo > Bufo bufo. The sequence goes on from NC_053397.1 coordinate 138,440,457, forward strand.
GAAGGGAGCAGGACTCCCCCCACCGCGAAGCAGGTGATGAAGAGAAGCGTCCTATTGAAAGGTGAAAACCCCAAAAGGCGCTAAGAAAAACCACCAACCCTTGGAAAGGGAGGGGGTTGCAAGTAAAGGCTAGGAAAAAAGAAAAGATAAGATAAGCCCTGCATCCCAAAACCAGGAGACTAAGAACGAGCCTCTGAAAACAAAATATCGCTGAGAAGCGCAAGACCGGAGAAACTCCGGCCAAATGAAGTATCAGGGAGATGCAGGCCCAGGAAACTCAGCAGGGACACTGGACTGAGGGACATGGGAGGAGAAGGAGAGCACTCCCAACAGACTAAGGAGAAAGGTTCTACAAACAGGAGGAAGTCCCTCCCGAAGGAGACCATAAGGTGGAAATGCAGACCGTAGCACTAAACCACTCAACACCAGGTACTGGAGGTGGGAGGATGGGAAGATAGACACGAATCCCAAGAGGTCCACAAGGCTATTGGAACCCACAAGGGGAACAATCAACCCAGAATATCCAAGAAAAAATGAAAGGAACCATCATATGGGAAGGAATTGGCCATGGACAACTAGCCATTCAAAGAATAGTGGCTAGCAATCTGCATACATTGTCCCGGGGAGGGCAAGTACAGCGGCTTGGGTTGTACCACTAAAACGACAGACACCCATATGCATAAGGAATGGAGAAGTCCCCATAAAAGAAACGGGAGTGAATACACGAAATATAGAAGCCAGCTGCGACCAACATACAGAAGACTCCCAGGGGGAGAGAGTACCAGACGGGCACAGACAATAGCAAGGTCCCAGGGGACTGCCCTCTGTTAGATAGTACAACTAAGCAGAGAATATAAGGGAACACCCGGACCCAGAAGGAACTACGGAACCCTGTCCGATGCCAGAGCAATCAGCAGAAAATTCAGCTACCAGGCAGGTGTGTGGCGCTCAGTGGCTCTGTCCCTAAATCATCAGGGAGGACGTCCAGCGAGGATAATGTCGCTGACCCCAGACGGATTCCGTGTGGCGGAGGAAATCCAGTGAGGGCCAAAAACTGCTGCAGCGGGCGGTGCAGACCAAGCTACGTACCCCAACACGGAGAAGATGCAGTGGAGATCACTGTACTCCACCAGGAATGGTCCGCCCTGTAATAGAAAACAATGTGGGGTACTCCTTTATAACACGGGGAACGCGGAGCGCAGCAGACAGTAGTATTTGATAGGGATAGCAGGAGCAACCCTAGCACAAAAGCCAACAACCACCTGGCCATGGTATAGGGAGCGTGGTTGTAGGTGGACCACCCATCAGATCAGAACAGATCAGCCCTATACTGGGAACACCAGAAATAGCAAAAGACCGACAAGGTGGAGGAGGGGGTTGGGCTGGCCCACCCCTGCCAGATATGGTTACCATGTACATGCTGAACCAGGATGGCCGTTGTGGACAGTGCCTTGAGAAGTACAAGGAGCACGACAGTAACGGAGTGGCAGATGTATGGAAGAACCAAAAAGGGGAGTAACCAACATTCGCAGCACAGATTAGAGCCCGGGGAAGGAAACACCCAGTAATACAGAAACTGTATGGGCCACAGATTGCACCATAGGGCCCAGCACGTGGGTACTAAAAATACACGGCTAAAACCGAGGTAAAGTGGCTGCATGTTGCACTCTAAGGAGGGTGGAAACAAAGCCACAGCATCCGGGAATGCGACCGCATTTGGAGGGAGCAGGTCCTCAAACTGTAAGGTAGAAATACGGCTGTGTAGTGTAGAGATACGACCAGAGAGGTGCAATGGTACAGCATTTGGAGATGGTAGAGATACTAGATTTAAGATTAGAGCGATGTGGCCACATGGTGAACCCTAGGACCAGAGAAGTGTAACGGCTGCCCCTTAGCAATGGTACCTATATTCCGCTCGGGAAGGGGAAAATAGGGCCGCACGGTACCACAAAGAACGACAGGTGCACCCCACAATTAAGTAAGTGCAATGGCAACTGAAGGAGGCCCTCTATTCCACCAGAAAAGAGGGAAACAGGGCCGCATAGTACACCATAGAGCCAGACAGGTGTAACTGCTGCAGCATCAGAGACGGTGCAGGAACTCTACCTAAGAAGGGAGAAAGATGGCTGCTTGGTGCACACTATGATGAGGTAGGTGCAGTGGCCGCGGCAATAAAAGGTGGCCTCAATATCTCGTCCGGTAAGGGAGAAATAGTGCCGCAAGGTACACCATAAGGCCAGACAGGAGCAACAGCCTCTGGAGATAGTGAAGGTACTCTACCATGAAGGGAACAATGTGGCAGCCTGGTGCCCACTAGAACCAAACAGAGGCAATTGCTACAGCAATTGAGAGTGGCCTCTATATCTCGCCGGAAAGGGAGAAATAGTGCCGCACGGAACACAAAAGAGCCCGCCAGGGATACTGGAAACAGCATCAGGAGATGGTGTAGGTACTCTACCCGTGAAGGGAGCAAGGTGGCTGGAAACAGACAGCTGCAATTGCTACGGCAATTGAAGGCGGCCTGTATATCTCGCCCGGAAGGGGGAAATAGTGCCGCATGGAACACCATAGAGCCAGTCAGTCAGAGGAACTCTACCTATGAAAGTAACAAGGCGGCTGGAAACAGACAGATGTAATCGCCACGGCATAGAAGCCAGCCAGTATTCTCTGGTACGGGCACTACAAAAGAACCTTTAGAGGCTGAGAAGGGTTACCAACCCTACAAGTGGCGTCTGCCTGAATTATCAGCTTGCCCAGAACATAGCCCCTGTATAGGGGAACCAGGAAGGTCTGTCGTGTACAGCCTACGAGGGCGTACGTACCAGAGACACTGTAGGTGTGCCAGTTGTTAAGCACAGTGACGACTGCCTTACCTGTGCGGTAATTACCTGTGCAGGCAGGAGAGCGCCATCCGAAAGTCCACTAGAGGGGTACCAAACCTGGGTAGGGTAGGTACCACCATGCACGTTTGACTTGACCACACAGAGGGATTCTGCATGGTGGAAGACCGCCTGATGCTCTGTTCGAGGGAAACGGTGCAGAGGTGTCCCCAGAGGCAACTGACAGAGAAGGCTTCGTCACCAGCCTCAGGCATGTCCTGGGGCGACCCGAGGATGCCGAGGAGGGGTGGAAGCTAGTTGAGACCACCCGAGGAGGGTCCGTGGGCTACTCCTTGCGTGACCCTGTACCTGAGCGTGACCCATCTGTAGGGAGGAACCTGGTGGTGGTAGGGGGGGGGGGGGGGGAGAACGCAATTTGTAGGCAGCGCTCCAGCGACCCCGTCTGGGATTGGGCGGGTCAGGCAAGGTTCCCATGGCTTGACATGGAGGGAGCCCATTCAGGGGGGGGCCTACACACAAAAGGGTGGGAGGGGGACAAGGCGACCACATGGAAACCTCCGTAGACAACGGACGCACGTGAAATACGTGGCAATCCAATAGGGAGGCTGGGAGAGGAGGCCCTCATAGAGCAGCAGGGCTGTCCTATCTGTCCCCAGATGTCACGTTCCCCAAGAGGTGCTGCAGCTATAGAGCAAGTGGCAGGGATGCAGGAGAATGCAGCAATAGAGAGGGGAGGGAGGGAAAAGAGCCTGCGGAGTAATTCAGCCAGAGGCTGCCTACCAGACCCCAGGAGCTGTGCAGCGCACCCCAAGCAGGAGAGCAGAAGATGGCGACCTGAGAGAGTAGGAGCAGACAGCCAGAGGAAGAACCGTCCCTCAGAGAGAGCAGGGAACCTGGGGCTGGATTGGCAGGCAGGAGAGGCCCCGCCCAGGCTCCCCCCACGGAGGGGAGAGGACGGAGTAAGCCTGGGAAGGGAGAAAGTGGGCGGGGAGTTGCGGCCTAGTAGGCCGGAAAAGCCGGGGTCTAAATTAGTGGAGCGCTGCCGCGACGAACGGGGGCCAGGTGGGGGAGAAAACTGAAGAAGCGACCCCCAGAGAGTGAAAAATGGAAGGCCAGGGGGATTCTGGGGCCAGGATACAGCTGAGAGATAAAAGTTTCTGTTGGGACCTGAACCCACAACCTGCTGTATCAGAGGCAAGGCATTTTCCCACACAGCAATGGAGCTGTATTAGGTATGCGGGAAGGGAGGAGAGGAGGGAACGCGCCCAGGCCCGGGAAGGAGGGTGGGAGACCCTAATCTAACATACTCACCCTCAGACGTCTTCAGGCGCAGCAGTAACCACCCCCTCGGCGACTCAACACGGGAACTGTGGGACTGCCAGAATTCCACTGCGGAAGCAGATTTGGGGACTGGGTGGCTGCCAGGTACCCAAGTACGCGCCCGCAGGGGGGCAACTAAAGTGGAACACGATGGCGCCACCCCTGCCCCAGGCCGGAACCTGCAGAAAAGAGAAAGAAAAAATAATTAAAGAAAAAATAAAAAGTAGCAGGATGACCTGCACAAAAAACAGGTCAGGTCTGCCTCCTACGGACACTAGAACAAGACTGGTCTGCCTAGTGTCTGTGGAGAGGGTATAGCCCAACGGGGAGGAGCCAACACTTTTTTATATGTCTAGTGTCGCCTCCTAGTGGTAGTTGGACATATACCCATGGTGCTGTGTCCCCCAATGCCATGCACGAGAAAGCAATAACTGAACTGAGCTCCTTTAGAACTCTAGGGTGTAATCGATCTGGGGACTTGTTCACTTTTAATTTTTTTACCATATTAAGGACAATATCTACAGTCAACCAGTTAAGTATGTTATTTGAGGTATTTACACCAGTGACACCACCCTCATGAGATGCCCTCTCTTTTGTATATTCAGAGGAGAAAAAAAAAAAAAAAACATTTTAGGAGCTCTGCCTTCTCTTGATCCCCAATGACAACGCCCCGTTACTATGATTTACGGGTCCTACTGGTATTTTTGCACTTATGTATTTCAGAAATGCTTTGGGGTTGTTCTTACTTTCCTTTGGCCACCTATATTTCATTGTGTATTTTTGCAGATTTTATTATCCCCTTACATAATTTATTTATTTATTTATACTTTTAAAGCGAACCTTTCGCCTGGATTTCACTTAATAAACTATCACCAGTACCTTATAGATTATCCTCATTGTGTTTCCATACAGTCTTGTGCAGCTTTCCTGCGATGTATATTCATGAAAAAGACGACTTATAAAGTACTCTTCTCCAGCTCCTGAAGTCACGGTAGAAGTCAAGGGGGTAGCCCTTCCCTCACTCCAGGCTGTAACTCCCCTGCCCTAACCCCGCCTCTAAGCAGTGTAATTGACACCCGGCTCAGTCGCCGGGACCGCGTTTGTACAGGCGGCGCATGCGCCGTCGGCCTCAGTAGCAGCGCGATTCCGTCTATCGCGCGGACTCAAGCGCGATCCTGTAACTGAATCGCGCATGCGCCGTCCCCGATGCCTGCCTGTCTGTCTTCTCTTCCTCACGCGCGATTCAGTTACAGGATCGCGCTCGAGTCAGACGGCGCATGCGCTGCCTGTACAAGCGCGGTCCCAGCGACTGAGCCGGGTGTCAATTACACTGCTTAGAGGCGGGGTTAGGGCAGGGGAGTTACAGCCTGGAGTGAGGGAAGGGCTACCCCTTTGACTTCTACCGTGACTTCAGGAGCTGGAAAGGAGGACTTTAAGTCGTTTTTTTAATGAATATACATTGCAGGAAAGCGGCACAAGACTGTATGGAAACACAATGAGGATAATCTATAAAAGGTACTGGTGATAATTTATTAAGTGAAATCCAGGTGAAAGGTTCGCTTTAAAGGCTACAGCTGACCCCTCAGATTAGAATTTTATAAAGGCCCTTTTTTTTGTCATTTCCTGCCCTTTTTACACTATTTGTAAGCCATTCACTTGTACTTGTTACCTCTAGGAATGTATTTAACAATATACTTACCCAAAGTAGATTTAAAGCACTCCCATTTAGCATTAGTGTCATTATGTGACAATAGTTACTCCCAGTCTATGTCCTGAAGTGCAGCGCTCAACCATGGGAAATTAACCCTAATTTAAAAAAAAATTTTTGTGTTTTTGCCCTACTGACCCGATTTTGTTTTTTACAGTTTGGTTGGAATATAATAATATTGCAGTCACTGTTACCAAGGTTTTCATGTACAGTGACATTTACCACAAGCTATGCATTGTTAGAAATTACGAGATCCTAAACGCACCTTCTACAGAGACGAGCAATCAGTTAAAAGTCAAGGAGGAGGACTTGAGATGTCATCTCCTGCAGGTGGCCGAGAGGAAGCGTCTCTTTTATAAACTAACGTTTTGCGGAAGGAGAGAAAGTGGGACATATGCTCTCAATGATAGCTAAAGCGCAGCTGGGTTCTCCGTGTATTACAAGTCTGGTTGACTCTAGTGGAATCTTGAGGAGAGATACTGGGGGTATACTAAATGTACTAGGCGACTTTTACTCTTCCCTGTACTCATCTAACACAGCTTGCACAGACTCTGATATTGACGGGTTTTTGCAGGGGTTAGATCTTAATCGGTTGTCACAGGAGGATAGGTTGTTACTAGATGCCCCGATTGAACTGGAAGAATTAAGGGTAGCAGTGGGTTCCATGGCCAATGATAAAGCGTCAGGTCTTGATGGTCTCCCGGTGGAGATATACAAGGCTTTCACGGACACATTGCTCCCTGAGCTGTTGAAAGTACTAAATTACTCTTTGGAAGTGGGTGTGCTACCGTCCTCCATGCAAGAGGCGTTGATAGTGGTCATTCCCAAGCCAGATAAGGATCATTCGCTGCCCAACTCATAGACCGATTGCATTATTATCAACAGATGTTAAGGTGCTGGCGAAGGTCTTGGCCAATCGTCTCTCTAAAGTTATATTATCCATTATACACCCAGACCAGACTGGTTTTATGCCCCAAAAATCGACTGTAATTAATATAAGAAGAGTCTTTGCTAGTCTACAAGTACCCGCTGATAATATGGGGGACAGAGCTATATTTTCTTTGGACGCGGCCAAGGCCTTCGACAGCATAGAGTGGCAGTTCCTATGGCGTACTTTGGAATATATGGGGTTTGGGGGCACGTTCATTTCATGGGTGAAAGTGCTATATTCTAACCCCAAAGCGAGTATTAGGGCGAAAGGGGGGGGTGTCCGCGAAATTCCATTTGAGGAGGGGCACACGCCAGGGGTGTCCATTGTCGCCCCTGTTATTTGCAGTGGCGATAGAACCTTTGGCAGCGGCAATACGCAAATCCCCTAATATCCAGGGCTTTAGGTATGGGGAGGTGCAAAACAAAGTGGCGATGTAGGAGGATGATACTCTTCTATTTTTGGGAGACACTGAATCCTCTTTGGTTACAGTTATGTCGATCATTGACCAGTTTGGCAAAATGTCTGGTTTGACCATAAATTGGCATAAATCTGCGCTGATGCTCATTGATGGTCAGGCTAAGTCACGTGTGATAACAGACAGGAGTATCCCCTGCGTGGAATCTTTTAAATACTTAGGAATATATATGTCTCCCAAGATTAATGAATTTGAGCGACTTAATCTTGAGCCTCTGTTACTTAAGTTTCGGAACAAAATTAAGGCATGGTGTAAACTATATCTATCAGTGGCGGGAAGGACGAATCTTCTCAAGATGATACTAATGCATCAGTTGCTTCATATTTTGCAAAACTCCCCGGTGTGGCTTCCAAAGAATAGATTTGACAAAATCAACTCCATTTTTCGGGAGCTCATTTGGCGCAAGGCCCAACCTAGGATCAAACTGGAAACGTTGCAATACGCCAAGTCAGAGGGGGGACTGGCGGTGCCGAATCCCTGGTTATATTTTTTGGCTGCGCAGAGTCAACACTTCAAGGGATGGTTAGACCCCGAGGCTAGAGACGTGACCAGTCAGATATTTCAATATCAATTGAAAAGCCGGGACCTTTTGTTGCTACTGGAAGGGGCAGAAGTTCGTCAGGGAGGTCCAATGGGTGCATTAGGCTACACTATATATAAAACCTGGAGTGATATAAAACAGTTAAGAAAGGTTGAAGGAACTACGGAATATACTCCTATATGGGGAAACCCTGGGATGCCCGAATTTGTCTCTTTGGAGGGATTTGGGGATTGGAGACGGAAGGGGATTCTAAGAATAGGCCATCTACTTGAGGGGGAACCCTTTGCATCTTTTACTACGATGCAGGAATTGTATGGTATACCTAGAAGCCAATTTTATAAATATCTCCAAATACACCATGCGTATAACACGAGATTCAAAAACAATGCTGCAGTGTCAAAGAGAGATATGGCTTTGCACCACATTATATCCAAAGGGGTAAGGAGAGGGATGATATCCATGACTTATAAACTTCTTCTAGATAATTATTTGATGTCTTACCCTCTGTCCAGAATGCACAAGTGGGAACAGGATGTAGGGACTCTCTCTACTGACCAGTGGTCAGACATTCTTAAAGCAATACCGTTATCCTCCTTGAGTGAAGGGGGTAAGCTTTCGCAGCTGTTTATTGTCCACAGAGTCTAAGACACCAGTCTTTTTGCATCGTTTGGGTTATAGACCCAATGCTGATTGTCCTCGGTGCACTCTGCGGATCTTATACATATGCTGTGGAGCTGTGAGAAACTGAGGAGATACTGGAGGAAGGTATTGAAAGTCATACATGATGTATATAAGGTGCAAATACCGTATGATCCCAAGGTGTGCATTCTGGGTTATGTATCAGAGATTGCAACGGAGCATTTGTATAAAGTAGCAGTGGGTCGGCTATTATATGTGGCAAGAAAGCTGATAGCCTTGCACTGGATACAGACGGATCCTCCAACCCTTAGAGAATTCATACGCAAAGTTGACACAATGCTGGTTTATGAGAAGCCTATATTTCAGAAGAGGGGGTGTCCCACAAAGTTTGAAAAGCTTTGGGACTCTTGGCTTTTGTTTAGGCGTTTGAACAATAATATTTGGTAAAGATCACCAACACCATGGGGGTAGGATGGGGGGCAGGGGAGGGAGGGGTTATAAGTTGTATCATTCTATATGCTAAGGTCTGAGTTCTGATCAAGTCTGTATGTGATATTAAGAAAAAAATGTCATTGCTATATTACGCTGTAAGATTATATCATTGCGGTTATTGGCGATGTTAATAAAAAAGGATCTGATTTAAAAAGAAATTACGAGATCCAGCAGAGCGGGGGGTTAAATAACAGGGTTCGGATCGATCGCCGTTCCCAGTTATAGCCAGGTGCCTGCTGTATTATATAGCCAGCATCCGCTTTGTATGGAGTGGGCTAACTGCAGCAGCCTGGTCCATACAATTCCGGGCGAATAATTCAGGTACGGCTTTATATGTTAAAGATCAGTACAGGCTGTAATTACACTGGTTGACAGATACAATTAAAAATCTGTTGCCGCTGCTTGTTTACACACTGCAGCCAATCACTCCTCAGTGGTTTAAGACTAAGGACTGCAATTGACTGTAGCTATAAGTAAAGAAACCAATACTTAGCAAAAAAAATAAAAATTACCATCTCCCAAAGCGTTTATTGCTTCCATCTTCTTTTCATTTGCCTGGTTCATCATTTCTTCTGTAACCTAAAAAAACATAGGAACAATATACACTAAGCATGCCTGTCATGATCAGTGTACACAGTTGGCATAATTACAAGAAACACAATTAATATTGTCACCTCTACGTCATCATTTCCCATTTCTTGAGGGTCTTCATCATCTGGAGCAATCACTCCTTCATTATCAATTTCTAGAACAAAATGAATATATACATATTAACTATGACCAATAACATACTAATTCAAATAACGCAGAAGTTGTCATATATCTTCTATATGAAAAAGAATCTTCATATAAAAGAGGATAAAAAAAATAAAAAATATATCATCCTTCAGGCGGACATAAAAAAAATGCCTCTAAGTTCTTTTTATCAAATATCTTAATTTGATTTGTGCAAGCAGTGAAACAAAGGAACAATTGTATATGCAAAAATATCTAATCGTTTATTATAAAAACAATACAACTGCAAAACAAATGATGAAGTTACAACGTAACATCCAAAATGTACCACACGGTGGTGTTAACACACCCCTATCTGATCAGCACAGTACGATTTATTGATTTATGACAACCAGTGTCATACTTTTAACAAACGGACTCATATACCAAGAGAAACTTAGGATCTTCTGTTATCAAACAGGCTATAACAATAAAACAGGGATTTACAGGAAAATAACCGTTGTTATCCCTTGACTCTGTTTTCCTATGACCAATCAAAAATATATGATATTAATATGATAAAATATTCAACTCGGCAATCAGACTAGGGAAAATAACTTTCCAAGGGTTTAGTCCTCTTATCAAATAATGTCAGATCTTCCATTAACAATATGCATCTTTGCTAAGAGAATAATCAGCATTATGGAGGCGCCTAACACTATAAATTCCCACAATATGGGAACTCTTGGCTATATACCGAGAGAAATATGTTATTGATATCACGAGTAGTAGACAAAATATACGTTACCGGGTCAAAAGGTAGACAGAGGTCAGATGGGACCAGTTCTGAAGAACTTTCCTAATAATCCAAAAAGAATAATCCAAGTTTCTTCTGGTAAAGTTTTTCTTTTTGATTGAATGAATGGATCAATGGATATATGGATCTTTTTCTCTAGCTTTCTTTTTTTTCTCTTGCTAACTTCCCATGCTACTCCGCACACGAGTAATTATTCCCCCCCCTTATCTAAGAATCATCCCCTTTAGATTAGGGATTCCCAATCAGGTAGGGTGGGTGTATTCGCATGCTAAAAACATCATTACGTTATCTCAACTCCTAATATGGTATAGAACAAATAATGAAATAATATAATGTTGTCCATCTGCCTCCAGATGGCACTGCGGTATTGTAGATGAACCTAACTTTTAAGCATTAAAATTTAAATATCTAATAATATGTTCACATGAACTTGTTGACCTTTCTTACCATAAATCATTGAGGAAGGTCTTTTCCTGACACTTTTAATTACCTATATCCTGGACTTGTTGGAGTTGACTGTCTTCTCCTATCTTTTTTAAATATAGGTTGACGATGAAAATTGTATATAGCGGCTTTGATGCTAGGCATCGGAACTTGTACATTTCACTTATTTGAGTCCATGAATAACTATTATTTTGAAATCCAATTAACATAAACTTATTTGTTTCTGTACCTTCTACAATACCTTCTAAATGGTAAATACATAGTATAACATATATATATAAATCGATACATTGTTACATAGATAACACATTATATGAATTATTGATTAACATATGTTGTAAACTAAATATACCAGAGATATATATATAAGATAATTATGAATATATAAATTGAACCTCATACAGCAGGTGTGCGATAAGGACATGAGTCCTTATTAAGTAACCTTGTTCCCTCCAGACCGACATGTTTTAAGGAGTTGACTTACTCCTTAACAGATGGTCTCATATCTTTAGCACTAACTTTTAATACAATGTCCGTTTATGTTCACAATTATTATTTTTTATATAGACTGAACTTGCCATGAACTCATCTTGGCTTCCTCAGCCATATAATATAACTTTGGTTCAGGCTGATCTTATTCTTAACCGCCTCACGTCCGCCCATAGGATATAAACGTCCTATGGGTGGACGTCTATTTCTGACAGCACGTTTTAGAACGTCCTGTCAGAAATAGCAGCTGCACGCTAATCGTGCAGCTGCTGATCGGGTTGCCCGCTGTCAGTGACAGCAGGGCAACCCTAAGACAAGGCAGGGACAGTTCCCAGGTGTCCCTGCCTTCTAGATCGCTGCAGACACAGCGCTCACCGAGCGCTGTGTCTGCAGAGCAGGAAGCGCTGTGCGCTTCCTGTTCCGGCCCGGCGGTCATGTGACCGCCGGGACCGGAGAGTGCAGGGGCTGTGTGAGGTCTCTCAGAGACCTCGATCAGCCCTGCTGTGAGGCTGTACAGCGCTGGATTGCTGCTGTACAGCCTCTCTAGGGGTGCATTTGTCCTGTAACTGGGGCTACTATCTCAGCCCCAGTTACAGGAGAAATCAACTGTGAAAAAAAAAAGAAAAAGTGAAGCAAATGTCCCCCAGAGGTCTTGTATGACCTTATGGGGGACGAAAAGTGTAAAAAAAAAAATAAAAAAATAAAGGGTTGAAAAAATCAAATAAAATAAAGTTTCACATGTAAAAAAAAAAAAAGTTCCCAAGTTAGGAAAAAAAAAAAAAAAAAAAAAAATAGAAAAAATAAAGTAAAATAGACATATTTAGTATTGCCGCGTCCGTAAAAACCAGCTCTATAAAAATATCACATGACCTAACCCCTCGGATGAACACCGTAAAAAAGAAATAAAAAAAACTGTGTCAAAACAAGCAATTTTTGTCACCTTGCATCACAAAAGGTGCAACACCAAGTGATCAAAAACGCGTATGTCCCACAAAATGGTACCAATAAAACCGTCACCTCATCCCGCAAAAAATGAGCCCCTACATAAGAAAATCTCTCAAAAAATAAAAAAACAATAGCTCTTAGAACATGGAGACACTAAAACATCATTTTTTTGGTTTCAAAAATGCTATTATTGTGTTAAAGTGAAACAAATAAAAAAAAGTATACATATTGGGTATTGCCGCGTCCGTAAAAACCAGCTCTATAAAAATATCACATGAGCTAACCCCTCGGGTGAACACCGTAAAAAAAAAAAAAAAAAAAAACTGTGTCAAAACAAGCAATTTTTGTCACCTTGCATCACAAAAGGTGCAACACCAAGTGATCAAAAACGCGTATGTCCCACAAAATGGTACCAATAAAACCGTCACCTCATCCCGCAAAAAATGAGCCCCTACATAAGAAAATCTCTCAAAAAATAAAAAAACTATAGCTCTCAGAACATGGACACATTAAAACATAATTTTTTGGTTTCAAAAATGCTATTATTGTGTAAAACTTTAATAAATGAGAAAAAGTATACATATTAGGTATCGCAACGTCCGTAACAATCTGCTCTATAAAAATGTCACTTGACTGAACCCCTAAGGTGAACGCTGTAAAAATAAATAAATAGAAACTGTGCTAAAACAACCAATTTTTTGGTCACCTTGCCCCATAAAGTGTTATATTGAATGATCAAAAAATCATATGTACCCAAAAATAGTACTAATAAAACTGGCACCTTATCCCCTAGTTTCCAAAATGGGGTCACTTCTTGGGAGTTTCTACTGTAAGGGTGCATCAGGGGGCTTCAAATGGGACATGGCATCTAAAAACCATGTGGAGTTCCTTTCCTTCTGCGCCCTGCCGTGTGCCCATACAGCAGTTTACGACCACATGTGGGGTGTTTCTGTAAACCGCAGAATCTGGGTAATAAATATTGAGTTTTGTTTGGCTGTTAACCATCGATGTGTTAGAGAAAAAAATTGATTAAAATGGAAAATCTGCCAAAAAAGTGAAATGTAAAAATTTGATCTCCATTTTCCTTTAATTCTTGTGGAACGCCTAAAGGGTTAACAAAGTTTGTAAAATCGGTTTTGAATACCTTGAGGGGTGTAGTTTCTACAATGGGGTCATTTATGGGGGTATCCACTATGTAGGCCCCACAAAGTGACTTCAGACCTGAACTGGTCCTTATAAAGTGGGTTTTGGCAATTTTCTTAAAAATTTGAAGAATTGCTTCTAAACTTCTAAGCCTTCTAACGTCCTAAAAAAAATAAAATGACATTTCCAAAATGATGCTAACATAAAGTAGACATATGGGGAATGTTAAATAATAAATATTTTATGAGGTATCACTTTCTGTTTTAAAAGCAGAGAAATTGAAATTTAGAAAATTGCGATTTTTTTAAATTTTTGGGTAAATTTGGGATTTTTTCATAAATAAAGGTGAAATATTTTGACTCAAATTTATGACTATCATGAAGTACAATGTGTCACGAGAAAACAATCTCTGAATGACTTGGATAAATAAAGGCGTTCCAAAGTTATTACCACATAAAGTGAGATATGTCCGTTTTGCAAAATTTGGCCTGGTCAGGAAGGGGGCAAAGGGCCCAGATGGGAAGTGGTTAAAGGCAATGAGATGAGCATGCATTTTGATTATAATGTCATTAGATAATATTGTATATGTATGAAAATGCACAACAAAGTGCAACTCCAGCAGATGCCAATATAGGCTACTTTCACAATAGCGTTTTTTCTTTTCCAGTATTGAGATCTGGCAGAGGATCTCAATACCGGAGAAAAATGCATCCTTTTTGTCCCCATTCATTTTTAAGGGGGACAAAACAAAACTTGCTCTAAAATGCATTCTGTTCCATTTGGTTGCTCTCCCATACCGGAGAGCAAACCACAGCAAGCTGCGGTTTTCTTTCCGCCCTAGGATGCAGAGCTTCGGAAGAAACAGAAATCCAGCTTCCAGTTCAAAAAAAGTGGCAGCTTTTATTGGAAATAGTGCATTAAAAACCAAACAGGGTATTCATGTCTACGCGTTTCAGATCATGTAGTGCTGATCCTTACTTATGACAGAGAAGAAGCACACTGGCATGGATTTATATATTGTCTCACCAAAGAAAACGGGTGATCCCAATTAAACCAAGTCACACCTTCATGCAAATAAAAAACAGAATGTTTCATTGTTTGAATAAAACCAAAGGCAAACAAATCTAAAACCATTGTAGTACATAGTCAGTAGTGTAGAATCAGATCATGCCTACGATTGAGACCTTTAGGGACATGTGAATCCATACAAAAAATCCGAAAGGATTCTCTGTTTAGCAATTTCCTTCTGAGGTCACCTCTCTTTGCTGGAGGGTTAACTCTTTCCAGACCCTGCACATGCATGCCTGTGATATCGCCTCCATGAACAGCCGCATAATGTAAACTGACCGCAGACAGGTTCCTCACCTTGGAATGTGGAATATCAGAAATGTGCCTGCAGATTCTGGTTTTTAGGCTGTTTGAGGTACAACCTGCGTATTGGAGGCGACACAGAGCATGTAATACAATAAACTACAAAACTAGTGTTGCAGTTAAAGTATTGTTTTAACTGGAACACCTTTTGGTTGGCAACAGAAGCAGTATGACCCCCTATGCTGATTATTTTGCAGCAAGTGCAAACACGATGACAACATTTGAAGGTGCCCTTATGTTTCAACCAAGTGGGTTGATCCCGTTTCACATCAGAAAAAATGGAAGGACTCACTTTTTGTGCCAATGTAGGTGCCCGACGGGCTACACATTTGATGCCGGTACTAGCAATACCAGCCCACTGCTCATCACAGCTGAGGACAGGTAGATGCTTTCTAATTATTTGACAGATGCGTAGATATTCTTGGCTGTAGCTGGTAGAGAAAACCGGAACTGGTGAATGAATATTTTTCTGGGACTTATTCACAGGGAAGACTAAGTCGGATTGGGATTTACTGAGGGCAAATTCCCTGGCTGACTTTAAAACATGGCCGGAGAATCTGCGCTCGGATAGGCAGCTGGCAATTAAATCCATCTCCCTGCGACAGGCTGTATCATTGGAACAATTCTAAAAGTGGATATAAGGACCTAGGAATTTCAATAAACAGCAAACTAAGCAGTAAAAACCAGTATCAGGCAGCTGCTGCCAAGGCCAATAAGATATTGGGTTGCATCAAAAGGGGCATAGATGCCCGTGATGATATCATAATCCTACCACTTTACAAAATCGCTAGACAGACCACACATGGAGTACTGTGTACTAGGGGTGGGCGATATGGCCTAAAATCTATATTGCGATATAATTTTAAGCATGTGCGATATGCGATATATATCGCGATATATTGTTTTCTATATTGGGGGGGGGGGTTTAAATTTTAATTTTTTTTACTTTTTATTTAATAACTATTAGCCTTCTTAAGGGCTAGAACCCTTGTCATAATCACCCTAATAGAGCTCTATTAGGGTGAATAGGACTTTACACTCTCCCTGCTGCCCTGTGCTTTGTGGACACAACAGCAGGGAGCTGACCATGGCAGCCAGCCTCTGATGTTACCCCCCCCAGCCTCTGATGTTACCCCCCCCCCAGCCTCTGATGTTACCCCCCCCCCCCAGCCTCTGATGTTACCCCCCCCCCCAGCCTCTGATGTTACCCCCCCCCCCAGCCTCTGATGTTACCCCCCCCCCAGCCTCTGATGTTACCCCCCCCCCAGCCTCTGATGTTACCCCCCCCCCAGCCTCTGATGTTACCCCCCCCCAGCCTCTGATGTTACCCCCCCCCAGCCTCTGATGTTACCCCCCCCCCCAGCCTCTGATGTTACCCCCCCCCCAGCCTCTGATGTTACCCCCCCAGCCTCTGATGTTACCCCCCCCCCCAGCCTCTGATGTTACCCCCCCCCCAGCCTCTGATGTTACCCCCCCCCCAGCCTATGATGTCCCCCCCCAGCCTATGATCTGCCCCCCCCCAGCCTGATCTGGCCACAGGGTCCCCCTCCCCCCCATCATTGGTGGCAGTGGGCAGTTCCGATCGGAGTCCCAGCAGTGTAATGCTGGGGCTCCGATCGGTTACCATGGCAGCCAGGAGTCACGCTACTGAAGTCCTGGCTGCGATGGTATTTTAGTGAGCAGCATTATACTCACGTGCGCCGTGGCCGCCGGGCGCTCCTTCTCATAGGTCTGTGCGGCGCTTTGCTAATGCTATAAGCATTAGCAATTCGCCGCACAGACAGAAGAAGGAGCGCCCGGCGGCCACGGCGCACGTGAGTATAATGCTGCTCACTAACATACCATCGCAGCCAGGACTTCAGTAGCGTGACTCCTGGCTGCCATGGTAACCGATCGGAGCCCCAGCATTACACTGCTGGGACTCCGATCGGAACTGCCCACTGCCACCAATGATGGGGGGGAGGAGGGGGACCCTGTGGGATATGGCCGGCACATTCATTGGTGGTGCAGTGGCCACAGTCCCTCCCCTCCTCCTCCTACTCTGTCCTCATTGGTGTTCAGCGGCAGCCGCGCACAGTGGGGAGGGAGGGACTCTCTCCTTCTCCACTGTGCCGGCCGGCTCAGGAGAAAATGGTGCGCGCAGAAAGCACGATCATATCGCGGTCCGGCGATATGGCGAAAATCCATATCGTGGCCCAAATTTATATCGCATATACCGCCCATCCCTACTGTGTACAGTTCTGGACTCCTGTGAACAGGGCAGATAAAGCAAAGCTGGAGAGGGTTCAGAGGAGGGCAACTAAAGTAATAACTGGAATGGGGCAACTACAATACCCTGAAAGATTATCAACATTAGGGTTATTCACTTTAGAAAAAAGACGACTGAGGGGAGATCTAATTACTATGTATAAATATATCAGAGGACAGTACAGAGATCTCTCCCATCATCTAATTATCCCCAGGACTGTGACGAGGGGACATCCTCTGCATCTGGAGGAAAGAAGGTTTGTACACAAACATAGAAGATTCTTTATGGTAAGAGCAGTGAGACTATGGAACTCTCTGCCTGAGGAGGTGGTGATGGTGAGTACAATAAAAGAATTCAAGAGGGGCCCGGATGTATTTCTGGAGTGTAATAATATTACAGGCTATGGCTACTAGAGAGAGGGGTCATTGATCCAGGGAGTTATTCTGATTGCAGTCGGGAAGGAATTTTTTCCCCCTTAAGTGGGGAAAATTGGCTGGTACCTCACAGGTTTATTTTTTTCCTTCCTCTGGATCAACTTGCAGGTTAACAGGCCGAACTGGATGAACAATGTCTCTTTTCGGCCTTATATACTATGTTACTATAGAAGGCAGACATTTAGCCCCCATCAAAACACTGGTAAGTTGCAAAAAATAACGATGGTTGAACATGAATACATTGTGTTGCAACAGGAAAAGAACAACCTGACAAATATAATCCTGGAAACTAGAAGAGAACTCTGAATAAATATTAAGAAACCATTTGAGTGAGGTTATAGCTAAATCATGTGGAATCACAGTATATAATGCAGTAACATCAGCTGTGATCCAGACAAATTCCGGCTTCCAGGTGAAATCATGAAAGGCCTGTAAAACAGCTGTAGTTTTTAATTTAGTAATTTAAAGTTTACTTTGAATAACGATGCTTCCACCATTCCCTTCCTTGACCTGCAACTAACTGGATCCTCAGACATCTATTGTGGTCACCCACACTTTTCTGAAGGATACGGCAGGCAATACCACACTCTTTGCGACATCCTGACATCCTCGCCATGTCATTCAGAACCTACCTAATGGTGAATTCTTCCGAGCGAGACATAATTGTTCCAATGATACAGCCTGTCGCAGGGAGATGGATTTAATTGCCAGTCGCCTATCAGAGCGCAAATTCTCTGGCCATGTTTTAAAGTCAGCCAGAGAATTTGCCCTCAATAAATCCCGATCCAACTTAGTCTTCCCTGTGGATAAGTCCAAGAAAAATATTCATTCACCAGTTCCGGTTTTCTCTACCAGCTACAGCCAGGAATATCTACGCATCTGTCAAATAATTAGAAAGCATCTACCTGTCCTCAGCTGTGATGAGCAGTGGGCTGGTATTGCTAGTACCGGCATCAAATGTGTATCCCGTCGGGCACCTACATTGGCACAAAAAGTGAGTCCTTCCATTTTTTCTGATGTGAAATGGGATCAACCCACTTGGTTGAAACATAAGGACACCTTCAAATGTGGTCATCGTGTTTGCACTTGCTGCAAAACAATCAGCATAGGGGGTCATACTGCTTCTGTTGCCAACCAAAAGGTGTTCCAGTTAAAACAATACTTTAACTGCAACACTAGTTTTGTAGTTTATTGTATTACATGCTCTCTGTGTTGCCTCCAATACGTAGGTTGTACCTCAAACAGCCTAAAAACCAGGATCTGCAGGCACATTTCTGATATTCCACATTCCAAGGTGAGGAAGGTATCTGCAGTCAGTTCAAGTGGGGAAACTAACTCTCCTTAGAGAGAGAGCACCGTAATCAGTGTAAAGAGACTTATAGGCCATACATGCACCTCTGGAATTCTGGGAGGAAATGGATGCAAATGAGCTCTTAACAAGCTTTGCCTCTAATGCCACCAGATGTAAGGCAGCCATCCTGTAAGTCAATATTCAGCTCTTAAATTAAGCCTTGAGACATGACTTGGATATTAAATAAGCCAGCACCTCATCTGCAGACAGCTGTTTCAGGGTGATTGCCCCTCATCAGTGCAGAGCAGAGAGTACTGGCTTAACTGGGTAGGAGGCCTGTGTCCGTGCAAGGGGGGAAGTAACTCTCCTTAGGGAGAGTGCACCTTAAATCAGTGTGAGGAGACTTCTAGGCCATACATGCGGTCAGTTTACATTATGCGGCTGTTCATGGAGGCGATATCACAGGCATGCATGTGCAGGGTCTGGAAAGAGTTAACCTAGGGGTGGGCGATATGGCCTAAAATCTATATTGCGATATAATTTTAAGCATGTGCGATATGCGATATATATTGCGATATATTGTTTTCTATATTTGGGGGGGGGCGTGTTTAAACTTTTTTTTACTTTTTATTTAATAACTATTAGTCTCCTTAAGGGCTAGAACCCTTGTCATATTCACCCTAACAGAGCTCTATTAGGGTGAATAGGACTTTACACTCTCCCTGCTGCCCTGTGCTTTGTGCACACAACAGCAGGGAGCTGATCCCCCTCCCCTAAATGGTGCCATCCACAGATCCCCCCCCCCTCACCTAAATGGTGCCATCCACAGATCCCCCCCCCCTCACCTAAATGGTGCCATCCACAGATCCCCCCCCCCTCACCTAAATGGTGCCATCCACAGATTCCCCCCCCCCCCCCTCACCTAAATGGTGCCATCCACAGATCCCCCCCCCCTCATCTAAACGGTGCCATCCCCAGATCCCCCTAAACGGTGCCATCCACAGATCATCCCCCCCCTCCCCTAAACGGTGCCATCCACAGATCACCCCTCCCTTCCCCTAAACAGTGCCATCCACAGATCATCCCCCCCCCCTTCCCCTAAACAGTGCCATCCACAGATCATCCCCCCCCCCTTCCCCTAAACGGTGCCATCCACAGATCATCCCCCCCCCCTCCCCTAAACGGTGCCATCCACAGATAAACCCCCCCCTTCCCTAAACTGTGCCATCCACAGATCATCCCCCCCCTTCCCTAAACGGTGCCATCCACAGATCATCCCCCCCCCTTCCCCTAAACGGTGCCATCCACAGATCATCCCCCCCCCTTCCCCTAAACGGTGCCATCCACAGATCATCCCCCCCCTTCCCCTAAACGGTGCCATCCACAGATCATCCCCCCTCCCTTCCCCTAAACGGTGCCATCCACAGATCACCCCCCCCCTAAACGGTGCCATCCACAGATCATCCCCCCCCCTAAACGGTGCCATCCACAGATTCTCTCCCCCCTCCCCCCCCCCCCCCCCCCCCCCCCCGACGCTCACAGGAATACATTTAAAAACTAATCAGTAACTTTAACTTTATTAATTGGTGATCTCTTTACTGTATACCTTACTAGGTCTTAGCTCCGGTAACAGCAGGCAGTGCGGGGGGCGGCGCTCACTCACTGACGTCACGCGCCTGCTCCGCCTAGTGGGAGGAGTAGGCGCGTGACGTCAGTGAGTGAGCGCCGCCCCCCGCACTGCCTGCTGTTACCGGAGCGAAGACCTAGTAAGGTATACAGTAAAGAGATCACCAATTAATAAAGTTAAAGTTACTGATTAGTTTTTAAAATGTTCTACTGTCAGCGGCGTGGCCCTGTATGTTCTAACCCCCAGGCAAGCGTCCCTGTCACCATGGGAACGCCTGGGGGTTAGAATATACCATCGGATTTGAGTTTTCACGCGCTCACTGAGATCGTGAAAACTCAATGATTTACTGTCAGTCCCTCCCCTCCTCCATTGTGCCGGCTCAGGATCATATCGCGGTCCGGCGATATAGGCGATATGCTCAAAATCCATATCGTGGCACAAATTTATATCGCATATCGCCTATATCGCCCACCCCTAAGTTAACCCTCCAGCAAAGAGGTGACCACAGAAGGAAATTGCTAAACAGGGAATCCTTTCGGATTTTTTGTATGGATTCACATGTCCCTAAAGGTCTCAATCGTAGGCATGATCTGATTCTACACTACTGACTATGTACTACAATGGTTTTAGATTTGTTTGCCTTTGGTTTTATTCAAACACTGAAACATTGTGTTTATTTGCATGAAGGTGTGACCTGGTTTAATTGGGATCACCCGTTTTCTTTTGATTTCTTTGGGGAGACAATATATAAATCCATTCCAGTGTACTTCTTCTCTGTCATAAGTAAGGATCAGCACTACATGATCCGAAACGCATAGACATGAATACCCGGTTTGGTTTTTAATGCACTATTTCCAATAAAAGCTGCCACTTTTTTTGTACTGGAAGCTGGATTTCTGTTTCTTTGGATGTTACTTCCACACTTTGTTCCCAGCGTGCTCCCTTCATTATCCAGGTGAGCGCACCCTCCTCTTTGTTCATTTATACTGTAGGATGCAGAGCAAAATGCATCCGGCATGACCCACAATGCAAGTCAATGGGGACGGATCCGTTTTCTCTGACACAATAGAAAAAGGATCCATCCCCCACTGAGTTTTAATGGTGTTCATGACGGATCCCTCATGGCTATGTTAAAGATAATACAAACTGATTCGTTCTGAACGGATGCAGACGGTTGTATTGTCCGTAACAGAAGCGTTTTTATTGATGCCTGCCGTATAAGGCAAAAACGCAACTGTGAAAGTAGCCATAGTAGAAATAAAAAGCAGTTAAAAAACTGAAAATTAATCCATCTTTATAAACCGCAATATGCACATAGTGAAAAAACAGAACTGCTTACATGTTTCTGACGGATATAACAGCCCTTAGTTGTAGCATGTGGTAGTACATGGGCACCTGCAAAATACAGATGACAGGAAGAACTTCCCCCAGAAAAAAACTAAAATCTGGAGTGGAATCAAATTCCTTTTGATGCGTTTTTCACGCGCGTGATAAAACTTGCTTCTGGATGCAATGAGTTTTTCACTGAAACCACATTTACTTCTATGGGGCCAGGGCTGCATGGAAAACGCAGAATATGGAACATGCTGCGTTTTTCACACAACGCAAACTGATGTGTGAATGAAAAAAAAAAAAAAAAAAAAACGCTCATGTACACAGGCCCATTGAAATGAATGGGTCAGGATTCAGTGCGGGTGCTGTGCGTTCACGTCACGCATTGCACCCGCACGGAAAATTCGCTCGTGTGAAAGAAGCCTTATACTCTGCTCAGAAACCCTGGGCAGATGGGCAGGGAGCAGAGTATAAATGTAGCTAGTTCCTACACCGCCCTGAAACATTGTAGGCTTAGGTCAAGTCCAGGAGAGGCAGTTCTGTTAGGCCCCTTTCACACGGGTGAGTATTCCGCACGGATGCGATGCGCGAGTTGAACGCATTGCACCCGCACTGAATACCGACCCCTTCATTTCTATGGGGCTATTCACATGAGCTGTGATTTTCACGCATCACTTGTGCGTTGCGTGAAAATCGCAGCATGCTCTATTTTGTGTGTTTTTCACGTAACGCAGGCCCCATAGAAATGAATGGGGTTGCGTGAAAATAGCAAGCATCCGCAAGCAAGTGCGGATGCGGTGCGATTTTCACGCACAGTTGCTAGGAGACGATCGGGATGCAGACCCGATCATTATTATTTTCCCTTATAACATGGTTATAAGGGAAAATAATAGCATTCTGAATACAGAATGCATAGTAAAATAGCGCTGGAGAGGTTAAAAAAATAAATAAATAATAATTTAACTCACCTTAATCCACTTGATCGCGCTGCCCGGCATCTCCTTCTGTCTTCATCTTAGCTGTGTGGAGCAACAGGACCTGTGGTGACGTCACTCCGGTCATCACATGATCTTTTACCATGGTGATTGATCATGTGGATTAAGGTGAGTTAAATTATTTTTTTTTAAACCTCTCCAGTGCTATTTTACTATGCATTCTGTATTTTCCCTTATAAGCACTCCGGTAACCTCTAGCTATGCCGGATCCAGACAGGTCCAGCAGGTTTCTGCCGGAATAGTTTGCTAAAACTACTGCCAACAGTGTAAAAACTGGTAAAAATTTGTGAGCAATACACGGAGGGGTAAAAGAAAAGAGAACTACCAGCATATCAAGGCTGTTATTATGGAACAAAAGTTGACTTTACAGGGAGAGGGTATAAGAGGAGCAAACTACAACTCCCAGCATGTCCAGTTATTGTATGGCATGAGTGAACATTACAGGGAGGGGGATACAGTAGGTAAAAACTAAAGCTCCCAGTATTCGGATGTTTTGGGCTATCCCAGGACAACCAACCACTCGCCTCTCTTACAGGCTCAGCAGAGAAGCTCCTCCCCATGTAGTTTCACTACATTTTCATCTCAGGTGAGCTTCTTCTACCTGCCCTGGTGACATGACGATGACATCATCGCTGGTCCTTTTGCACAGCTAGCTATGGAAGTGTAATTAGGGGTGGTGCTTTCCTGCACTGCCAGGCCCCCATAGCAGCTGTGTGGTCTGCCTCTATCGTATCCAGAGTCAAAATCCAAAAAGTTTCTCTGGTTAAGAACACTCTTCTCCAATGATCAGCTTACTATTCTGCTGGGGCTTAACCTTTTCTAGACCAATGACATAGTTTTGAAACATCCCCCCTTAAGCACATTGTTGCAATGTACATACTGTGCGCAGAGTATGAGCACTGGATAATGGCTTCATATATATATGTTCACCCAATCAAGTACAGACCACATACTGTAGATCATGTAGACTACATATCTGGCATTGCAATGTGTGCGTGGACTAAAACACTGTGGCTTGTAAAATGTGGCATGGGTTGATGTTAATGTATCTCACATATGGATAAAACAGAGACCTTTATATCCCATCATACAGGGGTCAGTTTTCCAATTAAGTGACACATGAAAACTAATAGAAGATATGTATTTTACACGATCTAATGGGATATGTAGGCTACAGTAGTCATAACATGGGGTGGTTTAACCACTTCAGCCCCCCTAGCTTAAACACCCTTAATGACCAGGCCACTTTTTACACTTCTGACCTACCCTCGGTCATGCAACTTACCACCCAAATGAATTTTACCTCCTTTTCTTCTCACTAATAGAGCTTTCATTTGGTGGTATTTCATTGCTGCTGACATTTTTACTTTTTTTTTTGTTATTAATCGAAATTTAACGATTCTTTTGCAAAAAAAATGTCATTTTTCACTTTCAGTTGTAAAATTTTGCAAAAAAAACGACATCCATATATAAATTTTTCTCTAAATTTATTGTTCTACATGTCTTTGATAAAAAAAAAATGTTTGGGTAAAAAAAAAAAAAAAGGGTTTGGGTAAAAGTTAGAGCATTTACAAACTATGGTACAAAAATGTGAATTTCCGCTTTTTGAAGCAGCTCTGACTTTCTGAGCACCTGTCATGTTTCCTGAGGTTCTACAATGGCCAGACAGTAAAAACACCCCACAAATGACCCCACTTCGGAAAGTAGACACCCTAAGGTATTAGCTGATGGGCATAGTGAGTTCATAGAACTTTTTATTTTTTGTCACAAGTTAGCGGAAAATGATGATTTTATTATTTTTTTTTCTTACAAAGTCTCATATTCCACTAACTTGTGACAAAAAATAAAAACTTCCATGAACTCACTATGCCCATCACGAAATACCTTGGGGTGTCTTCTTTCCAAAATGGGGTCACTTGTGGGGTAGTTATACTGCCCTGGCATTCTAGGGGCCCTAATGTGTGGTAAGTAGTTTGAAATCAAAATCTGTAAAAAATGGCCGGTGAAATCCGAAAGATGCTCTTTGGAATGTGGGCCCCTTTGCCCACCTAGGCTGCAAAAAAGTGTCACACATCTGGTATCTCCGTACTCAGGAGAAGTTGGGCAATGTGTTTTGGGGTGTCTTTTTACATATACCCATGCTGGGTGAGAGAAATATCTCGGCAAAAGACAACTTTTCCAATTTTTTATACAAAGTTGGCATTTGACCAAGATATTTATCTCACCCAGCATGGGTATATGTAAAATGACACCCCAAAACACATTGCCCAACTTCTCCTGAGTACGGCGATACCACATGTGTGACACTTTTGCAGCCTAGATGCGCAAAGGGGCCCACATTCCTTTTATGAGGGCATTTTTAGACATTTGGATCCTAGACTTCTTCTCACGCTTTAGGGCCCCTAAAATGCCAGGGCAGTAAAAATAACCCACATGTGACCCCATTTTGGAAAGAAGACACCCCAAGGTATTCAATGAGGGGCATGGCGTGTTCATAGAATTTTTTTTTTTTGGCACAAGTTAGCGGAAATTGATATTTTTTTTTTTTTCTCACAGAGTCTCCCTTTCCGCTAACTTGGGACAAAAATTTCAATCTTTCATGGACTCAATATGCCGCTCAGCGAATACCTTGGGGTGTCTTCTTTCCGAAATAGGGTCACATGTGGGGTATTTATACTGCCCTGGCATTCTAGGGGCCCTAAAGCGTGAGAAGAAGTCTGGAATATAAATGTCTAAAAAAAATTACGCATTTGGATTCCGTGAGGGGTATGGGGAGTTCATGTGAGATTTTATTTTTTGACACAAGTTAGTGGAATATGAGACTTTGTAAGAAAAAAAAATAATAATTTCCGCTAACTTGGGCCAAAAAAAAATGTCTGAATGGAGCCTTACAGGGGGGTGATCACCCTCCTGTAAGGCTCCATTCAGACGTCCGTATGTGTTTTGCGGATCCGATCCATGTATCAGTGGATCCGTAAAAATCATACGGACGTCTGAATGGAGCCTTACAAGGGGGTGATCAATGACAGGGGGGTGATCAGGGAGTCTATATGGGGTGATCACCCCCCTGAAAGGCTCCATTCAGACGTCCGTATGTGTTTTGCGGATCCGATCCATGTATCCGTGGATCCGTAAAAAACATACGGACATCTGAATGCAGCCTTACAGGGGGGGGGGGGGGGGGTGATCAATGACAGGGGGGTGATCAGGGAGTCTATATGGGGTGATCACCCCCGTCATTGATCACCCCCCTGTAAGGCTCCATTCAGACGTCCGAATGCGTTTTGCGGATCCGATCCATTTATCAGTGGATCCGTAAAAATCATACGGACGTCTGAATGGAGCCTTACGGGGGGGTGATCAATGACAGGGGGGTGATCATTGACAGGGGGGTGATCAGGGAGTCTATATGGGGTGATCAGGGGTTAATAAGTGACAGGGGGGGGGGGGGTGTAGTGTACTGTGGTGCTTGGTGATACTTATTACTGAGCTACCTGTGTCCTCTGGTGGTCGATCCAAACAAAAGGGACCACCAGAGGACCAGGTAGCAGGTATATTAGACGCCGTTATCAAAACAGCGTCTAATATACCTGTTAGGGGTTAAAAAAAAATCGCATCTCCAGCCTGCCAGCGAACGATCGCCGCTGGCAGGCTGGAGATCCACTCGCTTACCTTCCGATCCTGTGAAAGCGCGCGCCTATGTGCGCGCGTTCACAGGAAATCTCGCGTCTCGCGAGATGACGCATATATGCGTGACTCTGCGCAGGGCTGCCGCCTCCGGAACGCAATCCTGCATTAGGCGGTCCGGAGGCAGTTAACATACACTGAGCCACATCACCTAATTTATTCAGTATCAGTGTCTAGACCAGGGGTCATCAACTTTCGTCACTCCAGGTGTGGTGAAACTACGACTCCCAGCATGCACACTTGCTTGGCAGTTCTCAGAACTTCCATAGAAGTGAATGGAGCATGCTGGGAGTTGTAGTTTCACAACAGCTGGCAGGCCGGAGGTTGAGGACCCCTGGTCTAGACATTTCTAAGGTTACTTTCACACTTGCGGCAGAGGATTCCGGCAGGCAGACTGGGTAATCTGGGCGCAAACTGATTGCATTGTCAGACGGATGCGGATCAGTCTGACAAATGCATTTAAATACCAGATCAGTCTCTCCGTTGTCATCCGGAAAAACGGATCCGGTATTAATTTTCTTTGCATTTTTAAAGGTCTGCGCATACGCAGAACGGAAAGCCGGGTCGGTTTTGCTGGAACACAATACACTAGTACACTTCAATGTAAATTATTGCCGGATCCGGTATTCCGGCAAGTGTTCAGTATTTTTGACCGGAGAGAAAACTGCAGCATGCTGCGGTATTTTCTCTGTCCAAAAAACGTAAAAGGGACTGAACTGATGCATCCTGAACGGAATGCTTTCGATTCAGAATGCATTAGGATAAAACTGATCAGTTTTTTTCCCGGTATTGAGCTCCTGTGACGGCACTCAATAGCGGAAAACAAAACCGCTATTGTGAAAGTACCCTATAATGTACATAAGGGGCATGTTTGAATCTTACAAGTTAGTCTTGGTGCGTAGTTATTGGAGAAGAATTTTATTAACCAGAAAAACTGACTCTGGATACAACAGATCCATACGATCCAAATTCACATACTGAAATTATTCATTTCTATTAATTATTTTATTAAATTTGTATTCCATTCCAGATTTTTTTTTTTATTGCTCTTTCCTATATTTTGCTGGTATCCATGTACTAACACGTTACAACTAAGGGCCTTCATATAGACCAGAAAAGCGCAAGCTGTTTATTTTTTTTCAGGATATGCACATTGTGTTTTAAAAGATGGATTAAAGAGGACCTTTCACCACTCCTGATATGTCTGTTTTAATAGTTTCATGCATTATAGATCTAATAACAATTCTGGAGCATCTATTCTTATGGCTCTATGGCGTGCCATTCCTTTATTATTTGCACTAGTCGTTATGAATGAATTGCTATTAGCCTTCATAGAGTGAGTCTGTGCAGGTAACCCCCAACTGGTTACCTCCCCTCTGTACCCTTACTGAAAGCTAATAGCAATTCATTCATAACATCTAGTAGAAATAATAAAGCAATGGCACAACATACAGACATAAGGATAGATGCTCCAGAATTGTTATTACATGGGGAATGCATGAAGCTATTACAACAGGAATGTCAGGAGTGGTGAAAAGTCCTCCTTAATAAAATTTATTGTTTTTAACAGATTTTTCTCTACTCGGTTGGAGTCCAGCAACAGAAGTCCAAATTAAAATAGAAAATACAAAAAATAACTCCAAATTGAAACATAATGAAAATAAAAATAGAAATCCAAATAAGACTGATTAAGTATAAATTTGGATTTCCTGACTCCTGGTTCCGTGCAGTGCTTCATTACAGCTCCTATATGATAGCCATATTCCACCTTTTGGAGTGATGAGCTGATCATTTGTACTTTTTTACTACAGAAAGATATATTAACCTCTTCCCAACATCTGATGTACATGTATACAATCACATACGTAATTTAACATGATGGCGGGGTCACAGGAGATGTGCCACTACGATCTCCACAGGTGGCCGGCAGTAACTGATAGCCAGACTCCCAAGTTAGCTTTCAGTTTCAGAGTTATCAAAAGCGACTGCAATAAGTACGGCTAGTTACAGACTAGCGTTAAGAGATCTGGCAGGCAACAGCCTGACTGACCTCTGTGCAATTCGGCACCAAAGAGCTCTGCTGTTTTCTAGACTGGAGGTGGTAGGAACTGTGTCTCATCTCACCTTAATAATGGCAAGATGAGACAACCATTTTAAACTTGCACATCCTGATCTCTTTTTGATCTGCTTGTATGTGATTTTCAAGCACAAGTTTTTTTTATTTTTTATTCTTGTTCGCCACAAAGCCATGTGAAAGCAGACAAGGCAGTCAACAGTCAGCACAACTGCAATTGTCAAGTTGTCAGCTTTCAAAAAATATACTGTAATTAGGGTTGCGCTGACTTTTTAAGGTGTGTGTAATGCCTGTAATTTACAGGTCGATACTTTTTTTCATTTCCAGCTTAAAGGCCAGATTTTTGGCCTTTTCAGCTCGTCATTTTATATATGTGCACGTAGACCTAAAAATAGTTGGCATGTATGAGCTCAGTACATGTTCTTTTAGGAGGTGCAATTTTTGCATATTTTTATTAAAAAACTAAACTACACTGTAGAATTGAGTGTTTAGTAATATTTTATTATTTTGTCCAATAACCCCTGGGAGCGAAAGGGTTAAATATAGCTGAACCGCTCATGCGGAATTTGAGCGTTTCAAATAAATTACATGGCACATCATTTGTATATGTCGTCACTTTATGATCAGTGGAGTTTGACCACTAGAATCCCCGTCAATCCTGAGAATAAAGGAGCCACTGCAGGCCACTGGGCAATTCAGGCACTGCAACAGACTCCCATTCAGATGAATGGAGTGGTGCTGCAGTCCTTGCACAGCGGGTGGCTCAGGTCATCTCTGTGAAAGGGCCACAGTGCAAATCATCAGCAATCCTTCATTCTCAGGATCGCTGAGGGTCCCAGAGGTCAGACATCGCACCAATCATAAAGTGACGGCATATTTAGTAATATGCCATCATTCAATTTCAATACCCAGCTGTGTGAAGGAATACAGGAATAATAATACAAGAGATTACTGATGCTGGGACCTGAGATGAGAGAATCAACCTTTTTATCTTAAGTTCCATACCTGTGAAGGACAGTCCCATCTGCAGATTAAGCTCCCTTGGCCTCTTGATTGACAGACAACTTGCCCGGGCCATCTCAGCCAGCCCTTACAATCTCCCCCTTACAATGCTCATCTCAGTGGCGGCACAAGCGCAAAGGCTTTGCTTCTGGAGAAGCGACTGTGTATGCACTACTACACTTAATGGTTGTCATGGGTTTGACATCCATGGGTTGGATCATGTAATGTCAGGAGAACTCATCTTAATGTGCATTGCACTGTGTATGCTAAGTACAAATAAATAATGAAGTAATGGAGAACAGTAAGTAAATGAGGGCTTACCCAAATCACTTTCCTCACTTTCGGTCTTTTGAGGGGGGATATTGTTCTCTTTCACAGGATCATCCTGAAAATGTAAAATACGTACAATTAAGTTAAATGGTTGCAAAAGGGTAAATGAAAGTACAATGGTGGTTAACAGTTAAAACTGTGAAAATTAATTTTAAAAAAAGTATGGGAGCAGGAAATAAAGTCACTTACTCCTAAAAGAATTGTCCAAGATGATAAAAATAGGTCTACTCGTCTTGGGAGTTAATTCTCTTCTACAACACCTTTCTACAGGGTGGCCCACGAAAAAGCCCGTCTCCAGTGATAGTATGACAAGATGAACGAGTAAGTGGATTTTCATTATTTTTTTTTTTTATTACCCACAAGTCCCAAAAGATGAAGTGGTCCCCATTCACGTATCTGCATCTTGCTTGCAGCTCTTCAACAGTGATGCTGCAGAAGAGAAAAAATGTCCTGCTTTTTCCAACAAGATGGGGAAATATGCCACACCTCACAGAGCTCTCTGGCATGGGTTTATGAACGGAGGAGCAAATTGAGCAAGTGGTTATGGCCACCACGTTCCTCAGACTTGTTCACATGCGATTTTTATGTGTGGGGAAATTGAAAACAAAAAGTGTCCATTAACAATCCACATCCCCTGGATGAACTCCAGGCTGTGTCTCATAGGCAAACTATCAGTGTATTACACAGAGTTAGTTTTTTTAGGGTTTTACCGATATTATCGGCCGATATTCAGTATTTTGACCGTTATCGGCATCTATTTTGCCGATATTCCGATAACGTATTGGGAACACAGATCGCGCTGCTCTCAGAGCTCTCCGTGTTCCCTCAGCAGCACAGGGGAGAAGGAAGCAGTGTCTCCCTCCCCCCTGTGCTGCTGCCGCCAGTGAGAGGAAGGAGGACAAGAGAAGGGGAGGAGCTGTGGCCGCTGCGCCACCAATTAAGAGAAATCTCTCATTAATTCATATACAGGAGGTGGAAGCTGGCTGCAGAATCACATAGCCGGCTCTCGACCTCTAAGAGCAGTAGCTGCGATCCGCGGTAGTTAACCCCTCAGGTGCCGCTACCGCTCATAGAGCCGGCTATGTGATTCTACAGCCAACTCCCGCCTCCTGTATATGAATTAATGAGAGATTTCTCTTCATTGGTGGCGCAGTGCGCCCCCCCAAGCATTAATCATTGGTGGCACAGTGCGCCCCTCACCCCCACCCCAGTATTAATCATTGGTGGCAGTGGCCACAGGATCCCCTCTCCCCTGCTCCTCCAATCGGAGCCCCAGCAGTGTAATCCTGGGGCTCCGATCGGTTACCATGGCAGCCAGGACGCTATTGAAGCCCTGGCTGCCATGGTAAGCTCCATGCTGCTGTGTGCACAAAGCACAGAGCAGCAGGGACAGTGTGAGCTCCTATTCACCCTGATAGAGATCTATCAGGGTGAATAGGGCAAGAGTTCTAGTCCCTAAGGGGGCTAAAAGTTAGTAAAAAAAATAAAAAATAAAAATTAAGTATAAATGAAAGAAAGATTTAAAAAATAAAAATAAAAACACACGTTAACAAACATTAATTTTCAGCAGATGTGTAGGAATTAATTTTTTTTCAAAAATGAAAATTACCAGAATATCGGTCGATCCCTACTTTTTTTTATTTATTTTTTTAATATCTTTGTTTTCTTTACCAAAATTGTAAAATATATCATAATAAAACAGTTTGCAAGTAACAGAGTAATTATACATAATTCAAAACAAGCTCATGACAATTTAAACTCTAAGTTACCGCATAATAGTACCATATTCCCTAAATATCGCCCACCCCCCAATTCACTGTTGCGAGGTCAGACTAATCCTTTATTAACGCTTTTATTTCAACGGACATTATTCCAGATGATCGGGGATTGAAAAACGGGGGAGCCAGCCATTCCTAACTCCTAACCCTTTGATTTTCTTGCTATCTTCCCATAGGCGTTAATAGTATCCATCAGAGTCAACCACTCAGAAAAACTAGGGCTATTTTTCGTGCCCCAATATTTAACTATCAGGGCCTTAGTGGCCATAAAGCCCTCCAAACAGACTCGTATCTGGTGAGATCAATCAAATCGCCAGGGGGGAGAACACTCAATATTGCCTGCTTGTAACAACGGTCCAGTTTAACCTTATGTCGTCTGGATAGTTCCTCATGGATCCAGGTCCAAAAACTGCATATTTCAGTGATGGACGACAGGGAGAGAGTCTCCATTTTTAGTGGTGGGGGAAGCTTTACAGGTCAAGCTACGACGCTCAGCAGGATCTGCCAGGAGATGGGCCCAACGGACGTTTGGCGGTATGTATATGGCAAAAAGATTTCAATTACTTACCGGTAATTGGTTTTTCCTCTAGCCCCCACAGCGGCACGACAGGAGGATACCCCGCCTCCCCAGGGACAGGAAACAACGTGGAGATCTTTAAATACTCCCCTCCCCTCCCCTGCTCCAGTAAATAACCGAGAAACTCTGGAATGGATGCAACAAAATTAATCTTTATGTGTTATTGAGAATTAGACAAGGATACTCTCCAAGAAAGACAAAAAACTTTTTCCTTCTTTCCTTTTTTAAATAAAAGTTAGAATAATTATTGGGAGGTAAATTCCCCGTGCCGCTGTGGGGGCTAGAGGAAAAACCAATTACCGGTAAGTAATTGAAATCTTTCCAAACGCCCCCACAGCGGCACGACAGGAGGAATAACATAGGAATCCCATATCAGCGGGGGACAACAGCAGATAACACTCTGCGAGCAAATGATAACTCGCTATTCTTCAACACATCTAACTGATAATGTCTAAAGAAAGTAGAAGGTGACGACCAGGTGGCTGCCTGGCAAATTTGTTCTAACGGAACCTCCGCTGATTCAGCCCAAGAGGCTGCTACAGATCGGGTTGAATGGGCTTTCAAGCCTGCCGGGGGAGGAACCTCCCTTAAGTCATAACAAGTCAAGATTGTCGATCTGATCCATCGACTAACGGATGCTTTGCTTGCAGCGTTTCCCTTATTTGGGCCTGCAAACTGAATAAATAGTCTGTCCGTCTTCCTGAGATCTTCTGTAGCCTTTAGGTAGGTAAGAACTGCTCTTCTTACATCCAGGTTATGGCATCCAGGTTATGGAAGCGTCTTTGCTCCTGACTGCCTGATGGGGATCCAAGGGAAGGGAGGGACACTTCCTGAAGACAGTGGAACTTAGAGACCACCTTGGGTAAAAAAGAGGGAGAATGTCTCAGTACTATCCTATCATCCTTAATGGACAGGTACGGGGGCCTGCACGAGAAAGCCTGTATCTCCCCCACCCTCCTAGCCGAGGTGATGGCTATTAAGAAAACTGTTTTAAAGGTAAGCAATTTTAGAGATATTTCAGATAAGGGTTCAAAAGGGCTGTCTGATAAGGCTGCTAAGACTAGATTTAAGTCCCAAGGAGGGACAGTGGACCTCACTATTGGCTGTTTTCTCCGAGCTCCTTTCACAAATCTCTTAACAAGGTCTATCTCTGCTAATTTTATATCAAGTAAGGCACTCAAAGCTGATATATGGACTTTTATAGTGCTTACCCTTAGCCCCTTCTGAAGACCTGACTGGAGGAACTCCAGGACCTTAGTGATTACAAGGGGACCTCTGGTATCCCCCCCCCCCCTGTAAATCTTCTGAAAGATTGCCAGATCCTGTCATAGATCTTAGAAGTCACCTTCTTGCGACTATAAAGAATTGTGGAAATTACCGCGTCCGAGAGACCCTTTCCTTTTAATATTTCCCGCTCAGTCTCCATGCTGTCAACTGAAGTTGTGTTGTCCTGGGATGCCATACTGGGCCCTGGTGAAGGAGACCCGGGATGTTTGGTAGTTGCCACACGTCTCCTACTGACATCCTCACTAGGAGAGGGAACCATGACTTCTTGGGCCAGTAAGGAGCAATCAGGATCAGCTTGTGGTTCTCCTGTAGTACCTTTTGCAGCACCTTGGGGAATAACGCAAAGGGAGGGAAGACATACAAGTTTACTTTTGGCCATGGGTGGGAGAGAGAGTCCACTATAAGAGGGTGATCTGTATAGGCCAGAGAGCCGAACTTCTCTACTTGTCTGTTTTGACGCGTGGCAAACAGATCTATTTCTGGAAGGAACCATGTTTGCGCTATCTGATGGAATATCCTTGGGTTTAAGGACCATTCCCCTTCTTTCAAGACATCTCTGCTGAGAAAATCCACAACTGTATTGTCTTCTCCCCTTATGTGAACTGCCGATATTGACAGAATGTTCTATTCTGCCCACTGGAAAATTTCTCTTGAGACCCTCGCCAAGGATGGGCTTCTTGTGCCTCCCTGCCTGTTTAGATAGGCCACCGCTGTGGTGTTGTCTGAGAGTATTCTCACTTCTTTCCCGCGGATTTCTGAGTGAAGGGCCTTCAAGGCCTCCCAGACTGCCCTTAACTCCTTCAGGTTGGAAGAGGCTAGGATTTGATTTCCTTGCCAGCCCCCTTGTATTACAGACCTGTCTGAAAAGGCCCCCCAACCGTTCTTGCTGGCGTCTGTAGTGATAGTGACTACCTCTGTTGCCACGGGACGCCTGTGTTTAGGTTCTGGTTGATCAACCACCTATTTACGGAGTCTCTTACATATTGAGGGACTCTTACTCTCCGTTCTAGTGAAGCTATGCTCTTGTCCCATTCTCTGAGCATGAAAGCCTGAAGGGTCCGTGCGTGAGCCTGAGCCCACTTTACTGCTGGGATAGCTGAGGACATTAGGCCCAAGATCTTCATTATTGACCTGATTGTCATTCTTGATTTGCTGCGGAACAGAGTAAATTCCTGCTTGATAGTCTGAACTTTTTCCTGTGGGAGGAAGGTCCTCATGAGACCTGAGTCCAGCAGCATTCCTAAAAAGATCTTTCTTCTTTCGGGCTGGAGGTCTGACTTTTCTATATTTATTAGCCACCCCAGGTCTGTTAGGCTTTGCTTCACTAATTCTATTTGTTCTAATAGGAGAGTCTCTGATGCAGCCGCTATAAGGAAGTCGTCTAAGTAAGGCACAACTAATAAGTTTTTTTAGATGAAGATCTGCTATCACCTCTGCCATCACTTTGGAGAAGACTCTTGGTGCTGACGTAATGCCGAAAGGAAGGACCTGGAATTGATAATGGAGTACCACCGAGCCTTCTTGTACTGAAAATCTGAGGAATTTCTGATGCTCTCTGCAGATTGGAATATGGTAGTACGCGTCGGTAAGGTCTAGGGTTGCCATAAAGGTGTTTCTCTGTAACAGACTTATAGTGGATTTTATGCTCTCCATCTTGAATCGTTTGTAAAGTAGATGTTGGTTCAGTCCCTTTAAGTTTATAATGGATCTGTATGAGCTGTTTGGCTTTTTGACTAGAAATATGGGGGAATAATAACCTGTTCCCTATTCTGCTAGGGGAACTGACGCTATAGCTTCTTTTTGTAAAAGGATTTTTACCTGATCTAGTATTAAAGCTTGGACTGGATCGGCTTTTTTGGTGGAACACCTCCTGGGGAAGAGTGGAAAACTCCAACTTTAGGCCTGATGAGATTACGTCCAACACCCATGGGGAATTGGAGATATTCTCCCAGGCTGGAAGGAAGTACTTCAGCCTTCCTCCTACCCTGCATCTGGCGTCATTGTTTTGATGACTTTTGGGAGGAGTCAGAGGGGTTGAATAAAAACCCTCGACCTCTTCCCGAATGCCACCGGGGGGAAAAATCCTTTCTTTTTTGGTCTCGTCTGCCCCTAGATGTAGGAAAAAAACGTCTGACGAAAATTCCTTTGTTCCGAGGGAAACCCTTTCTTTCTGTCTGTGGCTTTTTATAGGATGTCGTCCAGGACTGACCCGAACACCCTATCACCTTCGCAGGGGATGCCGCAGAGCTTGGTTTTTGGATGCCGCATCACCTGACCAGGACCTAAGCCACACCGCCCTTCTGGTAGAGTTTGAGAGGGCCGCAGATCTGGCTGCTAACTTAATAGAGTCGACCGAAGCGTCGGCCAAAAATTTTGCCGCCTGTTTAAGGACTGGCAGAGATGCTAAAATATCCTCTCTAGGGGTTCCTGATACTAGGTGTTCCTCAAGCTGGTTTAACCAGATAGACATGGACCTGGCTGTATACGTTGAGGCTACGCTAGGTCTGAGGATGGACATGGAAGCCTCCCAAGATTTTTTTAGTAGGGCCTCGCTTCTGTTATCCATAGGGTCCTTTAAGAGACCTAAATCCTCAAAGGGTAAAGCTGACTTCTTTGTAATTTTTGCTACGGGGGCATACACCTTAGGACATTTGTCCCAAGAGGACGTATCTTCCTCAGCAAAGGGATATTTTCTTTTTAGGACCCTAGATACGCTTAGTCTCTTTTCCACATCGGTCCACTCCTTATTAATTAATTTTATATTATTAGAGTGGAGGGGGAACACCCTCTTCCTTTTTTCTCCTAAGCCCTTAAACATTAAATCCTGTATAGTTTTGGATTGTTTAGACTCCTCTAGGTTTAGGGTTGCTCTAATGGTCTTTAATAATACTTCGGTCTCCTCAATGGAACAAAAAGGCTTCCCGGACTCATCTTCAGAGGAAAGAGGTTCAGACTCCGAGAGCTCCCCTTCATCAAAATCCTCTTCCTGATATTCCGACTCTAAAGTCGCAGGCATCTCAGTCATAGAAGTAGAAGGCTTCTGGGACGTAGCAGCTAATCTTTGATCCACAGCGCTGCTTACTTCATCCTTAATAATATTTCTAATATTGTCCAATAAGGAGGGGGACTCTTCTGACACCATCTTTTCCAAACACTTTGCACAAGGGGCTTTCTTATACCCTGACGGTAAGGCTTTTTTACAAATGGAACACTTTTTGACTCGCTGGGACTCTGACTTCTGAGCTTCCCTGACCTATAGATACAAGTCAGAAAATTTGTTTAATAAAAAAAGGGGACTGCCTAGTCTGTAAAGAAAGGGAGAGGTACAGTCCCTTATCCAGTATAACAGAAGGCCAGAAATTTTAACCGCTCAGTGAACACATGCAAACATAGGCATTTATCATTTCCCCCAGAGGAGGGTAGCTTACCGGGCTGCCGGTCTTGGAAGGATCCGAGGGTCTGCGCATTGCGTCCTCTCCTGATGCCAACATGACTGCAGGCTGCTCTCAGGACGCCGCCGATTCCCGCCGCTTTTTTGAATTTTCAGTGGGAAATGACGTCCTACTCCGGGCGCCTGTGAGCTTGCGCTCACGTGACCCGCGATCCTGTGGCTTCCTCTTGCGATACCAGCAAGGAAGCGCTGCCCGGGGCTGCCTCCACCGGAGGACTTGTGCCTGGGAGAACCGCACCGCAGTCCCGCGATCCTGCTCCCCTATCGACCTGCCGGCGACCTTACTGATGGGAAACCGAACGAAATCCCACCAGCGAAAAAACTCCACGTTTGCTCCCAGAGGGACAGGAAACAACTGGAGCAGGTAAGGGGAGGGGAGTATTTAAAGATCTCCACGTTGTTTCCTGTCCCTGGGGAGGCGGGGTATCCTCCTGTCGTGCCGCTGTGGGGGTGTTTGGAAAAAAAGCCTTCTCCTGCTTTAGAAGATCTAGAATAGACTTAGCCCTGGCAAATTCTGAGTTCTTGGAAAGGATTCAAAAAATTAAGTATGAGCCACATGGTATCTCCGACCATACCCCAGTGTTTTTGACGACAGCAGACCTAGAGTTTTATGGTAGTAGAAAACCTTTTAAGCTAAATCCACACTGGATTCATCTGGTCGGAGAACAAGAAAAA
Source organism: Bufo bufo (assembly GCF_905171765.1). NCBI lineage: Eukaryota > Metazoa > Chordata > Amphibia > Anura > Bufonidae > Bufo > Bufo bufo. Next base: position 138,478,114 of record NC_053397.1, read on the forward strand.
ATTGGAAATTATATTCTAGAGTTCTGGGTACAGAACTACGGATCCACATATGTGCACTATGTCTGGGACTCCCTTAACTCCTTAAGGACACAGCCTTATTTTACCTTAAGGACCAGGCCATTTTTTGCAAATCTGACCAGTGTCACTTTAAGTGGCGATAACTTTAAAACGCTTTGACTTATCCAGGCCATTCTGAGATTGTTTTTTCGTCACATATTGTACTTCATGACACTGGTAAAATGAAGTAAAAAAAATATATAAAAAAAAAAATTTGCAAATTTCCAAGTTTCAATTTCTCTACTTCTAGAATACATAGTAATACCTCCAAAAATAGTTATTACTTTACATTACCCATATGTCTACTTCATGTTTGGATCATTTTGGGAATGATATTTTATTTTTTTGGGGATGTTACAAGGCTTAGAAGCAAATCTTGAAATTTCTCAGACATTTTCAAAAACCCAATTTTTAGGGACCAGTTCAGGTCTGAAGTCACTTTGCAAAGCTTACATAATAGAAACCACCCAAAAATGACCCCATTCTAGAAACTACACCCCTCAAGGTATTCTAAACTGATTTTACAAACGTAGTTAACCCTTTAGGTGTTCCACAAGAATTAATGGAAAATAGAGATACAATTTCTAAATTTCACTTTTTTGGCAGATTTTCCATTTTAATAAATTTTTTTCTGTTACAAAGCAAGGGTTAACATACAAACCAAACTCAATATTTATGGCCCCGATTCTGTAGTTTACAGAAACACCTCATATGTGGTCATAAACCACTGTACGGGCACATGGCAGGGCGCAGAAGGAAAGGAATGCCATACGGTTTTTAGAAGGCAGATTTTACTGGACTGGTTTTTTTGACACCATGTCCCATTTGAAGCCCCCCTGATTCAATTAATTTTTTTCACTTAATTTTTTCTCACACTTTGGGACTTGAACTTTTGGGGGTCTAATCCTTTACAATGCATTCCAATACTTCTGTATTGGAATGCATTGGCTGTATGAGTAATACAGCTTCCGAAGGCTGTGAGATCCAGGGGGCTGGATCTCACAGGTACGTCACAGGAATGCATCGCGATGCCTTCCATGCCATCGGGTCCCCCCCACAGCAGCATGGGGACCCGATGGCACCGCTCGCCGCCGCAACTTAGAAAAGCCGCAAACCGCAGTTCTGAATTAACCTGTGATTTGCGGCGATCGCTGACATGGGGGGGTCACGGGCATTTACCCCCCCGGGCATTAAGCCGAAGTGCCTGCTCAATGATTTGACCAGGCACGGGCTTCCGATCACCGCCCGCTGCGGTGATCAGAAATACACAGGGCGTACAGGTACGCCCTGTGTCCAGAAGAGGTTAAGGCCATGATACGAGCGCCATACTGTATGAAAATAAGTAGAAAAAGGGCAGAATTTGCTAGTACTGAGAAGGAACTGGCTGAGAGGGTTGGGAGCTTGGAGGCGGATTTGGGTAAAACAGAATAGAGAAAATATACGACAGCTACTGATTGAGGCTAAGAAGAAATATCAGGCTTTTTTTATATGAAAAAGCGCAACATAAGTCATTCTTTGCGGGGCAGCAAGCCTTTTTTGTAAAAGGCAAATCAGGTAGAATGCTTGCATCTGTAATTGCCAGTCAAAAGACTCAAACCCCCATAAAACATATCAGATTAGCATGCGGCTCCCTAACCGACAACCATATAAACATCAAATCAGCTTTTATAAAACACTTCACTAAACTATATCAATCGGATATAGGGCGATGAAGCCGTAGCTGCCTATCTAGATAGCATTGTGCTCCCTCGCCTCTCCGATCAAGATTGTTCTTGGCTAAATTCCCCTAACACTCTTGATGAGTTGGAGACCACGGTCAATAGCATAAAGGGCAACTCAGCTCCAGGTAAAGACGGCCTACCTTTTGAAATTTGTAGAGTCCACGGTAAATTTATACTAACTCTTCTACTCAAATGCTCAATGACTCTTGGGAGGGATGGTTCACTCCCTCCCTCCTTGAGGGAGGCTTCTATAACTCTGATCCTGAAAAAGGACAAAGACAAAAACGGAAATTGGGTCCTATCGCCCAATTTCACTACTTAATACCGACTACAAGATATTTGCCAAACTTCTCGCTAATAGGCTGAGGAGGGTTATTGAATGTTTGGTCCATCAGGATCAGACAGGGTTTATCCCAAAACGAAATATACAATCTAATATTCGTAGAGCCTTCCTTCACATCTATGTCGGGGAGGATCGCTCCATCTGGTCCTTGGATGCCGAGAAGGCCTTTGACAGGGTGGAGTGGTCCTTCCTGTGGAGAACTATGGACAGAATGAATTTAGGTGGACATTTTGTCAAATGGGTGCAGCTGCTTTACTCCGGACTCACCGCCAGAGTTAAGATAAATGGGATTGACTCCGAATAGTTCCCCTTACAACGGGGCACTAGGCAGGGCTGCCCCCTGTCACCTCTAATCTTCGTCCTGGCTTTAGAACTTCTCGCATGTAGAATTCGACAGTCCAATAAGATCATTGGTTTTGGAGGGAGAGAAGGGGGGAAGATAAAATCAGTCTCTATGCGGATGACATTTTGGTCTTTCTGAAACAGGGATGGAAGGCACTACCTTCAGTTATGAACATCCTGGAAGAATACGGTTTGTTATCTGGATATAAAGTAAACTGGGACAAATCTGAATTCCTCCCCCTGGCTCGATCACCCCCTGGCGGCCATCTTGGCGTTAGGCCACTTGAACACACCGACTCCATACGTTATCTGGGCATTAGAATATGTAATCACTTAAATATCACTCCTATGATCAATAAGGTGAAGGATAAAGTCCGTACTTGGCAGAAATTGCCTTTGTCGCAAGCTGAAAGGAATGCATTAGCTAGGATGGTGATCCTCCCCATCGCTTTATACCCTTTGACTGCCTGTCCGATATGGATTGAGGACTCCTTCTTTGGTCTCCTGGAGAGACTGCGGAATGAGTTAATCTGGGGGAGGGGTAGGGTTAGGATCAAACATACATCTCTGGCTCTGTGAGCGGGATGGTGGGCTTTCCTTCCCCTTCCTCCAGGGATATTATATTGCGGCTCAGATACGGTGGTGTATGGGGGGGGGGGACCACTCTCCTGCCCTTTTGTAAAGGACTCTCAGGGGCCGTATGGGGATATTTTTTCCATTCTAGAGACTGGTTATCCAGGAAAAAAGAAAAGACAGTGTCTAATTAGTGACATGCTAAATAAGGTTTGGAACAAAACTAAAAAAATATTAAGCATAACACACTCTACTCATTTCAACCCTCTTTGGCACAATCCTAATTTAAAAGAATTTATGTTAATTTCCGATTACGAATATTGGAACTCACGCGGTATTAATAGATTAACCCACATTTTATCGCACCGCAATATTATCTCCTTAGATAACTTAAAGGCACAAAAACCACATTTATAGATAGGTATAGATATGCACCAATTAGACATGCATTTATGAACACCCAGGATAAACACCTTCTGACGATTAAGGCAAACTCCTTTTTGGATTTTTGTTTTAAATTTAAGGGTACAAAACTCACACGCAAAAATAATCACAGGCTTCGGGAGTCCCTCGTCGAAATAACGATATATAAAAGCGAGGGAAGCTAGGTAGATGAACTGGGCAATGGAAACTCCCTGGATTGGGGTATAGTATATAAAAATATTAAGACGGTATCAATCTCTCAGAAATATAGATTGATTCAATTCAAAATTGTCCATTGCCTATATTACTCCCCCGCCTTCCTTGCTAAAATATATAAAGAAAAAAAAGAGTCAATGGGGTACAATACATTGAAACAGGGATCAGACCCTGTAATGTTAAAAGTCCCATAGTAGCTGTCGTACTTAAAGTTAAATAAAAGTGTTTTTAACAATAACAAAAATTAAAGTTTTAAGTTAAATTTTTTTAAATACCCTTTTCTAATAAAAATAGACACATAAAATTGTAAATAGAAAAAAATAAAACCAGACAGGTATCGTCGCATCCCTAACAACCTGCTCTATAAAAATATCACATGATCCACCGTGTCTGGTCAATACCGTAAAAAATAAAAAAAAATTGTCACCTTGCATCGCAAAAAGTGTAATACCAAGCGATCAAAAAGTCATATGTACCGAAAAATACCAAACAGCCATCTCATCCCGCAAGACCCTACATTAGACAATCACCCAAAAAAAATTAAAAATGATATGGCTTTCAGAAAATGGAGACACCAAAACTTTTTTTGTTTCAAAAATGCTTTTGTTTAAAACCAAAATATATTTAAAAAACAGACATATTAGGTATTGCTGCATCCATAACAACCTGCTCTATAAAAATATCACATGAGCTAACTCGTCTGGTGAACACCGTAAAAATAATAAAACTGTGCCAAAAAGCCATTTTTTAATCACCTTACATCACAAAAAAGTGTAATACCAAGCGATCAAAAAGTCATGCCAAAAAGTTTTAGTTTTTTTATCGCCTAACATCAAGCGATATGTGCCCCAAAATGGTACCAATCAAAAAGTCATCTCATCCTGCAAAAAATGAGACCCAAAGACAATTGGCCCAATGGAGACTTAAAAATATGATTGTTTTTCTTTCAAAAATGCCTTTTGTCTAAAACCTAAATAAATCTAAGAAAACAAATTAGGTATCGCCACGTCCGTAACAACGTGCTCTATAAAAATATCACATGATTTACCCTGTCAGATGAACACCGTAAAAAAAAAAATATGAAAAATTATGTAATTCAGGATTTGGGGTGTTAAAGTGCCTTGTGAGCCAGAGACCCAAATTCTGGGATTGGACTGAGACAAACCATGGGGACCATACCAAGTAATCAGGAGAGCAAAAGAGGAAAACTGACAGACAAAAAGTGAGAGACAGTAGAGACTTATGCAGCAGGACTGCAGACCATTTGGACTGACATGGGTTGGGATCAGATTGGATCAATGGGTGAGAAATTGTTGACATTAGCATTTATCAAAGGCTTGAGACCTGTTTTGCAAACCAAGCTAAAAAGTCTGTAAACCTGAATGGAGAGTCACCCCAGTGCCACAATTGATTGCTGCTGCAAAAGGGTTAGAACTGGACATGAAAAAGAATTCAGGGGCTGCGAGCGGAGTGACGTCACAACATTGGAATGTGTGATAGCGAGTACTAGGTCTACAATAATAAGAGAAAATAGCAAGACAATGAGACTTGCTGTGAGGCAACTATATCTTTTCATTTTCCTGCATCAGAATGGGTGTAAAGCCTCAAAGCAGAAGCTGAAGTTTTGTAAAAACAAGGTTGTATTTCTATTACACTGCCTCTCCCATGAAGCTCGCCACCTAATCCTAGAAAGAAAGGAGGCTGTTGAAAGGATACAAGTGCCCAAAAGGAGCACAAAGCCTACGGGTGTTTTTGGGGCTGGTGTCATACTGTCGACCCTGGATTAGACATGCCTCCATCTTAAAGGAGCCTCTTTATGATTGTCTGTCATCTGACATATTTCACCTGGCAGAAGAGGCAGTAAATAATTTCCATACATTGAAGCTGTGCATAACCTCCGCCCCAGCCCCGGGTATTCCAAAATATGACGAGGAATTTGTGTTCAGTTCTGAGATGCAAGGCCACAGCACTGCTGTCTTAACCCAGAAACATGGTGACCATCAACGCCCTGTGGCATATTTTTCAGCCCGCCTTGACCCGGTCGCTAGAGGCGCTCCTTCTTGCGTCAGGACGGTGGCAGCAGTGCAGACAATGATTGAAAAACCTTCAGAGATAGTGTTAGGCTATCCAGTCATTTTACAAACTCCTAAATGATATCCAGGGCATTCTTACACAATACAGCCAAAACACATTTCCATGGCCAGACAACTTAGGCTACAGATTCAGAAATGGGGGAGGGTAGTGGGACTAGTGAATTTTTTCAAGATTTGTTTGAAAAAGATCCACATGACTGTGTGCAGTTAATGCAACAAGAAACATCTGGTATTGATCAAGTACTTGAGTATAGGGTTGAGCGAACCCGAACTGTAAAGTTCGGGTTCGTACCGAACTTTAGGATGTTTGACCCCGAACCCCAACATTTCAGTAAAAGTTTGGGTTCGTTGATTTCTCTGCGCTTTTTGAAAGGCTGCAGAGCGGCCAATCAACAAGCGTTTAACTATGTGACCTTAGAAGCCATCACAGCCATGCCTACTAATGGCATGGCTGTGATTGGCCAGTGCAGCATGTGACCCATCCTCTATATAAGCTGGAGTCACGTAGTGCTGCACGGAGAGAATATAACTCAGCGATCTACATACATTTAGTTGTGTGGGTACAGTGCACAATCTTTTTACCCTGCCTCGAGCCCAGTGACAGAAAAAAAAAAAACCTTTTATCTGTCAGTTAGGTGGGCGGCAGCCATTTTATGCAAGCTCAGTGCACCAGCACTGCATCTGAGCTTTTGCGACATTCAAATCCAAGCTTGAAATACTGCACTAATAATCTGGTTTAAAAAAAAAAAAAAAACACACCCTTTTTGGCAATATACAACATCTGGTGCATTTGCAGGATTAGTTAGTGTGCAATTTAAGCTAGAAATACAGCCATAATTTTCTGGGTTTTTACAAACACACTTTTTGGCAAAATACATTATTTTACAGATCTGCACGTGTGAAATTCAATCATTTTATACAGCTTTCATATTCTGTTATAAAAAACACTTTTTTTTTTCAAAATACTTAATATTGCAGCCCTTGCTGCATCTGTGATTGTTAAAAACAAGTTTTAAAAATTTTAATAATTTTCTGGCTTTTAAAAAACAAATTTTTGGCATCATCCAACATCTGGATTATTCAGTGTGCAATTTAAGCTAGAAATACAGCCATAATTTGGTGTTTTTTAAAAACACACTTTTTGGCAAAATACACAATTTTACAGCATCAGCAAGTGTGAAATTCAAGGGTTATATACTGCTGTCATATTCAGTTATTAAACGAACGCCCATTTTGGGCAAAAAAGTTAATTTTGCAGCCTTTGCTGCATATGTCATTGTGAGATACACACTTTAGATACTGAGGTTACATTCAGTTATTTGAAAAACAGCCATTTTGTGCAAAAAACTTAAATTGGGCCTAGTCTGGATCTATACCTGTGAGATACACACTTTAGGCTACTTTCACACTAGCGTTCGGGTGTCCGCTCATGCGCTCCGTTTGAAGGGGCTCACGAGCGGCCCCGAACGCATCCGTCTGGCCCCAATGCATTCTCAGTGGAGGCGGATCCACCGAGAATGCATCCGCCTGCCAGCGCTCAGCCTCCGCTCAGTGAGCGGACACCTGAACGCTGCTTGCAGCGTTCGGGTGTCCACCTGGCCGTGCGGAGGCGAGCGGATCCGTCCAGACTTACAATGTAAGTCAATGGGGACGGATCCGCTTGAAGATGACACCATATGGCTCAATCTTCAAGCGGATCCGTTCCCCATTGACTTACAATGTAAAGTCTGAACAGATCCGCTCAGGCTACTTTCTGACTTAGAAAATTTTAATGCAGACGGATCCGTTCTGAACGGATGCGAACGTCTGCATTATCGGAGCGGATCCGTCTGATGAAACATCAGACGGATCCGCTCCGAACGCTAGTGTGAAAGTAGCCTTAGATACTGTGGTTATATTCTTCTATTAATAAAAAACCCATTTTGGGCAAAAAAAAAACTTTAATTGCGGCCTAGTCTGCATCTGTACGTGTGAGATACAACCTTTACATACTGTCGTTCTATTCTGCTATTAAACACCCATTTAGGGCAAGATCCTAAATTTGAGAAATATGAGGAGAGCGTCAAATAAGCAATGTGGCCCAGGACGAGGTGCTGCTGGTGGAGCTCCTGTTGCAGGGAGAGGACGTGGTTGATCTGTGCCAGCTACACGCACAAGTGAAACCCCTTCCTCAGGTGCAAGTAGGCGACACAACCTGCAGCGGTATTTGGTCGGGCCTAATGTGGCTCTACGAATGGTGAGGCCAGAAAAAGTTCAGGCGATCGTAGATTGTGAAGGAACTGGAGGCACTGCCAGCAACCCATTGTCTCCCACCAAGTCTCCTGCTGAAAGATCAGAGTGGCACCTGCAGCCGATGTCCATCAGTCTTTCACCTCACCCACTTGCAAGTCAGCCAAGCAGTCTGAGCCCCAAGTCATGCAGCAGTCTCTTCGGCTTTTTGATGACACTGTTAGCAGGGTTTCCCAGGGCCATCCACCTATCCCTGCCCCAGAAGTGGAAGAGATTGAATGCAACGATGCCCAAACACTTATCTTTCAAGATGAGTACATGGGAGGACCATCGCAGCACGTCTCAGATGATTACTAAACACAGGTGCCAACTGCTGGAGCTTTCGAAAGTGTGCAGACCGACAAGGAGGGCAGGGGTGAAGACTGGGTGGAAGATGTGGAGGACGATGAGGTCCTCGACCCCACATGGAATCAAGGTCATGCGAGTGACCTTTGTAGTTCGGAGTAAGGGGCGGTGGTCGCACAGAGCCACCAGCACAGCAGAAGAGGGAGCAGGGTGCAAAAGCGGAGTGGCCGTCCCCTAGACAGTACACCTGATACTGTCCACCGCAGCAAGGGACCGAGCACACCAAAGCCAGCTCCAAGGAGTTCCCTGGCGTGGCAGTTCTTCAGACAATGTGCTGACGACAAGACACGAGTGGTTTGCACGCTGTGCAATCAGAGCCTGAAGCGTGGCATAAACCTTCTCAACCTGAGCACAACATGCATGACCAGGCATTTAAGTGCAAAGCACGAGCTGCAGTGGAGTAGACCCCTCAAAAACCAAGAAAGGTCTCTGGCTCCTCCTGCTTCCTCTTCTGCTGCAGTCTCTGCCTCTTCATCCACCTCTGGAGTGACAGTGCCCCCTGCCACCTCGCAAACAGAGGATCTGCCAGCAACACCACCATCTGGGTCACCAAGCATCTCCACAATGTCCCACGGAAGAGTTCAGCTCTCCATCTCCCAAACACTGGAGAGGAAGAGGAAGTACCCCCCTACCCACCCACGATCCCTAGCCCTGAATGCCAGCATTTCAAAATTACTGGCCTTTGAAATGCTGTCATTCCATCTGGTGGAGACAGAGTTTTAAAGGACTTATGGCGGTGGCTGTCCCACAGTACGTCATGCCCAGCCGCCACTACTTTTCCAGGCGAGCCAACCATTCCCTGCACAACCAAGTGGGAGAACAAAACCAGGTGTTCATTGCGCAACGCCATCTGCGGCAAGGTGCACCTCACTACGGATACGTAGACCAGTAAGCACGGTCATGGGCGTAATATCTCCATAACAGCACACTGGGTAAATGCAGTGGCGGCTGAGCCTGAGGCAGATAGCAGTTTGGCGCATGTCCTTCCTCCACCGAGGATTGCAGGGCGCTTCAGTTTGCCTCCTGTTGCTTCCTCCTCCTACTCCGCTTCCTCATCCGGTCAGCGTAACACCTTCACCACCAACTTCAGCACAGCCAGGGGAAAACGACAGCAGGTAGTTTTAAAACTTATCCGTTTGGGGGACAAACCGCACACCGCGCAGGAGCTGTGGACGGGCCTTGAACAACAGACCGATGAGTGGTTGGTGCCAGTGAGCCTCAAGTCCGGCCTGGTAGTGTTCGATAATGGGCGAAATCTCGTAGCAGCTCTGGGACTTGCCTGGTGCATGTGCTGAATTTGGTGGTGCAGAGATTCCTTAAAAAATACCCCGATACTTCAAAGCTGCTGCATAAAGTTCGGGCCGTCGGTGCGCGCTTTCGGCGTTCTCACCCTGCTGCTGCTCGCCTGTCAGCGGGGCAGCGTAACTTCGGCCTTCCCACTCAACGCCTCATATGCGATGTGCACACAAGGTGGAACTCCACCTTGCACATGCTAGCCAGACTGTGCGAGCAGCAGCAGGCGATAGTGGAGTTTCAGCTGCAGCACGCACAGGTGAGTCACTCTGCGGAACAGCACCACTTCACCACCAATGACTGGGCCTCCATGCGAGACCTGTGTTCCTTGTTGCGCTGTTGAGAGTACTCCACCAACATGGCCAGTGCTGATAATGCCGTTCACAGCATAACTATCCCACTTCTATGCCTCCTTGAAAAAACGCTGCTGGCGATGATGGAAGAGGATGTGGCACAGGAGGAGGAGGAAGAGGGATCATTTCGTAGGGTTTCCGGCCAGTCATTCACAAGTGGCTCTCAGGGTTAGTTCCTGCACCTACAAACGCCAGGTACACAATTGTCCAGCCAGGGCATAGTTCTAGAGCAGCGGTTCTCAACCTGGGGGTCGATCGGCCCTTTCCGGGGGGGGTCGCCTGAGGCTTCCTATTGTGGGTCGCCCGCACAACGGCAGCGGCCCCTTATCCTCGCGCACAGGAAGTGATGTCCTATCACTGCCTGTGCTTGAAGGAGCCTGACGTCTGGACGGGTAAGTTGGGCCGCCTGTCTGCTGAGGTCCGAGTTTTTTCCGTTAATGACACCGCCGCTGAGCACCACTGCCACCAATGATTTAATTGAGCCTGGCTAATTTTATTTTAATTATTTGGCTGAGCAAGGCTTAATTTATTTGGGGGGACATGAAGCACCGCTGATTTATTTATTTGGGGGACCCTGAGCACCATTGATTTATTTATTTGGGGGAGACCTGAAGCCCCGCTGATTTATTTATTTGGGGGGACCCTGAGCACCGCTGATTTATTTATTTGGGGGACCCTGAGCACTTCTGATTTATTTATTTGGGGGGTACCCTGAGCACCACTGATTTATTTTTTATTTATTTTTTTTGGGGGGGGGGGGGTACTGTGAGCACCACTGATTTATTTTTTAGGGGGTATTTGTTGTTTATAATTTATTTTAACCACTTAAGGACCACAGGTTTATACCCCCCTAAAGACCAGGCCCTTTTTTACAAATCGGCACTCCACAACTTTCACCGTTTATTGCTCGGTCATGCAACTTACCACCCAAATGAATTTTACCTCCTTTTTTTCTCACTAATAGAGCTTTCATTTGGTGGTATTTCATTGCTGCTGACATTTTTACTTTTTTTGTTATTAATCGAAATTTAACGATTTTTTTGCAAAAAAATGACATTTTTCACTTTCAGTTGTAAAATTTTGCAAAAAAAAACGAGATCCATATAGAAATTTTGCTCTAAATTTATAGTTCTACATGTCTTTGATAAAAAAAAAATGTTTGGGTAAAAAAAAAATGGTTTGGGTAAAAGTTATAGCGTTTACAAACTATGGTACAAAAATGTGAATTTCCGCTTTTTGAAGCAGCTCTGACTTTGAGCACCTGTCATGTTTCCTGAGGTTCTACAATGGCCAGACAGTACAAACACCCCACAAATGACCCCATTTCGGAAAGTACACACCCGAAGGTATTCGCTGATGGGCATAGTGAGTTCATAGAACCTTTTATTTTTTGTCACAAGTTAGCGGAAAATGATGATTTTTTTTTTTGATTTTTTTTTTCTTACAAAGTCTCATATTCCACTAACTTGTGAGAAAAAATAAAAACTTCTATGAACTCACTATGCCCATCACGAAATACCTTGGGGTCTCTTCTTTCCAAAATGGGGTCACTTGTGGGGTAGTTATACTGCCCTGGCATTCTAGGGGCCCAAATGTGTGGTAAGGAGTTTGAAATCAAATTCTGTAAAAAATGACCAGTGAAATCCGAAAGGTGCTCTTTGGAATGTGGGCCCCTTTGCCCACCTAGGCTGCAAAAAAGTGTCACACATCTGGTATCTCCGTACTCAGGAGAAGTTGAGGAATGTGTTTTGGGGTGTCATTTTACATATACCCATGCTGGGTGAGAGAAATATCTTGGCAAAAGACAACTTTGTATAAAAAAATGGGAAAAGTTGTCTTTTGCCAAGATATTTCTCTCACCCAGCATGGGTATATGTAAAATGACACCCCAAAACACATTCCCCACCTTCTCCTGAGTACGGCAATACCAGATGTGTGACACTTTTTTGCAGCCTAGGTGGGCAAAGGGGCCCATATTCCAAAGAGCACCTTTCGGATTTCACTGGTCATTTTTTACAGAATTTGATTTCAAACTCCTTACCACACATTTGGGCCCCTAGAATGCCAGGGCAGTATAACTACCCCACAAGTGACCCCATTTTGGAAAGAAGAGACCCCAAGGTATTCGCTGATGGGCATAGTGAGTTCATGGAAGTTTTTATTTTTTGTCACAAGTTAGTGGAATATGAGACTTTGTATGAAAAAAAAAAAAATAAAAAAAATAAAAAAAAATCAGCATTTTCCACTAACTTGTGACAAAAAATAAAAAATTCTAGGAACTTGCCATGCCCCTCACGGAATACCTTGGGGTGTCTTCTTTACAAAATGGGGTCACTTGTGGGGTAGTTATACTGCCCTGGCATTTTCCAGGGGCCCTAATGTGTGGTAAGTAGGTAAATGACCTGTGAAATCCTAAAGGTGCTCTTTGGAATATGGGCCCCTTTGCCCACCTAGGCTGCAAAAAAGTGTCACACATGTGGTATCGCCGTATTCAGGAGAAGTTGGGGAATGTGTTTTGGGGTGTCATTTTACATATACCCTTGCTGGGTGAGAGAAATATCTTGGCAAAAGACAACTTTTCCCATTTTTTTATACAAAGTTGGCATTTGACCAAGATATTTCTCTCACCCAGCATGGGTATATGTAAAATGACACCCCAAAACACATTGCCCAACTTCTCCTGAGTACGGCGATACCAGATGTGTGACACTTTTTTGCAGCCTAGATGCGCAAAGGTGCCCAAATTCCTTTTAGGAGGGCATTTTTAGACATTTGGATACCAGACTTCTTCTCACGCTTTGGGGCCCCTAGAATGCCAGGGCAGTATAAATACCCCACATGTGACCCCATTTTGGAAAGAAGACACCCCAAGGTATTCAATGAGGGGCATGGCGAGTTCATAGAAATATTTTTTTTTTTGGCACAAGTTAGCGGAAATTGATATTTTTAATTTTTTTCTCACAAAGTCTCCCGTTCCGCTAACTTGGGACAAAAATTTCAATCTTTCATGGACTCAATATGCCCCTCACGGAATACCTGGGGGTGTCTTCTTTCCGAAATGGGGTCACATGTGGGGTATTTATACTGCCCTGGCATTCTAGGGGCCCTAAAGCGTGAGAAGAAGTCTGGAATATAAATGTCTAAAAAATTTTACGCATTTGGTTTCCGTTAGGGGTATGGTGAGTTCATGTGAGATTTTATTTTTTGACACAAGTTAGTGGAATATGAGACTTTGTAAGAAAAAAATAATAATAATTCCGCTAACTTGGGCCAAAAAAATGTCTGAATGGAGCCTTACAGGGGGGTAATCAATGACAGGGGGGTGATCAATGACAGGGGGGTTGATCAATGACAGGGGGGTTGATCAATGACAGGGGGGTTGATCAGGGAGTCTATATGGGGTGATCACCACAGTCATTGATCATGCCCCTGTAAGGCTTCATTCAGACGTCCGGATGCGTTTTGCGGATCCGATCAATCTATCAGTGCATCCGTAAAAATCATGCGGACATCTGAATGGAGCTTTACAGGGGGGTAATCAATGACAGGGGGGTGATCAGGGAGTCTATATGGGGTGATCACCACAGTCATTGATCACGCCCCTGTAAGGCTTCATTCAGACGTCCGGATGCGTTTTGCGGATCCGATCCATCTATCAGTGGATCCGTAAAAATCATGCGGACGTCTAAATGGAGCTTTACAGGGGGGTAATCAATGACAGGGGGGTGATCAGGGAGTCTATATGGGGTGATCAGGGGCTAATAAGGGGTTAATAAGTGACGGGGGGGGGGGGTGTAGTGTAGTTTAGTGTAGTGGTGCTTGGTGCTACTTTACTGAGCTACCTGTGTCCTCTGGTGGTCGATCCAAACAAAGGGGACCACCAGAGGACCAGGTAGCAGGTATATTAGACGCTGTTATCAAAACAGCGTCTAATATACCTGTTAGGGGTTAAAAAAAACACATCTCCAGCCTGCCAGCGAACGATCGCTGCTGGCAGGCTGGAGATCAACTCTCTTACCTTCCGTTCCTGTGAGCTCGCGCGCGTTCACAGGAAATCTCGGCTCACGCGAGATGACGCCTATTGGCGTTAGCGTAGCCTGGGGGAGCCGCCGCAATGACGCCTTTCGGCGTTAGCGTGGCGGCAAGCGGTTAAAGTTATTTATTTGGTTTACAAATATTTTGTATTTATGCTAAAGTTCTGTGGTTATGAATGAATACTTGTGTATTTGAATTAACATTTGGTGTATTGGTGTCTGTGCGTGTTTTTGGTGGGTCATCATAACAGTAGCAAAATTAGTTATGACGTAGCAAGAAAAAAGATGTAATGGTTGGGGGTCACCACAACATGAGGAACTGTATTAAGGGGTCACGGCTTTAGAAATGTTGAGAACCACTGTTCTAGAGGATGACGAGGTGGAGGATGAGGAACCTTGTTCACAGCAGGGTGGCAGCCAGACCAGCACATGGCCATCACTGGTGCGTGGCTGAGGGGATACAGAGGACACAGACGATACACCTCCCACAGAGGACAGCTTTTCGTTGCCTCTGGGCAGCCTGGCACACATGAGCGATTACATGCTGCAGTGTCTCCGCAACGACCGCCGAGTTGCCCACATTCTAACTTGTGCTGATTACTGGGTGGCCACGCTGCTGGATCCCCGTTACAAGGACAACGTACCGTCCTTAATTCCCTCACTGGAGCGTAATCGTAAGATGAGCGAATACAAGCGCACGCTGGTAGACATGCTGCTGGTGGCATTCCCACCTGACAGCGGGGGGACAGTCGAAGCACAAGGCGAAGGCAGAGGTCGCCAACGCAGCTGGGGCACCGCCAGCACCTCAGAAGGCAGGGTTAGCATGGCCAAAATGTGGAGCCATGTGTCAGCACGCCACAACAACCTGCACCACCAGCTGATGTGGAACGTTTTAGCAGGAGGCAGCATTTCACCAACATGGTGGAGCAGTATGTGTGCACACGCCTACACGTACTGAATGATGGGTCTGCCCCCTTCAACTTCTGGGTCTCCAAATTGGGCACATGGCCTGAGCTTGCCCTTTACGCCTTGGAGGTGCTGGTCTGCCCTGCAGCCAATGTATTATCTGAACGTGTGTTTAGCACGGCAGGGGGCGTTATTACAGACAAGCGCAGCCGCCTGTCTACAGCCAATGTGGACAAGCTCACGTTCATTAAAATGAACCAGGCATGGATCCCACAGGACTTGTCGGTACCTTGTGCAGAATAGACATGCATACCGGCTTTAACCAGCCATTGTTATACTGCAGCGCAACTGTTCATTCTTGTATTTTGGATATTTCACACTCTTTTGGAGTGTACCCTAAATAAAATAAAAATATTAAAAATTAAAACCAAAAACCAGTGTTGGCTACCTCGTCCTCCAACGCTGCTTCCACCTAAACTTCTACGTCCAACCCCTCCTCAAACTCCTACTCCATATGGACCTCCACCTCATAAATGTACGTATTTTATTTTATGTCATTTCACAACTTTTTTACATTTTCGGGTGAGATTCACCAATTTTTGGGTGTGATATACCACTGCTATACCTAGTAGACAGGTTAAAAAAAAATTCACAAATTTGTCTGTTACATTCTTGGATTGACAATTTTGGACGTGAATAAACCCCTGCTCTGCATAGGTGACAGGGAATAAAATTTCAGAAATTATTCTTTAATTGATTCGCGCCACCTCCTTTCATTCAATGCTTAAACTTTAACAAGTTGTCCCACATTTGCGCTTCAATAATTTGTCCAACATTTGCGCTTTAAAAAGCTTTTCCTACATTTTCGCTCAATCAAATTATATTTTTTTTATCCATTTATAACCCTTGCATGTGGTCTCTCTTTCTCACACTCCCTCTCCGGCGTGGAACCCTGATTCGCTGATAACTGTGATCAACATGGTAGGCTCAGAAAAGAACATCGAAAGTTGATAGAGAAGATATCCACATGGATGGTGGACGTCTCAGGGACGTCCGATCAGGCAGACGCTATCTAGAGTCAACAAAGCGGCAGCTGGGACTCTCCTGGCTAACGCTTCCAAATCCAAAATACCACAGTGACATTCCCTATAATTTTTTATTAATTATTCCAATAACAGGGCATCTTAAGAGTCCTGTATTGTTATTTATAGTCACTACCTCCCCGAGTCGGGAGTGGGTACTTTCCTTAAAATTCTTCCATTTAATATCTCCTTCCACATTTCCGCTCGATCACAATTAAATTTCATCCATTGATCTCCCTCGGATGTGGTCTCTCTTTCTCACGCCCCCTCTCCGGGGTAGAACCCTGATTCACCGATAACAGTGATCAACATGGTAGGCGTAGGAAAGAACATCGAAAGTTGATAGAGCAGATTTCCAATTGGATCGTGAACATCACGGGGACGTGCGACATGGTGGAACAGTAGGTGAGCACATGCCTACATGAACTGACTGACAAGGGTCAGCCCCTGCAACTTTTGGGTCTCCAAATTGGGCACATGGCCTAAGCTTGCCCTTTATGCCTTGGAGGTGCTGGCCTGCCCTGCAGCCAGTGTATTGTCTGAACGTGTGTTTAGCAGGACTGGAGGGGGGTTATCATAGGTTATATTTCCCAAGGTTTTGGGGTGTACCCAAATAAATAAAATAAAAAAGAAGAAGTGTAGGCTACCTCCTCCTCCACCACCACCTCAACCTCCTACTCCATATGGATCTCGTCCTCCTAGATCACGATTATTTTTAATTTTTACATATTTTATGTTATTTAAAGTCATTTCCCTATCCACTTTTGTTTGCAGAGCACTTGCCATGATCTTAACCACATTTTGCTGGCATTTGCAGCCCTCTAGCCCTTTCCATGACATTTTTACAGCTCAAAAGTTCGGGTCCCCATTGACTTCAATGGGGTTTGGGGTCAAGTTCGGGTCCTGAACTCAAACTTTTTTGTGAAGTTCGGCCGAACCCGAACATCCAGGTGTCTGCTCAACTCTACTTGAGTATTTTGTAGATGGAAGCAGGTTCATGGGAGAGGATGGCAGGTTCCATACTGGATATGCAGTGGTCACATCACATGAAGGAGTCGTTGCTGAACCACTCCCTCCACACATGTCTGCACAGGAGGAAGAGTGGAAGAGTTGAAGGCACTCGCTGAGGCGTGTAAATTGGCTCTGAGGAAGAAGGCGAACATCTACACAGATTCCAGGTATGCAGGGGCATACATAGAAATCATTGGGCCCCATAGCAAGAATCTGAATTGGGCCCCCTAACCCATCTGAGCCTGGCTCCTCCCCTGCCACCCCCATTGTATTCCTACTGACTAGGGATCGACCGATATTGATTTTTTAGGGCAGATACCGATAATTTGTGAACTTTCAGGCCGATAGCCGATAATTTATACCGATATTCTGGGAATTTTCATTTTTGAGAAAAAAAATAAATTCCTACACAAATCTGCTGAAAATTAATATGTTTATTGTTAATGTGTATTTTTTTTGTTTATTGTTAATGTGTATTTTTTTTTTATAAATCTTTTTCATTTATACTTAATATTTTTGTGGTTTTTTTTTACTAACTTTTAACCCCCTTAGGGACTAGAACCTTTGTCCTATTCACCCTGATAGATCTCTATCAGGGTGAATAGGATCTCACACTGTCCCTGCTGCTCTGTGCATAGTGCACACAGCAGCATGGAGCTGAACATGGCAGCCAGGGCTTCAATAGCGTCCTGGCTGCCATGGTAACCGATCGGAGCCCCAGGCTTACACAGCTGGGGCTCCAATCGGAGGAGCAGGGGAGAGGGGATCCTGTGGCCACTGCCACCAATGATTAATACTGGGTGGGGGTGGGGGTGGGGGCGCACTGCGCCACCAATGTTTTTACTATTGGCCGGGATTGGGATGGGGGTGGGGGGCGCACTGCGCCACCAATGATTAATACTGGGGGGCTTGGGGGGGTGCACTGCGCCACCAATGAAGATAAGTCTATCGATCATTCATATACAGGAGGCGGGAGCTGGCTGCAGAATCACATAGCCGGCTCCCGACCTCTATCAGCGGTAGCTGCGATCCGCGGCACCTGAGGAGTTAACTACCGCGGACCGCAGCTATTGCTCATAGGAGGTCGGGAGCCGGCTATGTGATTCTGCAGCCAGCTCCCGCCTCCTGTATATATGAATGAATGAAAGGCTTATCTTCATTGGTGCCACAGCCCCTCCCCTCCTCTTATGTTCTATCCCCTCATTGGCGGCAGCGGCAGCAGCAGCACAGGGGGAGGAGACACTGCTTCCTTCTCCCCTGTGCTGCGGAGGGAACACAGAGAGCGCTGTCAGCAGCGCGTTCTGTGTTCCCAAAACGTTATCAGTATATCGGCAAAATAGATGCCGATACCGATAACGTTCAAAATCCTCAATATCGGCTGATAATATCGGCCAAACCGATAATCGGTCGATCCCTACTACTGACCCAGAGAAAAAAAGGCGCAGGTCAGTTTCGCCACAAAGGGAACGGTGTAGGAACAAAACCTGTAAAATGGTGGAGGAATCCACCCCATTTGGAATTTTTTGCCCGCTTCCCGCTACATTGTATGCCATATTAAAAGGTGGCATTAGAAAGTACAACTTGTCTCGCAAAAAATAAGCCCTCATACGGATATGTGACAAAAAAAAAAAAAAAGGGTATGGCTCAAGGAAGATAGGGAAGAAAAAAAAAGCCAAAAATGAAAAAAAAAACCTCTGGTATCTTATCCAACCCCTATTATGCCCCCCAAAATGCCTGGCCACCGCATACAGGTAATACTTATGCTCGGGAAGGGGGTGAGGCCAATAGTAGGCTGTGAAGCCTCCCTAGCGTCACCCGTGATGCTAAGGAGGCTCGTTCCCATTGTGGCCTGCTATTGACTGCCCCCCACGTCTCCGGATGTTTTCATTCATGTGACGGGGGGGGGGGATGCAGTGGCGGCCGTGTGGGCATCAGTGACGCTGGTGGCGGGAGCGGGCTAAGTATTAGCTGTATGAGGTGCCCTGGCATTTTTTTGGGGGGGGGGGCATTATAGGGTTTGGATAACCCCTTTAACTCCTTGCTGCTGATACTTAGTTGACCATGAGAAAAAATAGCCATTTATCATATATAATGACTTGAGTTGATATTGCTGTCATAACGTGCAAGAAATAAAAGCGTGAACATCATACGTTATACACCAAAAATATGATCTATTACACGTTACACACCAATAATATTGTTAAACCTTGCACACACCAGTAACTCCACCATATAGTGCTTCTCTCATACACTATGCACAAACATAATATGCTAAACAGATAAATAATCCTGTTAAGGGTCCATTCAGACGCCAATAGTGTTTTGCGGTCTGCAAATATAAGACCTCAAAACACTGATGCCGCACATCGCCGGCACTTAGTAGATCATTCTTATTCTTGTCCGCAGCTGCATACAAGAATAGGGCATGCTCTATTGTTTTACGAAGCCGCGGACCAGCTGTCCCCATCTTTTCCGGCCCCATTGAAAATGAATGGGTCTGCACCTGTTCCGCATAATTGCAGAACGGATGCGGACCTATTCAACGGATGTCTGAATAGACCCTTATAAAATGTACACAGATAAAGCCACCATATCCTGTACACAGTGGGACAGGGCAGCTATTAGCAATTTTTTGTCCCATAATTGCCACAGAGACAGTGCCACTAGGCACTGTTAGAGGAAGCAGATGGCAGGGACACTACAGTGGGTGGGAGATTAGAAACTGCTCGAGGCTCTATCAGGGGAGTGAACATAAAAGAGAAAAGGAGATGGAGAATATCTGTTATAAGAGGGAGGTTAGCAGCAGCTGGCATGGGCTCTTTTAAATGAAAGGGGAAAGAAGCAGGTGGCATGGACTCTGTTAGATCATGGGGCAGAAGTTGACATGGGCTTTGTGCTAAGGAATTGGGCACATCAAGTTCAATAGGTGATAGGGGATCAGTTACTGATGGATGGACAGAAACAGATTGGAGGAGGATAGAGGGTTCCATGGGCTTTGTGAGTGGGTGGTGATGACAAGGAATACAAAAGGTGGCAGGGGCTCTTCTATAAGAAGGGGGCACAGAAACTGGTACAGGTTCTTTGGGTCACAGAAGGTGGCAAGGAGTCTCTGGGGACTTCAGGGAACATAGAAGATGAAAGAGGCTGGAGGCCACAGATGATTGCAGCTATTCTGTGGGGAGAGTAGTAGAGGGACATACAAGAGAGGTTGTGTGGGGGCCAGGAGGGAGTTAATAGGTAACAGCAGGATAGAGGAGGCAGACAGCTAGTTTCCTAACTGAGGTTCTTTCTTTCCTGCTGCAATATTTTTTCCTGGCTGGCGATGGGGACGTGGCTTTTACGGGGCAGGGCTTTATGGATGTGGGCATAGCTGGTGAAGTTCTTTCTGCTTAAGCCTGACAGGAAGGGTCGGGAGTCGGGACATCAGCAGTGTGTGCTCCTTTTGAGTACAGAATAGGGGGGAAGGTTCGGAGGGGGGCCCTGACTAAGCATAGGGGAAGCAAGCAGGGGCCAGCCAGGACTGAACAGAGGACAAGTGGATGGGCTGCCTCAATGCCCGATAAACTGTCTGCAGATGTAGGGGGCAAGGCCTTCCATGCACTTCAGGCCCCCCATGCCACGAGCCCCATAGCAGCTGCGTGGTCTGCCTATATGGTAGGTATGCTACTGGCGTATGATTATGGACCTATATGGCGGGGCAGAGACTTTTTGACATCAGCCAGGCCAGTCAATTAAGAACAAAGACTCTGTGTTTGAATTAATGAACTCTTTGTTACTACCTGAAAAAGTTGCCATCATAAAGGTAAAGGCTCATACCAACCACATCACAACAGAGGCAAGAGGCAACGATCGGGCAGATAAGGCAGCCAAGCAAGCTGCACTCTAGCCATTGAATGCCGAAGCCACCCCGTTAAGTGCCTTGAAACCTGTGGAAGTGTCCAGAGAGACTCTAATCATGCTCTTTGAGCAAGACTCACCTGAGGAAAAAGACTTGTGGACTAAGCAAGGAGCTAGCCCTGATGGTGAGGGTCTGTGGAGAAATAAGGACAAAGTCTGTCTGCCCCGCCCCATGTATCCAGCTATGGCACTGGAGGTCCATGGGCCTATGTATCTGTCAAAAGGTGCCATGGTAAGTGCAGCTGCTCGATTTGTGCAAGGATGTATGGTCTGTGCATTGAACAATCCCGGCCAGGTGGTGAAGACTCCAAGCAAGCACACCCCCAGGCCACTTTACCCGTTCCAGAGACTGCAGATAGATTATATACAGCTGCCTAAGGTAGGCGTATATGAATTTGTTCTAGTGTGTGTTGATCTCTTTTAAGGATGCCAGAAGCCTTTCCCATAGCAAAAGCAAGTGCTAAGAAAATTGCAAAGAAACTGGTCAGTGAACTGATATGCAGGTATGGTATTCCTGAGGTCATTGAGTCAGACAGAGGTTCTCATTTTACAGGAGAAGTTATGAGAGAGGTCATGCAGGCATTAGGGGTGACCCGAGCCTTTCACCATCCCCAAAGCAGTGGCACAGTTGAGTGCCACCTTGAAACTGAAGATCCAGAAAGCTATGCAGGAGACTCGCCGGCCCTGGCCAGAATGCCTCCCCCCAACATTGTATTCAGTCAGAACACCACCAAGCAGAGACAGGATTGTCCCTCTGAGATACCGTTTGGCAGTGCCTGAAGCTAGGGTTGTACTTCCCTCAACAGTTTCAGATAAATAATGATAGTCTGACTAGTTATATGCAGGCCCTTACAAAAAGGTTAGAACACACGCATAAACAAGTGTTTGCTTCACTTCCAGATCCTGACTCAGTAGAAGCAACTCACAGTCTGCAACCAGGCCTGGATCCCAGATTTGTGGGTCCTTTCCAAGTTCTGCTGACTACACATACAGCGGTGAAAGTAGAGGGAAACCCAACTGGATTCATGCCTCACACTGCAAGAAGGTGCTGAGTCCTGAAAAATGAGGACTCTTGTACTGGTGGTAGTCCTGTCCCTGAGCATCCAAGCTTTGAATGTGAATCTGAAAAATGACTGGGACAATGCCCTTATCAAGCATCATCAGGTCATGTTAAAGAACATGACAAGCGCGGATAAATATAAAAACTGTTGGATCTGCACTCACAGTCCTGTGAGTTTAAAGGGAACCTGTCATGTGGATATTTGATTATAATTTAACTAATTATATACAATCATTAACTACTAAAAAGTACCTTAGATGTATTCACTTATTGGTGTGACAGATGGTTACCTCATAATATACACACAAAGATGCCTCATGCTAATGAGTTGATTTGAGTCCAGCGTGATGTCAGTGAGTCCAGCGTTTTTTAAATTCAGAAATATAGCCACTCCCCTGCCCACCTGCTGCTGATTCATATGGAAAAAAAAAACTGTCAATCAGCAGCAGGTAGGCGGGGAGAGTCAGGAGCTCATGAATATTCATGACTCATCATTACCAGCTGGAGCTTTTCAATACAAGATGTTGGCAGATTGACTGGGTCAATTAAAGAAAGTGACCCAGCATTTTGCTAAGAGAATCAGTCACTTATTGATGTTGCCCTTAGTTAGGACACCATAAAACTGGTGACAGGTTCTCTTTAAAGACTATGCCTTATCTGGCCATTCCAGTACCATGGTCAGAGCTAGCCGATCAGGAGGCCAGAAAGTGATAGCCTCAACTTTAATTCTACAAGCAATAGTACAAGTAGTTATAGTTTTAGTAATATAAATATATTATTAAAGTTTTTTTAATATGTCAATAAAATGCGTACAAGGAAGGGACAGTATCAAGATTATTGAGATAATCTGGATGACCGCGTCACCTTCAGGGAATCCAGGATTTACACTGGTAGGTGGGATAAGCCCATCTGAAGTACCTGAGGTGAGGCTTGAAGTCCCCAGATATCTCAAAATGGGGCAATTGTGAGAGATGGGAATCAATTTGGTCTCCGAGTACAAAAGGGTCTTGGTGGAAAAATACAGAAAGCCGACATGGCACTGTGGGAGATGGAGGTCAGTGTATTGAATTGAGCTTACAGGGTTAAAATAGAAAAAAGGTTATATGCAGATAATAAGATGTGTGTGATAGCACCCCCCTCTCTCCCCACAGTTTCCTGTTTAGCAGAGGTATCAGTCTGAGCCTCAGGAAGTGCGAAGGGGGGGGGGGGGGGGAAGGGGAGAAAGGAATGGAAATATACCGTATTTTTCGCCCTATAAGATGCACCTGCCCATAAGATGCAAGTAGGTTTTTAAAGGAGGAAAATAAGGAAAAAAAAAAAAGGATGGTGGGTTTTGAACTAATGGTGATCTGTGGATGGCGCACCGTTATGGAGGGGGGGGGGGGGGGGGGGGAGTCTGTGGATGGCGCACAGTTATGAAAGGGGGGGGGGGGGGGGGAGTCTGTGGATGGCGCACCATTATGGAGGAGGGAGGGGGGGGGGGGGGGGGGAGTCTGTGGATGGCGCACTGTTATGGAGGGGGGGCGGGGAGTCTGTGGATGGCGCACCGTTATGGAGGGGGGGCGGGGAGTCTGTGGATGGCGCACCGTTATGGAGGGGGGGCGGGGAGTCTGTGGATGGCGCACCGTTATGGGGGGGGGGGGGGAGTCTGTGGATGGCGCACAGTTATGGAGGGGGGGGGGGGGGGAGTCTGTGGATGGCGCACCGTTATGGAGGGGGGGGGGGGGGAGTCTGTGGATGGCGCATCGTTATTGGGGGGAGTCTGTAGATGGCACCGTTATGGGGGAATCTGTTGGATGGCACTGTTATGGGGAGGGGGATCTGTGGATGACACTGTTATGGGGGAGGGGGGGGGGGGGGGGGAATCTGTGGATGACACTATATAGCATCTTATGCTATATGTGTCAACAGATCCCCCCCCCATTACAGTGTCCCCCAATACACCAGGACCCGCCGCTCACAGCAGTATACATATCTAAACAGTAATCTTTAACCTCGATTGGCTTTAACGCAGCGCTATCCTGTTTACTACTTACAATCAAGCTCCGATACCAGGCAGAGCGGGAGGCGGCGTAACGTCAGGCGCCTTCTTCATTCAGTGAGAGGAGCAGGCGCGTGACGTGAGTGAGTGACGTTACGCCGCAGTCCACTCTGCCTCCAACTAGAGCTTAATTGTTATTAGTAAACAAACAGGATAGCGCTGCTTTCACCCCTTAAGGACCCTGCCATTTTTCATCTTATAGGGAACCTGTCACCGGGACTTTGTGTATAGAGCTGAGGTCATGGGTTGCTAGATAGCCGCTAGCACATCCGCAATACGGATACATGTATCCGCAATACTGATACATATGCAAATTAACCTGAGATGAGTCACGTCTCTGACTCATCTCAGGGACAGGACTCATCTCAGGGTAATTTGCATATGTATAAAATCGTTTTTTTTACACAATAAAAGCACACAGAGCTGTGGGGACTGGGTATTGCGGATGTGCTAGCGGCCATCTAGCAACCCATGTCCTCAGCTCTATACACAAAATCCTGATGACAGGTTCCCTTTAAGGACCAGGCCATTTTAGCAAATCTGACATGTATAACTATGTGGTAATAACTTGAAAACGCTTTTACATATCCAGGCCATTCTGAGATTGTTTTCTCGTCACATATTGTACTTCAAGACAGTGGTAAAATGGAGTCAAAAAAAATGTCAATTTTATTTATAAAAAAAAAAAAAACCAAATTTACAAAAAATAAAAATTAGCAAAATTTTAATTTCCCTACTTTAATAATAGATAGTAATACATTCAAAAAAAGTAATTACTTTACATTCCCCATATGTCTACTTCATATTTGAATCATTTTGAAAATGACATTTTACTTTTCAGGGACGTTAGAAGGCTTAGAAGTTTAGAAGCAAATCTTAAAATGTTTAAGAACATTTCCAAACCCCAATTTTTTCATGACCAGTTCAGTTATGAAGTTACTTACATATTAGAAACCACCCATTTTAGAAACTACACCCCTCAAGCTATTCAAAACTGATTTTTACAAACTTTGTTAACCCTTTAGGTGCCCCATGAGAATTAAATGAAAATGGGAAAGAAATTTCAATTAATTTTTTTTAGCAGATTTTACATTTTTATCTATTTTTTCTTCAACACATTAAGGGTTAACAGCCAAACAAAACTCAAAATCTATTACCCTGAATCTGGAGTTTACAGAAACGCCCCATGTGTGTTCAAAAACTGAAGAATGGGCGCACAGCAGGCTTCAGAGTGGAAGGAGCGCCATATGGCTTTTGGAGAGCGGATTTAGGCTACTTTCACACTTGCGTTCAGAGCGGGTCCGTCTGGTAACTGCACAGACGGATCCGCTCCTATAATGCAAACGCTTAGATCCGTTCAGAACATTACCATGTTCATGATAATGCAAACGGATCCGTTTTGACTTTACATTGAAAGTCAATGGGGGACGGATCCGTTTGAAAATTGAGCCATATTGTGTCAACTTCAAACGGATCCGTCCCCATTGACTTACATTGTAAGTATGGACGGATCCGTTTGCCTCCGCACGACCAGGCGGACACCCGAACGCTGCAAGCAGCGTTCAGGTGTCCGCCTGCTGGGCGGATCGGAGGACAAACGGTGCCAGACTGATGCATTCTGAGCGGATCCGTCTCCACTCAGAATGCATTAGGGCTGGACGGATCCGTTCAGGGACGCTTGTGAGAGCCTTCAAACGGAGCTCACAAGCGGAGCCCCGAACGCTAGTGTGAAAGTAGCCTTAGCTGGAATGGTAACTGGGAGCTATGTCTCATATGAAGAGACCCTGAGGTGGCCCTACAATGGAAACCCCCAAAAAGTGACCCCATTCTGGAAACTACACCCCTCAAGGAATATTTCAAGGTGTGTAGTGAGCATTTTGACCCATCAGGCATTTCACAGAATTAGGAAATGCTTGGCTGTGAAAAAAAAAAAAAAAACTTTCACAAGGGATAACAGGACAAAATGCACCCCAGATTTTATCCATTTCACACCGAATATGCCAACACCCTATATGTGCTAAAAAAAATGCATTGCCGCACGGCAGGCTTCAGAGTGGAAGGAGCACCATATGGCAATTAGGAGAGAGGATGTAGCTGGAATGATAATTGGGAGCTATGTCACATATGAAGACACCCTGAGGTAGCCCTATAGTGGAAACCCCCAAAAGTGACCCCATTCCGGAAACTACACCCCAGTACAAACATTTAAAGTGGTGGAAAGGGTACTTTTTACGAAACAGGTGTCTACAGAAGGCAGAAATACTAGAGAGGATTTCAAAGCACACATTTGAAAAAATGAAAAATTACTAGCAGACCCCAATTTTTCACTTTCACATGGGGTTAAAAGGAGAAAATGCATCCCAGTATATGTTCCACATTTTCTCCCCATTTTGCAAAGCAACCCATATGTGCTCATTGTCTGCTGTATTGGCGCAAAGCAGGCCTCTACAGGCAAAGTGCAAAATACAGTATATTTATTGCAGGCCTGAATTGCCAGACATGGATTTTAGCTGCCATGTCGCATTTGAAAAATTTCCTGAGGTCCCCAGAAATTTACAACCCCAAGAAGTGACGCCATTCCATTTCGGAAACAGCACCCCCTCCCCCCGAACATTTTAAGTGGTGGAAAGGGTACTTTTCACCAAACACATGTCTCACAGAAAAGAATATGTAGTGGTTTTTGGAAAGTAGATATTCAAGCGAGGTGGACTAAATCAGATATAATGTAGAAATATTATAAGGAGCATAAAAATTAATATTTCATGGAAGAATGGTAGATTCTGAAGCAGTCCTGCAAGCACAGGTCAGGATTCGCATTGGTAAATGGTGTCTTTCCTTATCCCTCTTTTGTGACACACCCTGCACTTTTTGGGGGTCCTTCCCTTCCTTGCTGTCTGGGGGAGTTGACCTGGAAAATGTTTCCCTGGTACAACACGGGCACTATGACTTCCTGAAGTACTGGGACCCTCTACGGACTTGGTTTGAAAAATTAGGGCCTTGATTACCGCCTCTTGGAACTGAAGAAAAGTTCCTCTGTGGCCTGAAGATTGAAATAAGATATATGCATTGCACATTGCCATCTGTACAATGTGTACGGCCAGCTTTTTGTACCACACTTTTGTTTTTTGTGTGGCACTGTAGGGCTTCATAAGTTGATCTGCAAGATCCACCCATCCCATGTGCCTGTTGTAAGCAAGGATGCAGTCTGGTTTTGGGACAGTGGTAGTGGTACCTCGTACAGCGGCAGGGGAGCTGGCGTTAGTGTGAATGGTGGTCAGAACAAGGACGTCCCTCTTTTCCTTGTACTTAACCACCAGCATATTCTCATTGTGGAGAGCCCTACTGTTGCCCATTCTCAGTGGTTGCCCTACCAGGGATCTAGGGAGGTCTCTTTGATTTTTGTTTACTGTGCCGCAAGCCACAGTCCCCCTGGCAGTTAGAGACCTGAATAGGGGGATACTGGTATAATAGTTATCCACATAGAGGTGGTAACCCTTATCCAGCAGTGGGTGCAGTCACACACGATCTTCCCACTAACTCCTAGGACAGGGGCATTCTGGGGGTTCTATTCTGGAATCTTTCCCTTCGTAAACGCGGAATTTGTGGGTGTACCCGGATCTACTCTCAGAGTTTGTATATTTTTATGCCATACCTTGCCCGTTTGCTAGGCAGGTATTGGCAGAATCTAATCCTCCCTTTGAACAATAATAGGGACATTTTTCTCTGGGTTGTACACCTCAGCAAACTTGTTGCTGAAGTGGTCAATGACAGGCCTAACCTTGAACAGTCGGTCAAATGTTTTGGGGTGGGCACTGTGTATTGTCATTGTAGTGTAGAAATTTCGGATTTATTCAAATCGCTTCCGGATCATGGTCTGACTGTAAATTGAAGTCTGGTAGAAAATGTCAGAACTCCAATATTGCTTAACCTTTGGCTTCTTTACTACACCCATATGCAGCACGAGTCCCCAAAACTTCTTTATCTCTGCCGCATCTACTGAGGTCAAACCTAGGGGTCTAGCGTATGGCGAACTAGGGTTCTGAGCAATGAATTGTTGGGCGTACAAATTGGTTTAGGTCACCATTAAATTTACAAAATCTTTAGAAAAGAAAATCTAGCTCAGTGAAGTCCCCACAGTATCAGAATTCCTGAGTTGCCCACAAACTCAGGAATTTGGGACTGATAATAGTCAGGGGGTGGGCGTCATTGTTTAGAAGGAGCGATTCATCCCATTACTGTATTTACAGATCATGATATATAAATGAAAAAAGGAAATTAAAACAAGGAATAACTAAATTAAAAACAAAGGACGGAAGGTATGTAGAAGAGAATAAAGGGCTAGCCGACTGCCTTAATGAATACTTCTGTTCAGTTTTTACAAAAGAAAAAGGAGAAGGACCTCCACTAGAAAGAATGACTATTAAATCGTTTGATGCATGTATCTTTACAGAGGAAGATGTTCTAAGTTTGCTGTCTAAGGTGAAGACAGATAAGTCACAGGGGCCTGATGAGATACACCCAAAATTATTAAAAGAGCTTAGTGGTGAGCTGGCAAAACCGTTAACAGATTTATTTAACCAATCATTAGTAACAGGAGTCGTCCCGGAAGATTGGAAATTGGCAAATGTCGTGCCCATTCACAAGAAAGGTAGTAGGGAGGAATCGAGCAACTATAGACCAGTGAGTCTGACATCAATAGTAAGCAAATTAATGGAAACCCTATTAAAGGATAGCATTGTGGAACATCTAAAATCCCATGGATTGCAAGATGAAAAACAACATGGGTTTACTTCAGGGAGATCATGTCAAACAAATCTTATAGATTTTTTTGACTGGGTGAATAAAATAATAGACGGTGGAGGTGCAGTAGACATCGCATATCTAGATTTTAGTAAGGCTTTTGACACTGTCCCACATAGAAGACTTATCAATAAACTGCAGTCATTGAGCATGGACTCCCATATTGTTGAGTGGATTAGGCAGTGGCTGAGTGACAGACAACAGAGGGTTGTAGTCAATGGAGAACATTCAAAACAAGGTAATGTTACCAGTGGGGTTCCACAGGGATCTGTACTGGGACCGATTTTGTTTAATATCTTCATAAGTGATATTGCAAAAGGCCTCGCTGGTAAGGTTTGTCTTTTTGCTGATGACACAAAGATATGTAACAGGGTTGATGTTCCTGGAGGGAAACGCCAAATGGAAAAGGATTTAGGAAAACTAGAAGAATGGTCAGAACTCTGGAAACTGAAATTTAATGTGGATAAGTGCAAGATAATGCACCTGGGGCGTAAAAACCCAAGGGCAGAATATAGAATATTTGACACAGTCCTGACCTCAGTATCTGAGGAAAGGGATTTAGGAGTAATTATTTCAGAAGACTTAAAGGTGGGAAGACAATGTAATAGAGCAGCACGAAATGCCAGCAGAATGCTTGGATGTATAGGGAGAGGTATAAGCAGTAGAAAGAGTGAAGTGCTTATGCCGCTGTACAGAACACTGGTGAGACCTCACTTGGAGTATTGTGCGCAGTACTGGAGGCCATATCTCCAGAAGGATATAGATACTCTAGAGAGAGTTCAGAGAAGAGCTACTAAACTAGTACATGGATTGCAGGATAAAACTTACCAGGAAAGGTTAAAGGACCTTAATATGTATAGCTTGGAAGAAAGAAGAGACAGAGGGGATATGATAGAAACTTTTAAATACATAAAGGGAATCAACTCGGTAAAGGAAGAGAGCATATTTAAAAGAAGAAAAACTACCACAAGAGGACACAGTTTTAAATTAGAGGGGCAAAGGTTTAAAAGTAATATAAGGAAGTATTACTTTACTGAGAGAGTAGTGGATGCATGGAATAGCCTTCCTGCAGAAGTGGTAGCTGCAAATACAGTGAAGGGGTTTAAGCATGCATGGGATAGGCATAAGGCCATCCTTCATATAAGATAGGGCCGGGGGCTATCCATAGTATTCAGTATATTGGGCAGACTAGATGGGCCAAATGGTTCTTATCTGCCGACACATTCTATGTTTCTATGTTTCTATAAAAGTCTGGCCTACCTGGAGTCGGCTAAACGTTTGAACCCAAGGCAGGCCAGATGGTCTTTGTTTTTTACCAGATTAAATTTCATTGTCACTTTTCGTCCTGGGGTCAAGAATGTCAAAGCGGATGCCTTGTCCCGTAGCTTCCCTGGGTGTGGGGGGTAATACTGAGGGTCCTGGTCAGATTTGGGCTGATTGGGTGGTTGTATCCGCCCTCTATCCTGAACTGAAGACGGACCCGATTCCTGTCCCCCTCAGGGACGTGGTTTGTTCCTTCTGAGCTTCGTCACAAGATGTTTAAGGAACATCAGGATACTGTCCTTGCTGGACACCCTGGGAGCAGATCCACTATTGATCTTATTTCTCTGAGATTCTGGTGGCCGGGTTTACTTAAGAGTGTTGAGGGCTATGTGGCAGCTCGTGAGACCTGTGCACGTGTCAAGGTGACTCATACTCGGCCCTCAGGATCTCTTCTTCCTTTGTCCATCCCATCCCGTCCCTGGACGCATTTGTCCATGGACTTTATCACCGATTTGCCCAGTTCTTCGGGGAGGACTGATTTTAGTGGTGGTCGACCGCTTCAGTAAGGTGGCACACTTCATTCCATATTCTGGTTTACCCAATGCCAAAACTCTAGCTCGGACATTTGTTGATAACATTGTGAAATTTACACAGCATTCCCTCTGATGTGGTGTCTGATAGAGGGACTCAATTTGTGTCCAAATTCTGGAAGGCTTTCTGTATTCGCCTGGGGATTCGTTTGTCCTTCTCTTTGGCTTTTCACCCTCAGTCGAACGGACAAACTGAACGCACTAACCAGAATCTGGAGACATATTTGAGGTGTTTTGTTGTGAGAATCAGGAAGAGTGGTCCTAATTTTTGTCTTTGGCTGAATTTGCTTTGAATAACCGTCGTCAGGAGTCCACTGATAAGTCACCATTTTTTGGTGCCTATGGGTTTCACCCTCAGTTTGGAACGGTCTCTGGGAATAGTTCCTCTGGTATACCTGATGAGGAGAGATTTGCTTCTTCCTTATCCATCTGGCGGAAAATTCAAATCAATTAAAAAAAGATGGGCGATGGGTATAAACGTATGGCTGACAAGAAACGTGTGTCTGGTCCGGACCTGAATGTGGGCGATTTGGTGCGATTGTCCACTAAGAACATTAAGTTGAAGGTGCCATCCTAGAAGTTAGGGTCAAGATTTATTGGTCCATACAAGATCTCTGCTATTATTAATCCGGTTTCTTTTTGCCTTGAATTTCCGCAAGTTTGGAAGATCCATAAAGTCTTCCATAAATCTTTGTTAAAGAGGACCTTTCACCGATTATGACAATGTGAACTAAGTATACAGACATGTAGAGCGGCGCCCGGGGATCTCACTGCACTTACTATTATCCCCGGGCGCCGCTCCGTTCTGCCCTCCAGTATCTTCGGTCACTAAGTTATGGTAGGCGGAGTCTGCCCTTGTTCTGCTGTTGCGCTGGCCAATCGCATTGCAGAGCTCACAGCCTGGGAGAAAATAACCTCCCAGGCTGTGAGCTCTGCGCTGCGATTGGCCAGCACTACAGCAAAACAAGGGCAGACTCCGCCTACCATAACTTAGTGACTGAAATCTCCGCCTACTATAACTTAGTGAGCGAAGATACCGGAGGACATAGCGGGAGAACGGAGCCGCGCCCAGGGATAATAGTAAGTGCAGTGAGATCCCCGGGCGCCACTCTCCATGTCTGTATAGTTAGTTCACATTGTCATAATCTGTGAAAGGTCCTCTTTAACCACCTCCGGACCGCCTAACGCAAGATCGCATTCCGGAGGTGGCAGCCCTGCGCAGAGTCACGCATATATGCGTCATCTCGCGATGGCCGAGATTTCCTGTGAACGCGCACACACAGGCGCGCGCGCTCACAGGAACGGAAGGTAAGAGAGTTGATCTCCAGCCTGCCAGCGGCGATCGTTCGCTGGCAGGCTGGAGATGTGTTTTTTTTAACCCCTAACAGGTATATTAGACGCTGTTTTGATAACAGCGTCTAATATACCTGCTACCTGGTCCTCTGGTGGTCCCATTTGTTTGGATCGACCACCAGAGGACACAGGCAGCTCAGTAAAGTCCCACCAAGCACCACTACACTACACTACACCCCCCCCCCCCCCGTCACTTATTAACCCCTTATTAGCCCCTGATCACCCCATATAGACTCCCTGATCACTCCCCTGTCATTGATTACACCCCTGTCATTGATCAACCCCCTGTAAAGCACCATTCAGACGTCCGCATGATTTTTACGGATCCACTGATAGATGGATCGGATCCGCAAAACGCATCCGGACATCTGAATGAAGCCTTACAGGGGCGTGATCAATGACTGTGGTGATCACCCCATATAGACTCCCTGATCACCCCCCTGTAAAGCTCCATTCAGATGTCCGCATGATTTTTACGGATGCACTGATAGATGGATCCGATCCGCAAAACGCATCCGGACGTCTGAATGAAGCCTTACAGGGGCGTGATCAATGACTGTGGTGATCACCCCATATAGACTCCCTGATCACCCCCCTGTAAAGCTCCATTCAGATGTCCGCATGATTTTTACGGATGCACTGATAGATGGATCCGATCCGCAAAACGCATCCGGACGTCTGAATGAAGCCTTACAGGGGCATGATCAATGACTGTGGTGATCACCCCATATAGACTCCCTGATCACCCCCCTGTCATTGATCAACCCCCTGTCATTGATCACCCCCCCTGTCATTGATCACCCCCCCTGTCATTGATCACCCCCCCTGTCATTGATCACCCCCCCTGTCATTGATCACCCCCCCTGTCAGGCTCCATTCAGACATTTTTTTGGCCCAAGTTAGCGGAATTATTTTTTTTTTTTCTTACAAAGTCTCATATTCCACTAACTTGTGTCAAAAAATAAAATCTCACATGAACTCACCATACCCCTCACGGAAACCAAATGCGTAAAATTTTTTAGACATTTATATTCCAGACTTCTTCTCACGCTTTAGGGCCCCTAGAATGCCAGGGCAGTATAAATACCCCACATGTGACCCCATTTCGGAAAGAAGACACCCCCAGGTATTCCGTGAGGGGCATATTGAGTCCATGAAAGACTGAAATTTTTGTCCCAAGTTAGCGGAACGGGAGACTTTGTGAGAAAAAAATTAAAAATATCAATTTCCGCTAACTTGTGCCAAAAAAAAAAAATTTCTATGAACTCGCCATGCCCCTCATTGAATACCTTGGGGTGTCTTCTTTCCAAAATGGGGTCACATGTGGGGTATTTATACTGCCCTGGCATTCTAGGGGCCCCAAAGCGTGAGAAGAAGTCTGGTATCCAAATATCTAAAAATGCCCTCCTAAAAGGAATTTGGGCACCTTTGCGCATCTAGGCTGCAAAAAAGGGTCACACATCTGGTATCGCCGTACTCAGGAGAAGTTGGGGAATGTGTTTTGGGGTGTCATTTTACATATACCCATGCTGGGTGAGATAAATATCTTGGTCAAATGCCAACTTTGTATAAAAAAAATTGGAAAAGTTGTCTTTTGCCAAGATATTTCTCTCACCCAGCAAGGGTATATGTAAAATGACACCCCAAAACACATTCCCCAACTTCTCCTGAATACGGCAATACCACATGTGTGACACTTTTTTGCAGCCTAGGTGGGCAAAGGGGCCCATATTCCAAAGAGCACCTTTAGGATTTCACAGGTCATTTACCTACTTACCACACATTAGGGCCCCTGGAAAATGCCAGGGCAGTATAACTACCCCACAAGTGACCCCATTTTGGAAAGAAGACACCCCAAGGTATTCCGTGAGGGGCATGGCGAGTTCCTAGAATTTTTTATTTTTTGTCACAAGTTAGTGGAAAATGCTGATTTTTTTTT
Organism: Bufo bufo; assembly: GCF_905171765.1. Classification (NCBI taxonomy): domain Eukaryota; kingdom Metazoa; phylum Chordata; class Amphibia; order Anura; family Bufonidae; genus Bufo; species Bufo bufo. The sequence continues at coordinate 138,512,138 of NC_053397.1, forward strand.
TTTTTTTCATACAAAAGTCTCATATTCCACTAACTTGTGACAAAAAATAAAAACTTCTATGAACTCACTATGCCCATCAGTGAATACCTTGGGGTGTCTTCTTTCCAAAATGGGGTCACTTGTGGGGTAGTTATACTGCCCTGGCATTCTAGGGGCCCAAATGTGTGGTAAGGAGTTTGAAATCAAATTCTGAAAAAATGACCTGTGAAATCCAAAAGGTGCTCTTTGGAATGTGGGCCCCTTTGCCCACCTAGGCTGCAAAAAAGTGTCACACATCTGGTATCTCCGTACTCAGGAGAAGTTGGGGAATGTGTTTTGGGGTGTCATTTTACATATACCCATGCTGGGTGAGAGAAATATCTTGGCAAAAGACAACTTTTCCCATTTTTTTTATACAAAGTTGGCATTTGACCAAGATATTTATCTCACCCAGCATGGGTATATGTAAAATGACACCCCAAAACACATTGCTCAACTTCTCCTGAATACAGAGATACCAGATGTGTGACACTTTTTTGCAGCCTAGGTGGGCAAAGGGGCCCATATTCCAAAGAGCACCTTTCGGATTTCACAGGTAATTTTTTACAGAATTTGATTTCAAACTCCTTACCACACATTTAGGCCCCTAGAATGCCAGGGCAGTATAACTACCCCACAAGTGACCCCATTTTGGAAAGAAGAGACCCCAAGGTATTCACTGATGGGCATAGTGAGTTCATAGAAGTTTTTATTTTTTGTCACAAGTTAGTGGAATATGAGACTTTGTAAGAAAAAAAAATAAAAAAAAAAAAAAAAAATAAAAATCATCATTTTCCGCTAACTTGTGACAAAAAATAAAAAGTTCTATGAACTCACTATGCCCGTCAGCGAATACCTTAGGTTGTGTACTTTCCGAAATGGGGTCATTTGTGGGGTGTTTGTACTATCTGGCCATTGTAGAACCTCAGGAAACATGACAGCTGCTCAGAAAGTCAGAGCTGCTTCAAAAAGCGGAAATTCACATTTTTGTACCATAGTTTGTAAACGCTATAACTTTTACCCAAAGCATTTTTTTTTTTACCCAAACATTTTTTTTTTTATCAAAGACATGTAGAACAATAAATTTCGAGCAAAATTTATATATGGATGTAGTTTTTTTTGCAATATTTTACAACTGAAAGTGAAAAATGTAATTTTTTTGCAAAAAAATTGTTAAATTTCGATTAATAACAAAAAAAGTAAAAATGTCAGCAGCAATGAAATACCACCAAATGAAAGCTCTATTAGTGAGAAGAAAAGGAGGTAAAATTCATTTGGGTGGTAAGTTGCATGACCGAGCAATAAACGGTGAAAGTAGTGTAGGTCAGAAGTGTAAAAAGTGGCATGGTCTTTCAGGGTGTTTAAGCACTGGGGGCTGAGGTGGTTAAAATCGGATTTTTTTTATTTAAATCAGATTTTTTAATATAAAATGCTTTTTGAGGAAAATATATTACCATCCAAAGGTTATTTCATTATGAAATAAAGATAACTTTTTTAATTATGTAGAATAAGGCTGTATATGTTTAATTTTTTGTTAAATTCCATTAATCCATTCACAATATCATGCTCTTCCAGAGGTTTTTGTAAGATTATTGGGTAGTTTCTCTGCCTACAAGATATTATCACAGATGCTTGGTTTAATTTTGGAGTTCTCAAAACTGAATTTATAGCATGAAAAGAGTTGAGAAAAAGATCTTAACCACCTCAGCCCCCAGTGCTTAAACACCCTGAAAGACCAGGCCACTTTTTACACTTCTGACCTACACTACTTTCACCGTTTATTGCTCGGTCATGCAACTTACCACCCAAATGAATTTTACCTCCTTTTCTTCTCACTAATAGAGCTTTCATTTGGTGGTATTTCATTGCTGCTGACATTTTTACTTTTTTTGTTATTAATCGAAATTTAACAATTTTTTTGCAAAAAAATTACATTTTTCACTTTCAGTTGTAAAATATTGCAAAAAAAACTACATCCATATATAAATTTTGCTCGAAATTTATTGTTCTACATGTCTTTGATAAAAAAAAAAATGTTTGGGTAAAAAAAAAAATGCTTTGGGTAAAAGTTATAGCGTTTACAAACTATGGTACAAAAATGTGAATTTCCGCTTTTTGAAGCAGCTCTGACTTTCTGAGCACCTGTCATGTTTCCTGAGGTTCTACAATGCCCAGACAGTACAAACACCCCACAAATGACCCCATTTCTGAAAGTACACACCCTAAGGTATTCGCTGATGGGCATAGTGAGTTCATAGAACTTTTTATTTTTTGTCACAAGTTAGCGGAAAATGATTTTTTTTTTTTTTTTTTTTTCTTACAAAGTCTCATATTCCACTAACTTGTGACAAAAAATAAAAACTTCCATGAACTCACTATGCCCATCAGCGAATACCTTGGGGTCTCTTCTTTCCAAAATGGGGTCACTTGTGGGGTAGTTATACTGCCCTGGCATTCTAGGGGCCCAAATGTGTGGTAAGGAGTTTGAAATCAAATTCTGTAAAAAATGACCTGTGAAATCCGAAAGGTGCTCTTTGGAATATGGGCCCCTTTGCCCACCTAGGCTGCAAAAAAGTGTCACACATCTGGTATCTCCGTACTCAGGAGAAGGTGGGGAATGTGTTTTGGGGTGTCATTTTATATATACCCATGCTGGGTGAGAGAAATATCTTGGCAAAAGACAACTTTTCCCATTTTTTTATACAAAGTTGTCATTTGACCAAGATATTTATCTCACCCAGCATGGGTATATGTAAAAAGACACCCCAAAACACATTCCTCAACTTCTCCCGATTACGGGGATACCAGATGTGTGACACTTTTTTGCAGCCTAGGTGGGCAAAGGGGCCCATATTCCAAAGAGCACCTTTCGGATTTCACAGGTCATTTTTTACAGAATTTGATTTCAAACTCCTTACCACACATTTGGGCCCCTAGAATACCAGGGCAGTATAACTACCCCACAAGTGACCCCATTTTGGAAAGAAGACACCCCAAGGTATTCCGTGAGGGGCATGGCGAGTTCCTAGAATTTTTTATTTTTTGTCACAAGTTAGTGGAAAATGCTTATTTTTTTTTTTTTTTTTTTTTCATACAAAGTCTCATATTCCACAAACTTGTGACAAAAAATAAAAACTTCCATGAACTCACTATGCCCATCAGCGAATACCTTGGGGTCTCTTCTTTCCAAAATGGGGTCACTTGTGGGGTAGTTATACTGCCCTGGCATTCTAGGGGCCCAAATGTGTGGTAAGTAGGTAAATGACCTGTGAAATCCGAAAGGTGCTCTTTGGAATGTGGGCCCCTTTGCCCACCTAGGCTGCAAAAAAGTGTCACACATCTGGTATCTCTGTATTCAGGAGAAGTTGAGGAATGTGTTTTGGGGTGTCTTTTTACATATACCCATGCTGGGTGAGATAAATATCTTGGTCAAATGCCAACTTTGTATAAAAAAAATGGGAAAAGTTGTCTTTTGCCAAGATATTTCTCTCACCCAGCATGGGTATATGTAAAATGACACCCCAAAACACATTCCCCAACTTCTCCCGATTACGGAGATACCAGATGTGTGACACTTTTTTGCAGCCGAGGTGGGCAAAGGGGCCCATATTCAAAAGAGCACCTTTCGGATTTCACAGGTCATTTTTTACAGAATTTGATTTCAAACTCCTTACCACACATTTGGGCCCCTAGAATGCCAGGGCAGTATAACTACCCCACAAGTGACCCCATTTTGGAAAGAAGAGACCCCAAGGTATTCGCTGATGGGCATAGTGAGTTCATGGAAGTTTTTATTTTTTGTCACAAGTTTGTGGAATATGAGACTTTGTATGAAAAAAAAAAAAAAAAAAAAAAAAAAAAAAAGCATTTTCCACTAACTTGTGACAAAAAATAAAAAATTCTAGGAACTCGCCATGCCCCTCACGGAATACCTTGGGGTGTCTTCTTTCCAAAATGGGGTCACTTGTGGGGTAGTTATACTGCCCTGGCATTTTCCAGGGGCCCTAATGTGTGGTAAGTAGGTAAATGACCTGTGAAATCCTAAAGGTGCTCTTTGGAATATGGGCCCCTTTGCCCACCTAGGCTGCAAAAAAGTGTCACACATGTGGTATCGCCGTATTCAGGAGAAGTTGGGGAATGTGTTTTGGGGTGTCATTTTACATATACCCATGCTGGGTGAGAGAAATATCTTGGCAAAAGACAACTTTTCCCATTTTTTTATACAAAGTTGGCATTTGACCAAGATATTTCTCTCACCCAGCATGGGTATATGTAAAATGACACCCCAAAACACATTCCCCAACTTCTCCTGAGTACGGCGATACCAGATGTGTGACATTTTTTTGCAGCCTAGATGCGCAAAGGGGCCCAAATTCCTTTTAGGAGGGCATTTTTAGACATTTGGATACCAGACTTCTTCTCACGCTTTGGGGCCCCTAGAATGCCAGGGCAGTATAAATACCCCACATGTGACCCCATTTTGGAAAGAAGACACCCCAAGGTATTCAATGAGGGGCATGGCGAGTTCATAGAAATTTTTTTTTTTTGGCACAAGTTAGCGGAAATTTCTATTTTTAATTTTTTTCTCACAAAGTCTCCCGTTCCGCTAACTTGGGACAAAAATTTCAATCTTTCATGGACTCAATATGCCCCTCACGGAATACCTGGGGGTGTCTTCTTTCCGAAATGGGGTCACATGTGGGGTATTTATACTGCCCTGGCATTCTAGGGGCCCTAAAGCGTGAGAAGAAGTCTGGAATATAAATGTCTAAAAAATTTTACGCATTTGGATTCCGTGAGGGGTATGGTGAGTTCATGTGAGATTTTATTTTTTGACACAAGTTAGTGGAATATGAGACTTTGTAAGAAAAAAAAAAAAAAATTCCACTAACTTGGGCCAAAAAAATATCTGAATGGAGCCTTACAGAGGGGTGATCAATGACAGGGGGGTGATCAATGACAGGGGGGTGATCAATGACAGGGGGGTGATCAGGGAGTCTATATGGGGTGATAACCACAGTCATTGATCACGCCCGTGTAAGGCTTCATTCAGACGTCCGGATGCGTTTTGCGGATCCGATCCATCTATCAGTGCATCCGTAAAAATCATGCGGACATCTGAATGGAGCTTTACAGGGGGGGTAATCAATGACAGGGGGGTAATCAATGACAGGGGGGTGATCAGGGAGTCTATATGGGGTGATCACCACAGTCATTGATCATGCTTCTGTAAGGCTTCATTCAGACGACCGGATGCGTTTTGCGGATCCGATCCATGTATCAGTGCATCCGTAAAAATCATGCGGACATCTGAATGGAGCTTTACAGGGGGGTGATCAGGGAGTCTATATGGGGTGATCACCACAGTCATTGATCATGCCCCTGTAAGGCTTCATTCAGACGTCCGGATGCGTTTTGCGGATCCGATCAATCTATCAGTGCATCCGTAAAAATCATGCGGACATCTGAATGGAGCTTTACAGGGGGGTAATCAATGACAGGGGGGTGATCAGGGAGTCTATATGGGGTGATCACCACAGTCATTGATCATGCCCCTGTAAGGCTTCATTCAGACGTCCGGATGCGTTTTGCGGATCCGATCCATCTATCAGTGCATCCGTAAAAATCATGCGGACATCTGAATGGAGCTTTACAGGGGGGTAATCAATGACAGGGGGGTGATCACCACAGTCATTGATCATGCCCCTGTAAGGCTTCATTCAGACGACCGGATGCGTTTTGCGGATCCGATCCATGTATCAGTGCATCCGTAAAAATCATGCGGACATCTGAATGGAGCTTTACAGGGGGGTAATCAATGACAGGGGGGTAATCAATGACAGGGGGGTGATCAGGGAGTCTATATGGGGTGATCACCACAGTCATTGATCACGCCCCTGTAAGGCTTCATTCAGACGTCCGGATGCGTTTTGCGGATCCGATCCATCTATCAGTGGATCCGTAAAAATCATGCGGACGTCTGAATGGAGCTTTACAGGGGGTTGATCAATGACAGGGGGGTAATCAATGACAGGGGGGTGATCAGGGAGTCTATATGGGGTGATCAGGGGTGATTAGTGGTGATCAGGGGCTAATAAGGGGTTAATAAGTGGGGGGGGGGGGGGGTGTAGTGTAGTGTAGTGGTGCTTGGTGCTACTTTACTGAGCTACCTGTGTCCTCTGGTGGTCGATCCAAACAAAGGGGACCACCAGAGGACCAGGTAGCAGGTATATTAGACGCTGTTATCAAAACAGCGTCTAATATACCTGTTAGGGGTTAAAAAAAACACATCTCCAGCCTGCCAGCGAACGATCGCCGCTGGCAGGCTGGAGATCAACTCTCTTACCTTCCGTTCCTGTGAGCGCGCGCGCCTGTGTGCGCGCGTTCACAGGAAGTCTCGCGTCTCGCGAGATGACGCGTATATGCGTGACTGTGCGCAGCGCTGCCACCTCCGGAACGCGATCCTGCGTTAGGCGGTCCGGAGGTGGTTAAAGAGGACCTTTCACCGATTACACTATGAACTAACTATACAGACATGGAGAGCGGCGCCCAGGGATCCCCCTGCACTTACTATTATCCCCGGGCGCCGCTCCGTTCTCCCGTTATACACTCGGTATCTCCGCTCACTAAGTTATAGTAGGCGGAGATTCCAGTCACTAAGTTATGGTAGGCGGAGTCTGCTCTTGTTCTGCTCTAGCGCTGGCCAATCGCAGCGCAGAGCTCACAGCCTGGGAGGTTATTTTCTCCCAGGCTTTGAGCTTTGCAATGCGATTGGCCAGCGCTACAGAAGAACAAGGGCAGACTCCGCCTACCATAACTTAGTGAGCGGAGATACCGGAGGGCATAGCGGGAGAACAGAGCGGCGCCCGGGGATAATAGTAAGTGCAGTGAGATCCCCGGGCGCCGCTCTACATGTCTGTATAGTTAGTTCATAGTGTAATAAATCGGTGAAAGTTCCTCTTTAATCCTAACTTCTACAAACCTATAAATACAGAATTTATATATATTTTCTTTAGCCAAATTAGTTAACAAACATTGATGTTTAAGCAAATAACATGCTGTAATGTTATTGTTTCAGTTGAATAAATCCTATTTAAATTGTTATTATTAAGGTAATGATTATTTTTCTCCTTCCTAAGTACAACAGAAAAATTGTCCAAATATGAATCTTTATGTAAAAAACTATGATTTAAATCAAGCCTTACTGACTAAAATCGGTTTGATTTAAATCAAATCCACCCTGATAGATATAGATACAAGATGCACGTAAACATATCAAAAAGAGTTTAATCAAAAACCTGATTATTTTGTGCAATCAATAAAACAGGGTACAAGCGTCTATGCAAAAATATAAATCGTTTATTATACGAGTTTAAAATACAATCAAAAATTAATCAACGTAAATTTCAATAATATACAATGATATGCAGTACCCAGAATTCGCCACTATATGGTGCCAAAACACTACTCAACCAACACACGAATATTATGCAATACGACTTAAAAATAGAGATATTGGAAAAAAAAAATATATACCACTGCTCAAAAAAAAAATAAAGGGAACACAAAAATAACACATCCTAGATCTGAATTAATTAAATATTTTTCTGAAATACTTTGTTCTTTATATAGTTGAATGTGCTGACAACAAAATCACACAAAAATAAAGAAATGGAAATCAAATTTTTTAACCCATGGAGGTCTGGATTTGGAGTCACACAAAATTAAAGTGGAAAAACACACTACAGGTAGGGGTGGGCGATATAGACGATATAGGCGATATGCGATATAAATTTGTGCCACGATATGGATTTTGAGCATATCGCCTATATCGCCGGACCGCGATATGATCGCGCTCTCTGCGCGCACCATCTTCTCCTGAGCCGGCACAGCACACTGGACACAGTGGAGAAGGAGAGAGTCCCTCCCTCCCCACTGTGCGCGGCTTCCGCTGACCACCAATGACAAAAGAGGAGGAGGGGAGGGACTGACAGTAAATCATTGAGTTTTCACGATCTCAGTGAGCGTGTGAAAACTCAAATCCGATGGTATATTCTAACCCCCAGGCGTTCCCATGGTGACAGGGACGCTTGCCTGGGGGTTAGAACATACAGGGCCAAGCCGCTGACAGTAGAACATTTAAAAACTAATCAGTAACTTTAACTTTATTCATTGGTGATCTCTTTACTGTATACCTTACTAGGTCTTAGCTCCGGTAACAGCAGGCAGTGCGGGCGGGCGGCGCTCACTCACCGACGTCACACGCCTACTCCTCCCACTAGGCGGCGCAGGCGCGTGACGTCAGTGAGTGAGCGCCGCCCCCCGCACTGCCTGCTGTTATCGGAGCTAAGACCTAGTAAGGTATACAGTAAAGAGATCACCAATAAATAAAGTTAAAGTTACTGATTAGTTTTTAAATGTATTCCTGTGAGCCTCGGGGGGGATCTGTGGATGGCACAGTTTAGGGGAGGGGGGGGGGATCTGTGGATGGCACAGTTTAGGGGAGGGGGGGGGGGGATCTGTGGATGGCACCGTTTAGGGGAGGGGGGGGATCTGGGGATGGCACCGTTTAGGGGAGGGGGGGATCTGGGGATGGCACCGTTTAGGGGAGGGGGGGGGGATCTGGGGGTGGCACCGTTTAGGGGAGGGGGGGAATCTGTGGATGGCACCGTTTAGGGGAGGGGGGGGATCTGTGGATGGCACCGTTTAGGGGAGGGGGGGGGGGGATCTGGGGATGGCACCGTTTAGGGGAGGGGGGGATCTGGGGATGGCACCGTTTAGGGGAGGGGGGGGGGATCTGGGGGTGGCACCGTTTAGGGGAGGGGGGGGGGATCTGGGGGTGGCACCGTTTAGGGGAGGGGGGGGGATCTGGGGGTGGCACCGTTTAGGGGGGGGGGGGGGATCTGGGGGTGGCACCGTTTAGGGGGGGGGGGGGGGATCTGTGGATGGCACCGTTTAGGGGAGGGGGGGATCTGGGGATGGCACCGTTTAGGGGAGGGGGGGGGATCTGGGGATGGCACCGTTTAGGGGAGGGGGGGGGATCTGGGGATGGCACCGTTTAGGGGAGGGGGGGGGATCTGGGGATGGCACCGTTTAGGGGAGGGGGGGGATCTGGGGATGGCACCGTTTAGGGGAGGGGGGGGGATCTGGGGATGGCACCGTTTAGGGGAGGGGGGGGGATCTGGGGGTGGCACCGTTTAGGGGAGGGGGGGAATCTGTGGATGGCACCGTTTAGGGGAGGGGGGGGGGATCTGTGGATGGCACCGTTTAGGGGAGGGGGGGATCTGGGGATGGCACCGTTTAGGGGAGGGGGGGGATCTGGGGATGGCACCGTTTAGGGGAGGGGGGGAATCTGTGGATGGCACCGTTTAGGGGAGGGGGGGAATCTGTGGATGGCACCGTTTAGGGGAGGGGGGGGGATCTGTGGATGGCACCGTTTAGGGGAGGGGGGGGGATCTGTGGATGGCACCGTTTAGGGGAGGGGGGGATCTGGGGATGGCACCGTTTAGGGGAGGGGGATCAGCTCCCTGCTGCTGTGTGCACAAAGCACAGGGCAGCAGGGAGAGTGTAAAGTCCTATTCACCCTAATAGAGCTCTATTAGGGTGAATATGACAAGGGTTCTACGTTCTAGCCCTTAAGGAGACTAATAGTTATTAAATAAAAAGTAAAAAAAAGTTTAAACACGCCCCCCCCAAATATAGAAAACAATATATCGCGATATCGCATATCGCACATGCTTAAAATTATATCGCAATATAGATTTTAGGCCATATCGCCCACCCCTAACTACAGGCTGATCCAACTTTGATGTAATGTCCTTAAAACAAGTCAAAATGAGGCTCAGTAGTGTGTGTGGCCTCCACGTGCCTGTATGACCTCCCTACAACGCCTGTGCATGCTCCTGATGAGGTGGCGTCGGTCTCCTGAGGGATCTCCTCCCAGACCTGGACTAAAGCATCTGCCAACTCCTGGACAGTCTGTGGTGCAACGCGACGTTGGTGGATAGAGCGAGACATGATGTCCCAGATGTGCTCAATTGGATTCAGGTCTGGGGAACGGGCGGGCCAGTCCATAGCATCAATGCCTTAGGCCTCTTTCACACGGGCGTTGCGGAAAAATGTGCGGGTGCGTTGCGGGAACACCCGCGATTTTTCCGCGCGAGTGCAAAACATTGTAATGCGTTTTGCACTCGCGTGAGAAAAATCGCGCGTGTTTGGTACCCAAACCCGAACTTCTTCACAGAAGTTCGGGCTTGGGATCGGTGTTCTGTAAATAGTATTATTTTCCCTTATAACATGGTTATAAGGGAAAATAATAGCATTCTGAATACAGAATGCATAGTAAAACAGCGCTGGAGGGGTTAAAAAAATAAATAAAATCATTTAACTCACCTTAATCCACTTGCTTGCGATGCCCGGCATCTCAGTCTGACTCTTTTACTGTATAGGACCTGTGGTGAGCATTAACTATAGTTTAAGGACCTGGGATGACGTCACTCTGGTCATCACATGGTACGTCACATGATCTTTTACCATGGTGAATCACTCCATGCTCTGGACACTACACTACGCTGACAGACACAGCAAACCTTCTTGCCACAGCTCACATTGATGTGCCATCCTGGATAAGCTGCACTACCTGAGCCACTTGTGTTGGTTGTAGACTCCGTCTCATGCTACCACTAGAGTGAAAGCACCGCCAGCATTCAAAAGTGACCAAAACATCAGCCAGGAAGCATAGGAACTGAGAAGTGGTCTGTGGTTACCACCTGCAGAACCACTCCTTTATTGGGGGTGTCTTGCTAATTGCCTATAATTTCCACCTGTTGTCTATCCCATTTGCACAACCGCATGTGAAATTGATTGTCACTCAGTGTTGCTTCCTAAGTGGACAGTTTGATTTCACAGAAGTGTGATTGACTTGGCGTTACATTGTGTTGTTTAAGTGTTCCCTTTATTTTTTTGAGCAGTGTATAATAATAATGGATTATGCGCAAAACTCAATCAATCAAGAAAATAACAGATACAATCCCTTGCTCTGCCCAAAATGATGACTAATCTCAGATATGGGGTAGTATTGCAACAAAACTTAAAAATTATTGGCTTGATATCAAACTAGGGAATATAAAGATTCCCAACAGAGAGTTTCTCCAATATTATCCCCTTTATTCAGTTATATGCATCGTAACTGAAATCAAGCAAAAATATTGATGTAGCAAATAACGTTACACGTCCGCAAATTAGCAGGTATCTGACTAAGTATCAAGCCAATTAATTTAGATCAATACTACATAAAACGAAAATATACATTACCCAAGGGTCAAGTGATATGCAGAGTCTTGGGGCAGTCAGCTCTCCGATAATCCAAATCTTTCTCCAGAGATCTCCCCTTCTTTCTTTTTTGTCTTTTTTTCCTTTTTTTTGTATCTGGGTTCCCAACCCAAAACTTATCAGATGAACACCTTCCTAATTTGGAACTTTCCAATCATTGTTGGATGGGCGTGTGCATTGATAAGGAATGCAACGTCATAATACTACCCAGAATGCACTTATGCTACTAGTGTAGAATTAACTGCTCATATCTAGGTGGCACTGTTGTATAAGCTATAAGCATCATACCATTAAGGGTTAACTCATACATGCCTGATATTTTTAATACTACACACCTCTGACATCTGGAGGCCTTGTCTTACAGCCGAGGGACAAACTTTGATACATGAATGTATACTTTGAGGAACATCTAGACAGACAATTCTCACACTGTGGAATTCATGTCCAGATAACAAATACAATAAAGCCTCTAAATCTGCAGGTGCTGTGTATCTATATAATAGATTGTTACAATAACACTAGCTCTTTGAACGGCACAGTAATCTTCCCATGGGACTTTCTTCGGCCTACATGAAAATCCATACAAAATTGTGAATATAAAATCAACATTGCTCTTAAAAGGCAATGAATACCAATTATAATTAAAATCAGTAGATATAACTGTTTACACTGATGAAAAGGCACAACAAAGTGCATGATGGAGGGGTTGCCATGTCTGTGGTGGTAACCAGCCAGTGCCAAGTTCCAGCATCTCTACTCATCTCAGACGGCGTTCCCACACTGTCCCCGCCTCCCCGCCCATCACAGCTCGGACTCCCGCCCACATCACTCGCCCCCCCCCTCCTCCCATCCAAGTCCACCCACAATATTGTTTATTCATTCAGCATTCTCAGGCTGAATGGATGTGCTCAGCCAGGGTGCTGCCCCCTCCAAGCTCCGGGATCCGCCCTCCCTCCCCCAGTTACAGTCGTCCCACTCCTGTCACTCGCAGCCTTGCTCAGCCAGTCCCTCTCCGGCCGTCTCCGTCCAGCCGGGGTAGCCGCTCAAACCCCACTCGTCACAGCAGCTCAGTCCCCGCCCACTTGCATTCTCCCCTTATGCCGACTCCAGCGCACCACTACTTGGATGCCCCACGTGCTGGAGGCCTTGAGCAGGGCATCCCGATCGCAGCAGCATCACCACAGGTATAACATCCCTCCACCCCTGTGCTGTGGGAGGACATTTATAGACACCTCTCTACAGGAATATCTCACTATTTACATCCATGGGCACTATTCCAAGAGCAATATTACTAGTTATACCACACCACTTACACCACAGTGGTATTACACCTATGAACTCCAGATTAATCACATAACTAAAATTGACTTACTGTCATGGGTTTGCGCAACTATAATGTTCATTATATCTTACTTGGGATGAGTTAACTGTATATGATTAAATACTTGAATTCAGCTATAAATATCAACTAGCACCAAAATTGGAGCTAGTTTTAGGCTCCATTCACACGACCGCAACGTGTTTTGCGGAACCACAAAACACGGACAGCGGCAATGTGCGTTTCGCACTTTGCAGACCGCACATTGCCGGCACTAATAGAATATGCCTGTTCTTGTCCGCAATTGCGGACAAGAATAGGACATGTTCTATTTTTTTCGGGAAAGGAATTGCGGACCCGGAAGTGCGGGTCCGCAATTCCGTGTCCGGGCAGCACATCGTGCTGCCCCATAGAAGTGAATGGGTCCGCAATTCTGTTCCGCAAAATGCAGAACGAAATTTCGGACGTGTGAATGGACCCTTAATCTGCTTATCCTTTTATCTTCTTATTTAATCTAGTCTTGCTTGATTGATTGATTCACTTTATTGTCCAATTATTTATGCAAATATTAATTATTTTATTGCCTTTACTGTCAGTTTTAGACATTGATTTTATGTTATGGTACGTATATCTTTTAGACTTGAAAAAGGGGTCCACAGAACTCCGTAATGCGTTGTCTCAATAAAACCTACTGTATTGAAAACCTCTGGTTGCGAATTTGTGCCTATGGTCCACCTCTCCATTCGACTTCTACAGTCCAGTGGTAGCTTACTATATCATTTGACTCAGACGGCGACCTGGCCCCCGCCAAAGGAGAGTACGGACAGATTCGGCAGCACCAACCAGTTACAATCTACCACATTTTCGCCTTCATTGCGGTTGCGCCCAATTTTAGGTGCAACCGATACAGGCGAGCATAACCACACTTCCTGTACTAGGAGGCTACTAGTGCTTGATATACTCACTCTATGAGTGCCTTTTTCATCTTGTGGCCACAATTTGCTCTAAGGGTGGATGAGGTGGGTATAATGATTATAAAACATTATCTTTTCTACTGCAATTGCTAACTGTCATCTGGTTAAATAGGATGGGTGATGTAATGCAACCATTGTTATGAATGGATCTATGTATATAGATGGAGCATACAGGCAGTTGTCTGATTGTGGAGTGTATTGGAGAGAAAAAAAATAAAAATAAAACAAGGAGATCCTACTTTGTTTTTTTGTTTTTTTTAAAAGCGAGGTAGATATGTTTTTGGATGAGAGTAAAACCTCTGGTATTATTGATGAGAAAGTGGGTAAGGACTTAAAGGGGAATCGATTAGACCCAAAAAACCACAAAAAATTTCAGTTTCACATTGACAGTTGGCCTATAAGGATGCATAGCAAAAAATCAATGCTCCACGATCCTATTGCGGGCAGTCAATGAGGGGAGAGAGGGAGCCCCCTCCATCTCTAAACTCCTTAGATGCAGCAGTCAGCATTGCCTGTAGAATCTAAGGGGTTAAACCGTTGCATCACAGTTACCTCAGATAGCAGCAGTTACAGCTGGGACATGACTGTCAGTAACAGTCAAGGCCCTGTCCTGATTGACTGTGCACAACTCTTGTGGCCGCTTGATCACTGCAATGGACATGTACAGCACTATGAGCAAAGGCTATGGTTGCTGCGCTCTAAATGTATGGTGCTTGTCATTATAAATCTTTATATAGCATCAACATATTCTGCAGCACTGAGAACATGTACAGACAAAAACACCACATAATAGTTATTACTTAACATTCACCACCATATGACTACTTTATGCTGACATTTTGTAAACGTAATTTTATTTATTTTTAAAGAAGACCTTTCACCAGAATAAAGTATCTAAACTGACTATACAGACGTGTAGAGCGGCACCCAGGGATCCCCCTGCCCTTACTGTTATCCCCGGTCGCCGCTCCGTTCTCCGGTTATAGCCTCCGGTATGTTCATAGTTAGGCTCCACCCAGGGGAACCTGCCGCGGTCTCCTTCGCCTATGCTGTAGCGCTGGCCAATCGCAGCGCTCAGCTCATAGCCTGGCTACAGCATAGGAGAAAGACGCCGGCAGGTTCCCCTGGGTGGAGCCTAACTATAAAACATACCGGAGGCTATAACCGGAGAATGGAGCGGCGCCAGGGGATAACAGTAAGTGCAAGGGGATCCCTGGGCGCCGCTCTACACGTCTATATAGTCAGTTTAGATACTTTGATCTGGTGAAAGGTCCTCTTTAAAGACAGATGGCTTACAATTTTAGAAACTATTTGAATTTCAAGAAAAATTCTAAAACCCTTTTTTGAAGGTCCAATTCAGTTATGAAATCACTTTGAGAGGCTTATATATCAGAAACCATCCATAAATGGAATCTATACACCTCATAATTATTCTAAACTTGCTAAACCTTTAGGTAGTTTTGAAGATTTTTCATTTGATTCAATTTTTCCTGTAACACATCAAGGGATGACAGCCAAACAAACCTCAGCATTTATTACCCGGATTCTGCAGTTTATAGAAATACCCTATATGTGGTCATAAACTGTTGTATGGGCACGTGGCAGGTCTCAGAAGGGAAGGAGCACCATATGGCTTTTGGAGTGGGGATCAGACACCTGGGACCTTTGCCGATCAGCTATTAGAGAAGGCAGGAGCCCGGCTGCCTTCTCTCAGCTATTCCTAGGGCGAGTGACGACATGTTCATCGATCACGTGGCCTAGGAGCAAGTGAATGGGGGATGAGCTGCAATACCAAGCACAGCCGCTATACAATGTACAGCACTGTGCTTGGTAAACTGTAAGAAGACCTTCTCAAAACAGCTTATAGGTGTGGGTGCCAGGTTTAGTCTCCCAACCAGATAAAAATCTAGGAAAAACCTTTTCATGCGTTTTCTGTACATACAGCTCTCAGTGGGTGCTATATATACACACAGTGACAGAAAAGCAGGGACAGTAAAAAGATATCCCTACCTTCTCTAAGGGGAGCGGACACAGCATTAGATTATATGCTGACCGCTCAGAAGTCTACAGGCAACTGGAAAACGATTAGCCTAGACCAGGGATGCCCAACCTGCGGCCCTCCAGCTGTTGTAAAACTACAACTCCCAACCATGCCTTGTTTTAAGCCGTCTAGGCATGCTGGGAGTTGTAGTTTTGCAACAGCTGGAGAGCCGCACGCTGGGCATCCTAAACAACAACTAAAAAAAAAAAAAAAAAAACACACACACACACAACAGTAAAAAAGGCACTTTACCTGATTGGGTTCCATAGGCGATTCTTTGGGAGGTGGCGAAGGGATAGATGCCCCCATGCTGAAAATAAAAGTAACATTATTTAATATGTTGAATTTATAAATGACAACAAAGTATTATTAAATGGGTAAGGTCATCTGATGAGGCAAATAAAGTAAAAGGGGTGATCAGCTGATCGTCCTAGACAGACAGAGCGAGCGAATTTTACTGGGGAATGCAATAGCAAAAATGCTATAGCAAGCAGGGGATTTCCCAAGCGGAGGAAAAAATAATATCACGTTTCAAACGGATCTGCCACATCCCACTCTATAATGTCCATGTGAACTAATAGTGCATATGTACAGAGATTTATTCCCGCAAAATCACGTACATGTAAGTGGGGAAATGTGGTGCCTACACTTAAAAATTTTGCTTCTACACTTCTAAGCCTTGAAACGTCCCCAAAAAAATGGGGAATGTAAAGTAATAACTGTTTTTGGAGGTATTACTATTATGAAAGTAGAGAAACTGAAATTTAGAAATTTGTTAATTTTTCCCAATTTTTGGTACATTTTTTTTTTATAAATAAAAATGAAATATTTTGACTCAATTTTGCCACCGTCATGAAGTACAATATGTGACGAAAAAAACCTCTCAGAAGGGCCTAGATAAGTATAAGTGTTTTAAAGTTATCACCACATAAAGTGACACGTCAGATTTTCAAAATTAGGCTGCGTCCTGAAGGTGAAAAATGGCTGCGTCTTCAAGGGATTGAACAACATGTTTATGGACTTTATATATATATATATATATATATATATATATATACACACACACACACACACACACACACACACACACACACTCCTTGACAAAAAAAATAAATAAACAGAGCACCCAAATAGAAATGCCAAACTGCTGTAAACCTCAGCATACAGCAATGTGTCAGGCAGGTATATAAATGTCTGATCAGACATTTGGTCGTCCCTAGTTTTGGGTAGTGTACTTCTTAGCAGGTTCGCTGACAGCTAGACATAGATGCTAGACATGGATCTACGACACTCAAACATTTTGCACAGTTGACAGATGTTGAGAGGGCACATCATTGGACTGAGAAGCAGGAAGGTTGTTTTGATGAACTACCTGCCATGTAAGCTGTTCTGACATAGCTGTTAGGAGGTGTTGAGAGCAGCGTTTACGCGAGACCATGTATGCACAGCAAACAGGCTCTGAATGGCCTAGACAGACCACCAAAACAGAGAACAGTTTGATCTGCTGACAAGCACAAGCAGCTCAAATAATTTTATCATCCACCATCCCGGCATAGGTGGCATCTTCATTTAACACCACTGTCTCTGCCAGGCCATTTCCAAGTACTTAGAGAAAGAAAAATTGGTGTCATGGTGCCCATTACATGTCCTGCCACCGACAGCCAGACAGCATTGGCTTCGTTTGCAGTGCTTTTGTAAACAAGAAACCTGGACTGCTATGGAGTGGAACCATATCATCTAAAGCAATGAATCTAGATTCTGCTGCGGATCTTCTGACAGTCAGGTTCAAGTATGGAGGCCTTGCGGTGAGCGCTGAAATCCTGACTGCTGTGGAGGAACACACTCACCCAACTGCTTGTGTGATGATCAGGGGAGCCACTGCATATGGCAGAGCATTACCCCCAGGGTGGATTTGATTTAAATCAAGATTTAAATCACTAGTCAGTAAGGCTTGATTTAAATCATAGTTTTCTACATAAAGACTAATTCTTGCTGGTATAACTTATAATATGCAAGTAGATGAATATTTTTAGAACAACAACTTTTCATATTAGTTTGATTAGGTTGATTCTGCATTCATAGGTTTGTAGAAGTTAGGATTAAGGTATTTTTCTCTATCAACTGTCTAGATTTTCCCTTATGGTGTAAGGATACAGTGTTTTAATAAATAATTTCACTAATGTCGCTTGGACTAAATTACACCTTTTAATCTTACACCTCCTATATCCTAAAACTTAACTTTTATTCTACAAGATTCTAATACCCAACTAAAGGATACATATGTTTAAAAATTCCAGTAGTCTCAGCAATTTATGTATAATTGCTATATTTCTTGTTAGTAATCACAAGAAATCCTAGATAGGCGATTACTAAATAATCTTACAAAAACCTCTGGAAGAGCATGACATTGTGAATGGATTAATGTAATTTATTTACCAAAAAAATTACACATATAGAAACATAGAATGTGTCGGCAGATAAGAACCATTTGGCCCATCTAGTCTGCCCATTATACTGAATACTATGAATAGCCCCCGGCCCTATCTTATATGAAGGATGGCCTTATGCCTATCCCATGCATGCTTAAACTCCTTCACTGTATTTGCAGCTACCACTTCTGCAGGAAGGCTATTCCATGCATCCACTACTCTCTCAGTAAAGTAATACTTCCTGATATTACTTTTAAACCTTTGCCCCTCTAATTTAAAACTATGTCCTCTTGTAGCAGTTTTTCTTCTTTTAAATATTCTCTCCTCTTTTACCTTGTTGATTCCCTTTATGTATTTAAAAGTTTCTATCATATCCCCTCTGTCTCGTCTTTCTTCCAAGCTATACATGTTAAGGTCCTCTAATCTTTCCTGGTAAGTTTTATCCTCCAATCCATGTACTAGTTTAGTAGCTGTTCTCTGAACTCTCTCCAAAGTATCAATATCCTTCTGGAGATATGGTCTCCAGTACTGCGCACAATACTCCAAATGAGGTCTCACTAGTGCTCTGTAGAGCGGCATGAGCACCTCCCTCTTTCTACTGGTAATGCCTCTCCCTATACACCCAAGCATTCTACTAGCATTTCCTGCTGCTCTATGACATTGTCTGCCTACCTTTAAGTCTTCTGAAATAATGATCCCTAAATCACTTTCCTCAGATACTGAGGTTAGGACTGTATCACTGATTGTATATTCTGCTCTTGGGTTTTTACGCCCCAGGTGCATTATCTTGCACTTATCAACATTAAATTTTAGTTGCCAGATTTTTGACCATTCCCCTAGTTTTCCTAAATCCTTTTCCATTTGGTGTATCCCTCCAGGAACATCAACCCTGTTACAAATCTTTGTGTCATCAGCAAAAATAAATACTCTAAGTCCCTTTTAGGGACCCTCGGGATAAGAATTATAATTAAATACGGTCTGTAGGACCAGAAAATCCCTTTAGGGGTCCCTAACTAATAATAAAATCTTATCTTTATTTCAATCACTTAAAACAAAACAATCACAAGAAAACCTATTGTTAAAACTATCAGAGTATCAGTGAGGTAGAAGAAAGGCTATACATAATTGATCCTGATTGCTCAGGGCAATCTAACTAGTCCTGTATGAATGCCTATAGGGTGCACTACTGTTTCCACTCTCCAGAGCCACCTTTGACCATGGAAACAGTTATCCTTCAGAGTTCTCACACTGAAAATGTACCCGCTGTGTGCATCAGCCTATTTGAGCACGATATGTGTCAAAGTGTCTGGGAGGAGGTGCTAAGTTCAGCAACAATACACTACTCCACAGACTGTGCTACTACCCCATAGGCTGACACGCAAGACCGGGGTGTACGTCAATCACCAACTGGTAACTGCTGTTATTTTTCCAAGGCAATAAAGTTTGTAGATATAGAGTGTGCCGGGAACTTTGTCCCTCGCTACCTACTATCCATGGCTACCAATGCCGCTCGTAATGCTCCTAATAGACCTCACTGGCTCTGTCTAAAATGTTTGCGCTACACTAATACACCCCTCCCGACATGTTTCGCCACTTGCGTGGCTTCGTCAGGGGAAGTGGGGTATAGGTGCGATAGTTTTAACAATAGGTTTTCTTGTGATTGTTTTGTTTTAAGTGATTGAAATAAAGATAAGATTTTATTATTAGTTAGGGACCCCTAAAGGGATTTCCTGGTCCTACAGACCGTATTTAATTATCAGCAAAAAGACACACCTTAACATCAAGGCCTTCTAAAATTTCGCTGATAAAGATATTAAACAATATGGGTCCCAGAACAGATCCCTGAGGTACCCCACTGGTAACAAGACCATGGTCTGAATATACGCCATTGACTACAACCTTCTGTTGTCTGTCCCTCAGCCACCACCTAATCCATTCAACAATATAAGAGTCCAAGCCCAAATACTTTAATTTATTGATTATGTGGCACAGTATCAAAAGCCCTACTAAGGTCTAGATAAGCGATGTCTACTGCACCTCCACCATCTATTATTTTAGTCACCCAATCAAAAAAATCAATAAGATTAGTTTGACATGATCTCCCTGAAGTAAACCCATGCTGTTTTTCATCTTTCAATCCATGGGATTTTAGATGTTCCACAATCCTCTCCTTAAGTATGGTTTCCATTAATTTCCCCACTATTGATGTCAGGCTTACTGGCCTATAGTTTCCCGATTCCTCCCTACTACCTTTCTTGTGAATGGGCACAACATTTGCTAAATTCCAATCTTCTGGGACGACTGCTGTTACCAGTGATTGGTTAAATAAATCTGTTAATGGTTTTGCTAGTTCACCGCTAAGCTCTTTTAATAGCTTTGAGTGTATCCCATCAGGCCCCTGTGACTTATTTGTATTAATTTTAGACAGCTGACTTAGAACTTCTTCCTTTGTACAGACACATGCATCAAAAGATTCATTAGTCTTCCTTCCTAACTGTGGTCCTTTTCCTTTATTTTCCTTTGTAAAAGCTGAACAGAAGTATTCATTGAGGCAGTCAACTAGTTCTTTATCTTCTTCCATATACCTTCCTCCTTTTGTTTTTAATTTGTTTATACTATGTTTTAGTTTCCTTTTTTCATTTTCTGAAGAATGTCTATCGCCTTTTTTTTCTTGACTGAGCTAATTTCTCTTCTGCCTGTGCTTTAGAAGGTCTTATAACTTGTTTGGCCTCTCTCTGCCTAATCTTATAAATTTGCCTGTCATCCACTTATTTTTTTTTGTATAATTAATAAATGCTATCGTTCTGTTTTTAAAGATTCTGCCACTTCTGCTGAGTACCACAGGGGTCTGGGGTACTCTTTTTTTTGCTTTTACTGACAAGCCTAATGCAATTATCTGTTGCCTTCAATAGTGCCACTTTTTAGTCCCATTTCTCCTGGACTCCATTAAAATTGTTCCAATCTGTTCCATCCGATGTTACTAGATGTTTCCTGCTGCATTATGGAGAGCGGTCTACAGATCAATCAGACGAATCCGAAGAGAGGAACCTGAAATATAAGCACAATTCCTGCACAGAACCAGGTCTGCCATTTTGAAGAGGGGAAAGATTTTAAAACAAACAACTCTTACTCTGGAGGTGAATACAATCTAAAAAAGTATCTCCTAAATATCTCCAATGCACTTATAAAAGCAGCACTTTGAAAATGCAGCAAGCTATAATTAGGCAAGCTAATACTATGTGGCTATATATACACACACCAACAAAAGCTCCTCCCCCAACAACAAATTTAACACCTATGCTCATTTGCAATCAGACAATAGTGAGAACCTGTCTAACAAATTCCTTACCTGTTTGGAAGCAGAGTATCCATAGGTGTGATATACTGAGCAGTGTGATAGAAAGTACACTGCTCAAAAAAATAAAGGGAACACTTAAACAACACAATGTAACTCCAAGTCAATCACACTTCTGTGAAATCAAACTGTCCACTTAGGAAGCAACACTGAGTGACAATCAATTTCAAATGCTGTTGTGCAAATGGGATAGACAACAGGTGGAATTTATAGGCAATTAGCAAGACACCCCAAATAAAGGAGTGGTTCTGAAGGTGGTGACCACAGACCACTTCTCAGTTCCTATGCTTCCTGGCTGATGTTTTGGTCACTTTTAAATGCTGGCGGTGCTTTCACTCTAGTGGTAGCATGAGACGGAGTCTACAACCCACACAAGTGGCTCAGGTAGTGCAGCTTATCCAGGATGGAACATCAATGCGAGCTGTGGCAAGAAGGTTTGCTGTGTCTGTCAGCGTAGTGTCCAGAGCTTGGAGGCGTTACCAGGAGACAGGCCAGTACATAAGGAGACGTGGAGGAGGCCGTAGGAGGGCAACAACCCAGCAGCAGGACTGTTACCTCCGCCTTTGTGCAAAGAGGAACAGGAGGAGCACTGCCAAAGCCCTGCAAAATGACCTCCAGCAGGCCACAAATGTGCATGTGTCTGCTCAAACGGTCAGAAACAGACTTCATCAGGGTGATATGAGGGCCCGACGTCCACAGGTGGGGATTGTGCTTACAGCCCAACACCGTGCAGGACGTTTGGCATTTGCCAGAGAACACCAAGATTGGCAAATTCGCCACTGGCGCCCTGTGCTCTTCACAGATGAAAGCAGGTTCACACTGAGCACATGTGACAGACGTGACAGTCTGGAGATGCCGTGGAGAACGTTCTGCTGCCTGCAACATCCTCCAGCATGACCGGTTTGGCATTGGGTCAGTAATGGTGTGGGGTGGCATTTCTTTGGAGGGCCGCACAGCCCTCCATGTGCTCGCCAGAGGTAGCCTGACTGCCATTAGGTACCGAGATGAGATCCTCAGACCCCTTGTGAGACCATATGCTGGTGCGGTTGGCCCTGGGTTCCTCCTAATGCAAGACAATGCTAGACCTCATGTGGCTGGAGTGTGTCAGCAGTTCCTGCAAGACGAAGGCATTGATGCTATGGACTGGCCCGCCCGTTCCCCAGACCTGAATCCAATTGAGCACATCTGGGACATCATGTCTCGCTCTATCCACCAACGTCACGTTGCACCACAGACTGTCCAGGAGTTGGCAGATGCTTTAGTCCAGGTCTGGGAGGAGATCCCTCAGGAGATTGTCCGCCACCTCATCAGGAGCATGCACAGGCGTTGTAGGGAGGTCATACAGGCACGTGGAGGCCACACACACTACTGAGCCTCATTTTGACTTGTTTTAAGGACATTACATCAAAGTTGGATCAGCCTGTAGTGTGTTTTTCCACTTTAATTTTGAGTGTGACTCCAAATCCAGACCGCCATGGGTTGAAAAATTTTATTTCCATTGTTTTAATTTTTGTGTGATTTTGTTGTCGGCACATTCAACTATGTAAAGAACTAGGGATCGACCGATTATCGGTTTGGCCGATATTGAGGATTTTGAACGTTATCGGTATCGGCATCAATTTTGCCGATATACCGATAACGTATGGGGAACACAGAACGCGCTGCTGACAGCGCTCTCTGTGTTCCCTCCGCAGCACAGGGGAGAAGGAAGCAGTGTCTCCTCCCCCTGTGCTGCTGCTGCCGCTGCCGCCAATGAGGGGATAGAACATAAGAGGAGGGGAGGGGCTGTGGCCGCTGCGCCACCAATGAAGATAAGCCTTTCATTCATTCATATATACAGGAGGCGGGAGCTGGCTGCAGAATCACATAGCCGGCTCCCGACCTCTATGAGCAATAGCTGCGGTCCGCGGTAGTTAACTCCTCAGGTGTCGCGGATCGCAGCTACCGCTGATAGAGGTCGGGAGCCGGCTATGTGATTCTGCAGCCAGCTCCCGCCTCCTGTATATGAATGATCGATAGACTTATCTTCATTGGTGGCGCAGTGCGCCCCCCCCAAGCCCCCCAGTATTAATCATTGGTGGCGCAGTGCGCCCCCCACCCCCATCCCAATCCCGGCCAATAGTAAAAACATTGGTGGCGCAGTGCGCCCCACCCCCACCCAGTATTAATCATTGGTGGCAGTGGCCACAGGATCCCCTCTCCCCTGCTCCTCCGATCGGAGCCCCAGCTGTGTAAGCCTGGGGCTCCGATCGGTTACCATGGCAGCCAGGACGCTATTGAAGCCCTGGCTGCCATGTTCAGCTCCATGCTGCTGTGTGCACTATGCACAGAGCAGCAGGGACAGTGTGAGATCCTATTCACCCTGATAGAGATCTATCAGGGTGAATAGGACAAAGGTTCTAGTCCCTAAGGGGGTTAAAAGTTAGTAAAAAAAAAACACAAAAATATTAAGTATAAATGAAAAAGATTTATAAAAAAAAAATACACATTAACAATAAACATATTAATTTTCAGCAGATTTGTGTAGGAATTTTTTTTTCTTCTCAAAAATGAAAATTCCCAGAATATCGGTATAAATTATCGGCTATCGGCCTGAAAGTTCACAAATTATCGGTATCGGTCCTAAAAAATCAATATCGGTCGATCCCTACAAAGAACAAAGTATTTCAGAAGAATATTTAATTAACTCAGATCTAGGATGTGTTATTTTTGTGTAACCTTTATTTTTTTGAGCAGTGTATATTATAGTGCATTTGTTTTGTGCAGCAGTTGTGTGCGGTTCTGCTGCGATACTACAGATATATATATAATGGGGCAAGCGCTATTGGAACAACTATTTGCAATGGGTGTGAAATACCTGTTTCCCCAAATAAACAGGGTGGTGTGATAGAACTGTTGTAGAAGAAGAAAAAATAAAAAATAAAAATTTGAGGGGTGTGATATACCCGATTCCACCAAATACTGATTAAGGGGTTCGATATACCTGTTTCCACCAAATATTGATTGAGGACTGCGATATACCTGCTCTTCTCTAGGGACTTTGGCACAGGGTCATTTTGAAAAAGACGGGCAGAGGAAGACGCAGGCTGTTCCACAGGGGTGTAGGGGTCGGGCAGGTGCACCAAGCCAGAGCCCAAGTGGGAAGTTGGAGAAGGCACGAGCGATTACTTCAATGGGCACACCAGAGTAGGTTGAGTGGCTCACTCACCCTCTGTATCTGCACCCTCCTCACTCTCTGCTGTGTGCACCCCTAAAGACACTACCACCACCATAGCCCCTCCACTCGAGTCAGAGGAATTATTTTCCCATCCATTCCCAGACCTTACCGATGCGCAGCCATTCTTGACATCGGATGAGCAATTAGCCACAAAACGAGAGAAAGGCGCTCATCAAGTGAGTATGTAGAAAAAGGGGGACAAAAAAAACCCCCAGTGGCCTCCAAACACAGGAGGGTAAGTTATGCTCACCTATTGGGGTTAGACCTATGTGGGCGCAACCACAATGAAGGCCAATTGGAGCAATTACAAGTAGCTGGCTCGTGCCGACAAATCTGTTAGAAAGAGCCCTAGGCGGGGGCCAAACTCTAGTAAACAGTGGTACTAGAGTTCTACTGGATAGTGGGAGTCTAGCGAACGCGTAGACATAAGGCGCAAGATCACAATCAGATGACGAATAAGATGAAGTTTAATTGAAGACAATGCGCGAGACGTTTGATTCAAAGTGCGCTCACCAGTGCACTGCGAATCAGACACTTCAAGTGGCTGTATCAAGTTTCCTGCAGCAGCTTCCCAGACTTGATAAAGGGGTCCTTTGAACCCCGAAACGCATAGTCTTCAAATAGATCTCGTCATCAATATTAGTCATCTGGTTGTGATCTTGCGCTTGTGTCCACACGTTTGCTAGACTCGCATGGTCCAGTAGAACTCTAGTAACATCGGATGAGGAGGTAGCAATGGCCGCCACCCAGCGGTCTGACGACAGTACCCAGATCAGCCCAAGGAGGGAGGTCCCCGCTGTTGCTGCCTACTCAGAGATCTCAAATGTCAGTAGTGGCAAAGGTGACGAGGATGACACGTCGATGGACGTCACGTGGGTGCGCACCAGAAAGGAAGAGGAGGGGAGTTCAGAGGAAGAGACTGAGCAGCAGAGAAGGAGGAGAAGCAGGCATAACTCGCAGAGCACAAGAGGCAAAAAGCAGAATGCAAATGTATCTGAAGTGAGCCATCCACCATGCACGGTCACTTCTGGCACTCCCAGAACACCAGCACAAGGCTCCGCAGTGTGGGCTTTTTTTTTTTTTTTTTTTTAACATGTCAGCTGCTGACAATAGTGTTGCCATCTGCAGCCTGTGCTGTCAATGCATAAAAGTCGCGGGAAGCCCAAAAGTCACCTAGGGACGACCCCCTTAGGCTACTTTCACACTTGCGTCAGGATGGATCCGACAGGCTGTTCACCCTGTCGGATCCGTCCTGCCACTATTTCGCCATGCCGCCGCTCTGTCCCCATTGATTATAATGGGGACGGGGCGGAGCTCCGGCACAGCACGGCGAAAGGCCGCCGGACTAAAAGTCCTGCATGTCCAACTTTTTAGTCCGGCGGCCTCTCGCGGCGAACTGCCGTACTGCACCGGAGCTCCGCCCCGTCCCCATTATAGTCAATGGGGACGGAGCGGCAGTCCAGCGAAATAGCGGAAGGACGGATCCGACAGTGTGAACAGCCTGTCCGATCCGTCCTGCCGCAAGTGTGAAAGTACCCTTAAGAAGGCAATTGACCTCCCATCACCGAGCCCAGTGGAAGCAATGCCGTCAGAACCCACAAAGCCACACTCCCGGCGCTCCACGTCCTTGTGGCAGGCCAGGAAAATCATTGGCCATTTTAGAAGATCTTAAACGGCCATTGCTCGCCTTGATGACGTTCAGCGGTGACACCACTTGCCCGTCTGACTTGTGACAGCCCAACGTGCTGGAACTCCACCTGCAACGTGCAGTTAACGACTACCTGTACGAACTACGCAGCAGGACAGATTCTGGGGAGTTTGCCTTCTTTTCACAGTGTCAGTGGCTGCTCATGCGCGATGTATGCAGACTTCTGCAGCCATTTGATGACATTACCAAACTGGTCAGTTGCAGCCAGGGCGCCATCAGTGACATCGTATCTTACACCTTCTTTCTGGAGTTTGCATTGCGTCAAGTCATTGATGAAGCAGTCGAGGAGAAGGAAGATGAGGAAGTCGCAATGCTGAATGAATTCCCAGGGGGTGCTACTCCATATGAGAGAAGTCAGCAGGAGTCTGAAGAGGAGTCAGAGGAGGATGGTGGCTGGGAAGGAGCAAGAAGAGCAGGCTTTGAGGGGGGACTTTAAACTTTTCGGGGATCCCTGGTATTGTACGTAGCTGGGGCGATTTTGATGACCTATTCTCAGTATATGCTGTATGCAGCTGTTAGTTTTCAGCAGCTTGACTTCAAACTCTGCTGTTACCCATTGCGTGCAAGGGGTTAAAGTTTGTTTTTCAATATTCTGGCACAACTGACCGGAGGAAGAAAAGAATCTTTAGAAAGATACTGCTGGCTTCTTTAAAGGGGTTGTCCAGGAATAAAAAAATAAAATAAAAATGAAAATACTTAAATATTATTTTATAATAAATATATTGACAATTACTTTTCATTACTTAGAATGACTTGATTTATCTAGGGAGCAATTATTAGGAGAAATAAAATGGCCGCCGTCCTATTAGTACACAGAAAACTTGTCCTAATCACACAGGATGACAAGTTACTTCACCACAATGAGCCATAGTGCTGCCTCATCCTCCTCTCTGCTTGTCAGAAATCATGATCCTGAATACAGGAGGGTGAGGTGTGGCTAATAAACAGCAGCACTTGTTTACAGTCTTCATTACCACAGCAACACATTACCAGTGTCTGTCCAGTCCGTCCTCTCTGTACTTCATGTCTCCTCATGAACAAAATTCTTCAGGAGATTCCGCTAAAGTTCTTATCACCTGTATTCAGGATCGTAAGCCTTGACAAGTAGAGAGGGGGAGGAGGCAGCTCTTTACCTAAGTGTTGTAATGTAACTTTTCCTCATGTGTGATCAGGATAGGTTTTGTGTGTACTAATGGGACAGCGGCCAGTTTGTTTCCCCTGATTATTGCTCCCCAGACAAAATGAGCCATTAAGGTAATGCTGGTGGTTTGGGAGACTGTTTTTAGGGAACAAGTTCCCTTTAAAGTTTTTGAGGAAAACCACTATATACAGTATCTCACAAAAGTGAGTACACCCATCACATTTTTGTAAAATATATTAAATCTTTTCATGGGATAACACTGAAGCAATAACACTTTCATAAAATGTAAAGTAGTCACTGTACAGCTTGTATAACAGTGTAAATTTGGTGTGCCCTCAAAATAACACCACAGCCAATAATGTCTAAACCGCTGGCAACACAAAGTGAGCACACCTATTAGTGAAAATGGCCAAATTGTGCCCAAAGTGTCTATATTTTGTGTGGCCACCATTATTTTCAGCACTGCCTTAACTCACTTGGGCATGGAGTTCACTAGAGCTTCACAGGTTGCCACTGGAATCCTCTTCCACTCCTCCATGACCACATCAAAGAACTGGTGGATGTTAGAGACCTTGTGCTCCTTTGCCTTTTGTTTGAGGATGCCCCAGAGATGCTCAATAGGGTTTAGATCTAGAGACACGCTTTATTTATATGCGTTTATTGCCTTTCCCCGTTTGTCATTAGGCCTGAGTGAGACTCTTGTTCGTCCTTCCCTTTGGAGGAACAGGTAGACTCAGTCCTGACATTAGTTCCAGGGTCCTATAGGGTGAGATAGGATTATAAGTATCTAGGCCTACCTTTGGGGCCTGTTCATATTAGTAGTCTGTCAGGTCTGGAGTAAAGGTTTTCTCTAGGAGGTGTCCATTTTCCTTCCCTAGTTTCCAGGTTTTATTTCGGTATGTCCTTTTCCCTCCTATGCTTGGTGTGGAGTTTTCCTCCCACACACGAGTGTGACATTATAAAATCGCCAAAATCGTCATTTTTCCTTGTTTCAGTACAGCCATGGAACCTATTGCGGAACTGGCCGGACAGCTGCAGGGGAAGTCTTTGGAGGTAGCTGACCTCCTCACAACCGTCTCGCAGATCCAGAGACCACAGGCTGCTGGTCCTAATGGTGGTGGTTACCAGGCCTGTCTTGAGCCTAAAGTTGCCCTCCTGGACAGATTCTCTGGGGAAGTGATAATTTAATTTGGTTTAGGGAGGCGTGCAAATTGTATTTTAGGCTACATCCACACTCATCTGGGGATAAGAATTAGAGAGTTTGCATGGTTATTTCATTGCTTAAGGGGGAAGCTCAGTCATGGGCTTTTTCTCTGCTGACCGTATCGCAGTCTCTCCAGTCAGTGGATGATTTTTTTCAATGCTCTGGGTCTAATCCAGGATAACCCGGATCGGACCTCCCTGGCTGAGACCAAGCTACGTGGCCTTTTTCAGGGAGAACGTTCTGCTGAGATCTACTGCTCTGAGTTTAGGAGGTGGGCTATGGATACTATGTGGAACGATCCGGCTCTTCGTAGTCAGTTTTCTCAGGGATTATCTGAGAGGTTGAAGGACGCTTTGTCTCTTACAGTACGCATTGATGGACGCCTGAAAGATCTACGGGCCCCCACTCAGGACATACTATCACATGACGTCTTCCTCTGACACTCTGAGTAAAGATACTCCTGGGTTCATGTATGGGGATGAACCCATGCAGTTAGGGGGAGCTACTCCCAGATCCACTTTTAAGCCTCAAAAAGAAAAAAAAAAAAAGGGATGTTTAATTACCATCTGACTGTTGGAGGGATGGGAGGGGAGTAAGAAAATGTGCATTTGTCTTTGCCTGGTAATACTCGATTTCTCCTGACTGCTGAGGAGCTACAGTCCAAGACTGTGGGGATTGAAGTGTTTACCGACAGTGGGGCAGGAGTGAACCTGATTGATGCTCATTTCATCCGTATGCACGGAATGTCTCCAAGTGCATTAGAGAAAAACATTTCCATTTTTGCTATCGATTCTGCACCTCTAACTCAGAAGTGTTTATCTCAGATGGTGCATGACATTCGATTAAGAGTGGGTGACTTTCATCAGAAAGTCATCTTGTGTTTTGTGTTGGAGGGTCTCCCTGCTAAGTTGGATCTGTGTTTACCGTGGTTAAAGAGGACCTTTCACCACTCCTGACATGCCCATTTTAATAGCTTCATGCATTCCCCAATATACTAACAATTCTGGAGCATCTATTCTTATGGCTCCATGTTGTGCCACTCCTTTACTATTTGCACTAGAAGTTATGAATTGCTATTAGCCTTCACTAAGGGTACAGAGTGGAGGTAATTAGTTGGGGGGGGGGGGGGGGGGGGGTGTCCCTGCACAGTCTAAAAATGGCAGCACTGATTGGATAAAGTGAGACTGCAGGTACACACCCCCAACTGGTTACCGCCCCTCTGTACCCTTACTGAAGGCTAAGAGCAATTCATAACTTCTAGTAGAACTAACAAAGGAATGGCACAATAGAGACATAAGATGTTCCAGAATTGTTATTATATGAGGGAATGCATGAAGCTATTAAAACAGGAACGTCAGAAGTAGTGAAAGCTCCTCTTTAAGCAGGCACAATCCAACCATCGATTGGCAAGCTAGACAGATTCTGAATTGGGGTGATTATTGCGTTCATAATTTTCTGAATACATCTTTTTCTGCTTTAAACACTAAAACATTACCCTCTTTTATATCAGATTTTGCCGATGTATTTTCTAAAAGTAGATGCCAGGATTTACCTCCGCATCGGGAATATGATTGACCTATGAACCTTATTCCCGGAGCCAAGTTGCCCAAATCTAGGTTGTATAACTTTCCTGGACCTGAAAGAACGGCCATGAGAGAGTATATTACAGAGAGTCTGGCTAAAGGACACACAAGACCTTCCAAAGCTCCAGTGGCAGCAGGGCTTCACTTTGTTAAATAAAAATTTTTTAGTTTTTAAAGAAGGACAGAACTCTTAGACGCTGTCTGGATTTCCGTGAGCTCAATCGGATTACTGTCCGTGATCATTACCCTTCCTTGATGCCAAGATGTTCTCCAAGTTAGACTTAAGGGGGGCATATAATCTAGTCAGGATCAAGGAAGGGGATGTATGGAAGACAGCTTTTAACACCCCACAGGGTCACTTTGAGAACCTGGTAATGCCTTTTAGGAAGGCCAACGCTCCTGCGGTTTTCCAGAATTTTGTGAATGACATTTTTCATCACCTGGTGGGGAGGTTTGTTCTCGTGTATTTGGATGACATACTAATTTATTCTCCAGACGTGGAGACTCATCAGGATCACGTTAGACAGGTGTTACAGATCCTAAGAGATAATAAATTGTACACAAAATTAAAGGGTGTTTTTGCTGTACACTAGGTGCAATTCTTGGGCTACCTGCTGTCATCTTCAGGTTTTCAAATGGATCCTGAGAAAGTCCATTCTGTATTGGACTGGTATTGACCCGAAAATCTGAAGGCTCTTATGCGGTTTTTGGGGTTCACCAATTATTACCGAAAATGTATTCAGAACTATTTGACAGTGGTGAAACCCTTAACGGACATAACTAGGAAAGGGACGGATGTATAAGTGTGGTCCAATTCAGTGTTGCGAGCCTTTTCTGCAGTTAAAGGGGTCGTCTGGGTACACAGCTAAACCCGGAAATATCCCCATTTTCACCTAGGCAACCCCCTGACTTGAGCATTTAGAGCAGTTCATGCTCGGATGCTCTCCTTTGCCCTGTGCTGAATCATGCAGGGCATAGGCATTTTCTGGAGTTCTGGTGACGAACCAAGATCTCCATAGGACTGCCAGGCGGAGGCTTCCGCCCAGCAGTGAGCCCAATGACGTCACCGGCACTGATGGGCGGGCTAAATCGCTGCCCTAGCCTGTAAAACGGACAGGGCAGTGCTAAAGTCGGCCCATCAGAGCCGGTGACGTCACCGAACACACTGCTGGGCAGAAGCCTCCGCCCGGCAGTGTTTTTTTAAACACAAAAGAGCCCTTGCCCTGCGCAATCCAGTGCTAACATCAGGGGGGCTGCCTGGGTGAAATTATGGGTATGTCCAGGTTCAGCTCTGAATCCGGACAACCCCTTTAACCACCTCCTGACCGCCGTACGCAGCGACGCGTCCTGGAGGTGGTTGATTGATTCCGCCTGGACGCGCCGGCGCGTCCTCTCGCGAGACGCGAGATTTCCTGTGAACGCGCGCGCTCACAGGAACGGAAGGTAAGAGAGTGGATCTCCAGCCTGCCAGCGGCGATCGTTCTCTGGCAGGCTGGAGATGTGATTTTTTTTTAACCCCTAACAGGTATATTAGACGCTGTTTTGATAACAGCGTCTAATATACCTGCTACCTGGTCCTCTGGTGGTCCCTTTTGTTTGGATCGACCACCAGAGGACACAGATAGCTCATCAATATGTAGCACCAAGCACTACACTACACCCCCCCCCCCTGTCACTTATTAACCCCTTATTAGCCCCTGATCACCACCCCATATAGACTCCCTGATCACCCCCCTGTCATTGATCACACCCCTGTCATTGATCACCCCCTGTAAAGCTCCATTCAGATGTCCGCATGATTTTTACGGATCCACTGATAGATGGATCGGATCCGCAAAACGCATACAGACGTCTGAATGGAGCCTTATAGGGGGGTGATCAATGACAGGGGGGTGATCACCCCATATAGACTCCCTGATCACCCCCCTGTCATTGATCACCCCCCTGTAAGGCTCCATTCAGAATTTTTTTGGGCCCAAGTTAGCGGAAATTATTTTTTCTTACAAAGTCTCATATTCCACTAACTTGTGTCAAAAAATAAAATCTCACATGAACTCACCATACCCCTCACGGAATCCAAATGCGTAAAATTTTTTAGACATTTATATTCCAGACTTCTTCTCACGCTTTAGGGCCCCTAGAATGCCAGGGCAGTATAAATACCCCACATGTGACCCCATTTTGGAAAGAAGACACCCCAAGGTATTCCGTGAGGGGCATATTGAGTCCATGAAAGATTGAAATTTTTGTCCCAAGTTAGCGGAAAGGGAGACTTTGTGAGAAAAAAAAAAAAAAAAAAAAAAAAAAAAAAAATCAATTTCTGCTAACTTGTGCCAAAAAAAATAAATTTCTATGAACTCGCCATGCCCCTCATTGAATACCTTGGGGTGTCTTCTTTCCAAAATGGGGTCACATGTGGGGTATTTATTCTGCCCTGGCATTCTAGGGGCCCTAAAGCGTGAGAAGAAGTCTGGGATCCAAATGTCTAAAAATGCCCTCATAAAATGAATGTGGGCCCCTTTGCGCATCTAGGCTGCAAAAAAGTGTCACACATGTGGTATCGCCGTACTCAGGAGAAGTTGGGCAATGTGTTTTGGGGTGTCATTTTACATATACCCATGCTGGGTGAGATAAATATCTTGGTCAAATGCCAACTTTGTATAAAAAAAATGGGAAAAATTGTCTTTTGCCGAGATATTTCTCTCACCCAGCATGGGTATATGTAAAATGACACCCCAAAACACATTCCCCAACTTCTCCTGAATACGGAGATACCAGATGTGTGACACTTTTTTGCAGCCTAAGTGGGCAAAGGGGCCCACATTCCAAAGAGCACATTTCGGATTTCACTGGCCATTTTTTACAGAATTTGATTTCAAACTCCTTACCACACATTTGGGCCCCTAGAATGCCAGGGTAGTATAACTACCCAACAAGTGACCCCATTTTGGAAAGAAGACACCCCAAGGTATTCCGTGAGGGGCATGGCGAGTTCCTAGAATTTTTTTTATCACAAGTTAGTGGAAAATGATGATTTTTTTTTTTTTTTCTTACAAAGTCTCATATTCCACTAACTTGTGACAAAAAATAAAAACTTCCATGAACTCACTATGCCCATCAGCGAATACCTTGGGGTGTCTTCTTTCCAAAATGGGGTCACTTGTGGGGTAGTTATACTGCCCTGGCATTCTAGGGGCCAAAATGGGTGTCATTTTACATATACCCATGCTGGGTGAGAGAAATATCTTGGCAAAAGACAACTTTTCCCATTTTTTTATACAAAATTGGCATTTGACCAAGATATTTCTCTCACCCAGCATGGGTATATGTAAAATGACACCCCAAAACACATTGCCCAACTTCTCCTGAATACGGAGATAACACATGTGTGACACTTTTTTGCAGCCTAGGTGGGCAAAGGGGCCCACATTCCAAAGAGCACCTTTCGGATTTCACCGGCCATTTTTTACAGAATTTGATTTCAAACTCCTTACCACACATTTGGGCCCCTAGAATGCCAGGGCAGTATAGCTACCCCACAAGTGACCCCATTTTGGAAAGAAGACACCCCAAGGTATTCGCTGATGGGCATAGTGAGTTCATAGAACTTTTTATTTTTTGTCACAAGTTAGTGAAATATGAGACTTTGTAAGAAAAAATAAATAAAAATCATCATGAGAGGCTGGAGGGGGGGGGCGCACATGAGAGGCTGGAGGGGGGGGGGCGCACATGAGAGGCTGGAGGGGGGGAGCACATGAGAGGCTGGAGGGGGGGGCGCACATGAGAGGCTGGAGGGGGGGGCGCACATGAGAGGCTGGAGGGGGGGGCGCACATGAGAAGCTGGAGGGGGCGCACATGAGAAGCTGGAGGGGGCGCATGAGAGGCTGGGGGGGGGGGGGGGGGGCACATGAGAGGCTGGCTGCCATGGTCAGCTCCCTGCTGTTGTGTGCACAAAGCACAGGGCAGCAGGGAGAGTGTAAAGTCCTATTTTTATTTTTTTTGTTCATGATAATGCAAACGGATCCGTTTGGACTTTACATTGAAAGTCAATGGGGGACGGATCAGTTTGAAAACTGAGCCATATTGTGTCAACTTCAAACGGATCCGTCCCCATTGACTTACATTGTAAGTCTGGACGGATCCGTTTGCCTCCGCACGGCCAGGCGGACACCCAAACGCTGCAAGCTGCGTTCAGGTGTCCGCCTGCTGAGCGGAACGGAGGCCAAACGGAGCCAAACCGATGCATTCTGAGAGGATCCGCATCCACTCAGAATGCATTAGGGCTGGACGGATCCGTTCGGGGCCGCTTGTGAGAGCCTTCAAACGGAACTCACAAGCGGAGCCCCGAACGCTAGTGTGAAAGTAGCCTAAGGAGGCTAATAGTTATTAAATAAAAAGTAAAAAAAAATAAAAAATGAAAAAAGTTTGAAACCCGCCGATATAGAAAACAATATATCGCAATATAAATATATATATATATATATATATATATATATATATATATATCGCACATGCTTAAAATTATATCGCAATATAGATTTTAGCCCATATCGACCACCCCTACACGGATCATAAAAATCTGGCTTACCTGGAGTCGGCTAAACACCCGACAACGAAGAAGGCCAGATGGTCTTCGTTCTTCACCAGATTCATTTTCATTGTCACTTATCGTCCTAGGGTTAAGAACGTCAAGGCAGGTGCCTTGTCACGTGGTTTTCCTGGATGTGGCGATTTTGAAAATACGAGTCCGATACGGTCGGAAAGGGTGGCGATATCCGCTCTATACCCTGACCTAGAGGTGAAGGTGTTAGAGGCTCAGGGAGACGCACCAGAGTGCAAATGACCCTAATTTTAGAAACTACACCTCTTAAGGTATTCAAAACTGCTTTTACAAACTATAACCCTTTAAGTGTTCCACAAGAATTAATGGAAAATGGAGATGAAATTTCAGAATTTCACTTTTTTGGCAGATCTTCCATTTTAATCCATTTTTTTCCAGTAACAAAGCAAGGGTTAACAGCCAAACATAATATTTATTACCCAGATTATGTAGTTTACAGAAACACCCCATATGTGGTCGTAAACTGCTGTACGGGCACACGGCAGGGCGCAGAAGGAAAGGAACACCATATGGTTTTTGGAAGGCAGATTTCACTGGGATAATTTTAAGCTGCCATGTCCCATTTGGAGCCTAGAATAGAAACACCTCAAAAAAAATAAAAAAATAATACAATTTTCGAAACTACGGGATAAGGTGGCAGTTTTGTTGGTACTATTTTAGGGTACATATGATTTTTGGTTGCTCTATATTACACTTTGTGAGGCAAGGTGACAAAATAGTCCAGCAAATCATATAACCCTTAAAATTATATAATTTGTTTTCAATCCTTTAAAATAAAGGGATAAATAGACAATAAGGACGATAATCACTGAGGATCCACTCAGATACGTTCCACAATAAGCACCTCTTGAGATACCAGGGGATAAGGGGGAACTGTCCCTATTGTCTCTCCCTGGTGTGTTGATCAGCCCAGGGACGACCCCTAATGGTGGGGACTCCATGTCCTCGAACCTGGGCTATTCTGATCGTCACACAACCCTAACACGGTAGTACTAGAGGGTAAGGGAAAATACGGTAACTTGAATAGGTGCTTAGAAGTGGGCAAATACTATACACCCTACCCTATAAATATAGGGCTTATTGGTGAGCTGTGTATACAACCCTAGTGCTAAAGTCTTACAGCTACCTAGGTACGCAGTACATCATCAAAAATACAGATATACGTCATTCATAGTACCCCGACGAGTTTCCCCCACTTTGTGGGATCATCAGGGGGTCAGTAGGATTTGGGTGCTGGATATCGGTATTGATATTAAGATATCCGTTGTTCTATAAATGATATCCAGAAGATAAATCAAGGGTACCATTTGTTAATAGCTGGAGGAGATCTCAATCACTCTGACTCAGTACAGTTTAGTAAAAGACATGCTAGGGCCGTTATACAGTGTAGCTAGAGTTCATTGCAGGCATCTGTGGAAGAAAAAAAAAATAAAAAAAATTCCTAAGTGGACAGTTTGATTTCACAGAAGTGTGATTGACTTGGAGTTACATTGTGTTGTTTAAGTGTTCCCTTTATTTTTTTGAGCAATGTGTGTATATATATATATATTTATATATTTATTTATTTATTTATTTATATATTTATTAGGGGTGCGCCGAAATGAAAATTCTGGTCCGAAACCGAAAATTCAGGATGCCCTTGACCGAACATCTGTGGGTGGCGCTGTTATGGAGGGGGGGATATGTGCACTGTTATGGGCATAACAGTGCACAGATCCCTTTCCCCATAACAGTGCACAGATCCCCCCTCCCCATAGCAGTGCCATAGACCGATCCCCCTACCTATAACAGCCCCGGCCCTGCTGCTCACAGCAGACTAATCACTCACTGCATCTTTATTTTACCTTACAATCATGACGCTCCAGTAACAACTCTGCAGGCAGAGCGGAGGGCGGCGTAACGTCACTTACTCACGTCACGCACCTGCTCCGCCCACTTTATAAACGAAGGAGGCGGAGTAGGCGCGTCACGTGAGTAAGTGACGTTACGCCGCCCTCCGCTCTGCCTGCAGAGTTGTTACTGGAGCGTCACGATTGTAAGGTAAAATAAAGATGCAGTGACTTAAAGTAAACCGCCCGCCCGGCGCAGGTGACAAATCCCACAAATCCCAAACCCCATATTTTCTGCCGATATGTACCAATATCGCCCGAAATGGATTAGGCCCATTTTCGGCCGATATTTTCGGCCGCCGGAATTTCGGTGCACCCCTAATTTTATACATACACATTATATATATATATATATATATATATATATATATATATATATATATATATATATATATATATATATATATATACACACACACACACATACATAATATACACACACATACACACACTCACCTAAAGAATTATTAGGAACACCTGTTCTATTTCTCATTAATGCAATTATCTAGTCAACCAATCACATGGCAGTTGCTTCAATGCATTTAGGGGGGTGGTCCTGGTCAAGACAATCTCCTGAACTCCAAACTGAATGTCAGAATGGGAAAGAAAGGTGATTTAAGCAATTTTGAGCATGGCATGGTTGTTGGTGCCAGACGGGCCGGTCTCAATCTGCTCAGTTACTGGGATTTTCACGCACAACCATTTCTAGGGTTTACAAAGAATGGTGTGAAAAGGGAAAAACATCCAGTATGCGGCAGTCCTGTGGGCGAAAATGCCTTGTGGATGCTAGAGGTCAGAGGAGAATGGGCCGACTGATTCAAGCATTTGTGAAGCCACAACACGCACAACCTTGAGGCGGATGGGCTACAACAGCAGAAGACCCCACCGGGTACCACTCATCTCCACTACAAACAGGAAAGAGGCTACAATTTGCACGAGCTCACCAAAATTGGACTGTTGAAGACTGGAAAAATGTTGCCTGGTCTGATGAGTCTCTATTTCTGTTGAGACATTCAAATGGTAGAGTCCGAATTTGGCGTAACCAGAATGAGAACATTTATCCATCATACCTCGTTACCACTGTGCAGGCTGGTGGTGGTGGTGTAATGGTGTAGGGGATGTTTTCTGGGCACACTTTAGGCCCCTTAGTGCCAATTGGGCATCGTTTAAATGCCACAGGCTACCTGAGCATTGTTTCTGACGATGTCCATCCCTTCATGACCACCATGTACCCATCCTCGGATGGCTACTTCCAGCAGGATAATGCACCATGTCAAAAAGCTTGAATCATTTCAAATTGGTTTCTTGAACATGACAATGAGTTCACTGTACTAAAATGGCCCCCACAGTCACCAGATCTCAACCCAATAGAGCATCTTTGGGATGTGGCGAACGGGAGCTTCGTGCCCTCGATGTGCATCCCTCAAATCTCCATCAACTGCAAGATGCTATCCTATCAATATGGGCCAACATTTCTAAAGAATGCTATCAGCACCTTGTGGAATCAATGCCACGTAGAATTAAGGCAGTTCTGAAGGCAAAAGGGGGTCCAACACCGTATTAGTATGGTGTTCCTAATAATTCTGACACCTCATTCAAAGAGAATTCTTTATTTTCATGACTATGAAGGCATCAAAACTATGAATTAACACGTGGAATTATATACACACAACAATCAAGTGTGAAACAACTGAAAATATGTCATATTCTAGGTTCTTCAAAGTAACCACCTTTTGCTTTGATTACTGCTTTGCACACTCTTGGCATTCTCTTGAGGAGCTTCAAGAGGTAGTCCTCTGAAATGGTTTTCACTTCACAGGTGTGCCCTGTCAGGTTTAATAAGTGGGATTTCTTGCCTTATAAATGGGGTTGGGACCATCAGTTGCGTTGAGGAGAAGTCAGGTGGATACACAGCTGATCGTCCTACTGAATAGACTGTTAGAATTTGTATTATGGCAAGAAAAAAAAGCAGCTAAGTAAAGAAAAACGAGTGGCCATCATTACTTTAAGAAATGAAGGTCAGTCAGTCGAAAAATTGGGAAAACTTTGAAAGTAAGGGCTATTTGACCACGAAGGAGAGTGATGGGGTGCTGCGCCAGATGACCTGGCCTCCACAGTCACCGGATCTGAACCCAATCGAGATGGTTTGGGGTGAGCTGGACCGCAGAGTGAAGGCAAAAGGGCCAACAGGTGCTAAGCATCTCTGGGAACTCCTTCAAGACTGTTGGAAGACCATTTCACGGGACTACCTCTTGAAGCTCATCAAGAGAATGCCAAGAGTGTGCAAAGCAGTAATCAAAGCAAAAGGTGGCTACTTTGAAGAACCTAGAATAGGACATATTTTCAGTTGTTTCACACTTGTTTGTTATGTTTATAATTCCTCATGTGTTAATTCATAGTTTTGATGCCTTCATAGTCATGAAAATAAAGAAAACTCTTTGAATGAGAAGGTGTGTCCAAACTTTTGGTCTGTATTGTATATCTGGACCAGGTTCTCAGGCAATTTTATCTGTCCCTACCTGCTTATACGAGGGACACAATGGATTTCCTTAAAGGGATTTTGTGTTTAGAGCTGAGGACATGGGTTGCTAGATGGCCGCTAGCACATCGGTTTTTTTGACACAATAAAAGCACACAGAGCTATGGGGACTGGGTATTGCGGATGTGCTAGCGGCGATCTAGCAACCCATGTCCTCAGCTCTATACACAAAATCCCGGTGACAGGTTCCCTTTAATAAGATCGAGACACTTAACCTGGACCCCGATTGCCTGCTAGCCAGTATCGACGTAGAGTCGCTATATAGCTCTATTCCGCAC
The DNA here is from genome assembly GCF_905171765.1 of Bufo bufo. NCBI lineage: Eukaryota > Metazoa > Chordata > Amphibia > Anura > Bufonidae > Bufo > Bufo bufo. The sequence continues at coordinate 138,551,784 of NC_053397.1, forward strand.
CACTATGGACTTATAGCCGTTTAGTATTTTTATTTTATTTTTTTTAAGGACGCGAGGTACACACTGTGGGGCACATAATATCTTTACCCTGCAGTTATTGGAATTTACTTTGCCTCACAACTTCTCTCTTTAATGCACGATTCTACCACCAGCTCAGGGGGACGGCGATGGGGAGCCCCTGTGCCCCCCACTTATGCCAACCTCCTCCTGGGGTGGTGGGAGGATACATGCGTGTTCCCTGACCAACCGGTCTGGTGGGCTGATAACATATTTTGGACACGCTATATGGACGACATCTTTCTGGTGTGGAAGGGTGGACCAGGGGAACTTAGAAGGTTCATTGTTAAGCTTAACAATAATGAGATTGGCCTCCGGTTCACCTATGAATTAGACTTTAATACAATTACTTTCCTGGATGTACGGGTAACTAAGGAGGGTGAAAGACTTGTGACGGACATATATAGAAAAGTCACGGCCACTAATTCATTGCTTCACTGGAACAGTCACCATCCTACTCCCCTGAAACGGGGTATACCGAGGGGTCAATACCTCAGAGTAAGCAGGAATTGCTCGGAGGGTGAATCCTTTTTCAGTGAAGCAAGGAAACTACAAGTCAGATTTAGGGGTAAGAGGTACCCGCAAACGGTTTTGAATGAGGCCTTTAAAAACGAGCAACAAAAAAAAAAAAATATATAAATCGGGCTGACCTTCTGGTCCCGAGACGTAGGGTCCTAGATAAACTCCAACCTCTGCGGATCATCTTTACCTATGATGTAGCCAATCATGAAGTGACGACTGTTTTGAAGAGATATTGGCCCATTCTGCGTATGAACTCTGATTTGTCCGACATTCTTACTGATCATCCGTCTGTCACTTACCGTCGCCGGAAAAGTATAAAAGATCGTCAAGTCCATAGTCACTTTACACCCCCAGTAGAGATGGGTACATGGCTGGACCGAAAACCTATAGGCATTTTCAGATGTGGCTCATGTAAGGCATGTGAATATATTTCAACTTCCAAGGCCATTACGTGCTCTGTAACCAAACAGATCTTTCAGGTCAGGGACTTGACTGTAGAAGCAAAGGGGCAATACACATTTGCCATTGTACGTGTCCAATGGACTATATAAGTAAAACAGTGAGAGAGGTTAGGAGGAGGATTTGTGAACACAATGATGTAGTTAAAAAGAATGTCACACCAATGGCATTACATGTTAATGAATGTCATGGGGGAGACCCAAGAAGCCGGAGGTTTTCAATTCTCGAGCTGGTAGGATTGTGAATAGATACATCTTTTCCGGTCCCAGTTGCCCCTCGGGATTAATTAGAGATTAACATTTTCTGTTTTTCTCTGACTGTTATGGCTTAATTGGTGCCTTTTTCTGGAACGTCCTCTGTTAGATATTGCCGGGCCCGATGTAATTTTGAGTATCTCTTAACTGGCCAGATGCGGGAAGCATCTTAATTTGATTATTATCATGATCAATGAATACTACATTTTCCTTTATAAACACTTTACATAATGGTTAGGGTGTTATGGACGGTATGAGGTTTAGGCTCCAAATATCACCTCATCAAATATATTCTAGTATCTTTTTTATCAGGTATATTACCCTTATGGGTTAATCTTGATTAGACATTTGTCCTTATATACCCTGGGCTCCTAGAGGCTTTATAGATGTATAGGAGGTTGGTATATATGTGGATAAGGAGCATTATGCAGCTAAATGTGGCATTCTGCACTTCCATCATATGGACGGGATTGAACACAGACCTTCTCTATCCGATCATGTGATTGCGTTCCACCGACCGGAAGCAGGTGACCGGAACTGTGAGCTGGTTTGCGTTCCACCGGCCAGAAGTGAACATATCCATAGACCGGAAGTGATGGAACTGCTAAATTGACGCGGTCGCGTCTCATTGACACCTGGTGGGAAGTTTGAATGCGGCGAGTGTATAAAAACAGGGCCCCTGGTGAACACAGGTATGGGCTTAATGAGGAGCTGGGATGACCGGATTCTGAGACTGACAACAGAATGTAAGTAGGGAAATTTATCTCCCTCTGGTCCTTACCATTATGACTGACTGTTGACTAGGAACAATATTTTATACAGTATGGGTCATCTATGATTATCGAGGCTACCCATTTAACCACTTGACCCTTGATGTTTGTACAGAGACTGCGAGTACTATCTTACAATTGTGAATACTGGTGAAAGTACTGTACAGGATATGTTGTGTCCTCTAATAAAAATTTTTATATATATATATATATATAAATACACACACACACACACACACACACACACACACACACACACACACACATACACACATACATACATATACACACACATAGCTCAAAAAAATTAAGGGAACACTTAAACAACACAATGTAACTCCAAGTCAATCACACTTCTGTGAAATCAAACTGTCCACTTAGGAAGCAACACTGAGTGACAATCAATTTCACATGCTGATGTGCAAATGGGATAGACAACAGGTGGAAATTATAGGCAATTAGCAAGACACCCCCAATAAAGGAGTGGTTCTGCAGGTGGTGACCACAGACCACTTTCTCAGTTCCTATGCTTCCTGGCTGATGTTTTGGTCCCTTTTGAATGCTGGCGGTGCTTTCATTCTAGTGGTAGCATGAGACGGAGTCTACAACCCACACAAGTGGCTCAGGTAGTGCAGCTTATCCAGGATGGCACATCAATGCGAGCTGTGGCAAGAAGGTTTGCTGTGTCTGTCAGCGTAGTGTCCAGAGCATGGAGGCGCTACCAGGAGACAGGCCAGTACATCAGGAGACGTGGAGGAGGCCGTAGGAGGGCAACAACCCAGCAGCAGTACCGCTACCTCCGCCTTTGTGCAAGGAGGAACAGGAGGAGCACTGCAAAATGACCTCCAGCAGGCCACAAATGTGCCTGTGTCTGCTCAAACGGTCAGAAACAGACTCCATGAACGTGATATGAGGGCCCGACGTCCACAGGTGGGGGTTGTGCTTACAGCCCAACACCGTGCAGGACGTTTGGCATTTGCCAGAGAACACCAAGATTGGCAAATTCGCCACTGGCGCCCTGTGCTCTTCACAGATGAAAGCAGGTTCACACTGAGCACATGTGACAGACGTGACGGTGTCTGGAGATGCCGTGGAGAACGTTCTGCTGCCTGCAACATCCTACAGCATGACCGGTTTGGCATTGGGTCAGTAATGGTGTGGGGTAGCATTTCTTTGGAGGGCCACACAGCCCTCCATGTGCTCGCCAGAGGTAGCCTGACTGCCATTAGATACCGAGATGAGATCCTCAGACCCCTTGTGAGACCATATGCTGGTGCGGTTGGCCCTGGGTTCCTCCTAATGCAAGACAATGCTAGACCTCATGTGGCTGGAGTGTGTCAGCAGGAGCAGTTCCTGCAAGACGAAGGCATTGATGCTATGGACTGGCACGCCCGTTCCCCAGACCTGAATCCAATTGAGGACATCTGGGACATCATGTCTCGCTCTATCCACCAACGTCACGTTGCACCACAGACTGTCCAGGAGTTGGCAGATGCTTTAGTCCAGGTCTGGGAGGAGATCCCTCAGACCGTCCGCCACCTCATCAGGAGCATGCACAGGAGTTGTAGGGAGGTCATACAGGCACGTGGAGGCCACACACACTACTGAGCCTCATTTTGACTTGTTTTAAAGGACATTACATCAAAGTTGGATCAGCTTGTAGTGTGATTTTCCACTTTAATTTTGAGTGTGACTCCAAATCCAGACCTCCATGGGTTAAAAATTTGATTTCCATTTTTTTATTTTTGTGTGATTGTTGTCAGCACATTCAACTATGTAAGGAACTAAGTATTTTAGAAGAATATTTAATTAACTCAGATCTAGGATGTGTTATTTTTGTGTTCCCTTTTTTTTTTTGAGCAGTGTGTGTGTGTGTGTGTGTGTGTGTGTGTGTGTGTGTGTGTAATTTTATATATATATTTATTTCTTCCATTTATAGGGTAGGGAGTATGTGTTGTTGTTCTTTGTATGTATAGTATTTGCCCACTTCTAAGCACCTATTCAAGTTACTGTATTTTTCCTTACCTTCTAGTACTACCGTGTTAGGGTTGTGTGAGGATCAGAATAGCCCGAGGTTCGAGGACAGGGAGTCCCCACCATTAGGGGTCGTCCCTGGGCTGAGCAACAGACCAGGGAGAGACAATAGGGACAGTTCCCCCTTATCCCCTGGTATCTCAAGAGGTGCTTATTGTGTAACGTATCTGAGTGGATCCTCAGTGATTATCGTTCTTTTGGTCTATTTATCCCTTTATTTTAAAGGATTGAAAATAAAATATATGAATTTAAAGGGTTATATGATTTGCTGGACTTAGATTTGTGTTGACTAACCCTGGGAGACTTTATTTACCCAACTGCTGAATTAGTAAGGTGACAAAATAGCTGTTTTGGCAACATTATTATTTTTTTTTTTTTACAGTGGTCATCTGAGGGGTCAGGTCATGTGGTACATCAAGGATTTCACCGATGCTGCACATGTAGAAAGGGTCCGGCTATCAGTGACCAGCCGTACATGTAGGGCGCTGGTCCTTAAGTCAGGGACATCTGCGCTGTACATGTATGGCATGGGTCCTTAAGGGGTTAAATTGTTAGGCGGCTTCTATTGAGAATGGTAATGCCATAAAAATGTAGACGTAAACTACACTGCAGGGTCCAAAGGAAAGACCATAATTTGGATTTTGCAGAGCAATTTTTGGAGATTGAAAGCAACATGGTACCTATAAACGAAACATCCTCTGGGGTACCAGTACAGCAGTTTTCTGGAAAGCATACTCTTTATTTATCTCTCAGAGGAGCTGTGAGGGATTATTTTTTGCAGGTTGAGTTGCCATAATCATCAGTTCTATTTTGGCCTATGACTTTTTGATATGTACGTTGTGCAGGAAAAATAACGCTAACTTTATTCTACTGCTGAGTGCAATTACAGAGATGCCAATTTTATATATTTTTTTTCCCCCACTTTTTTTTTTTTAACCAATTTTACACAATAAAAGCATTTCTGAAATTTTTTTATTTTTGGTGTCACCATTATCTGATAGCCATATAGAAATATATATTTTTTTTGCACTGGTCATGTCTGAATGCAGAAGGAGTTTACATTTCCCTTGGTACCTTTTTGGGATACATACGACTTTTTGATCTCTCAATATTATGTTTTTTAGGAGGTGAAATATCTTGGCAAAAGACAACTTTTCCCATTTTTTTTATACAAAGTTGGCATTTGACCAAGATATTTAGCTCACCCAGCATGGGTATATGTAAAATGACACCCCAAAACACATTGCCCAACTTCTCCTGAGTACGGAGATACCAGATGTGTCACACTTTTTTGCAGCCTAGGTGGGCAAAGGGGCCCACATTCCAAAGAGCACCTTTCGGATTTCACCGGCCATTTTTTAGAGAATTTGATTTCAAACTCCTTACCACACATTTGGGCCCCTAGAATGCCAGGGCAGTATAACTACCCCACAAGTGACCCCATTTTGGAAAGAAGACACCCCCAGGTATTCGCTGATGGGCATAGTGAGTTCATGGAAGTTTTTATTTTTTGTCACAAGTTAGTGGAATATGAGACTTTGTAAAAAAAAAAAAAAAAAAAAAATAATAATATCATTTTCCGCTAACTTGTGACAAAAAATATAAAATTCTAGGAACCCTCCATGCCCCTCACGGAATACCTTGGGGTGTCTTATTTCCAAAATGGGGTCACTTGTGGGGTAGTTATACTGCCCTGGCATTTTCCAGGGGCCGTAATGTGTGGTAAGTAGGTAAATGACCTGTGAAATCCTAAAGGTGCTCTTTGGAATGTGGGCCCCTTTGCCCACCTAGGCTGCAAAAAAGTGTCACACATGTGGTATCGCCGTATTCAGGAGAAGTTGGGCAATGTGTTTTGAGGTGTCTTTTTACATATACTCATGCTGGGTGAGAGAAATATCTCGGCAAAAGACAACTTTTCCCATTTTTTTTATACAAAGTTGGCATTTGACCAAGATATTTATCTCACCCAGCATGGGTATATATAAAATGACACCCCAAAACACATTGCCCAACTTCTCCCGAGTACGGCGATACCACATGTGTGACACTTTTTTGCAGCCTAGCTGCGCAAAGGGGCCCACATTCCTTTTATGAGGGCATTTTTAGACATTTGGATCCCAGACTTCTTCTCACGCTTTAGGGCCCCTAGAATGCCAGGGCAGTATAAATACCCCACATGTGACCCCATTTTGCAAAGAAGACACCCCAAGGTATTCAATGAGGGCATGGCGAGTTCATAGAAATTATTTTTTTTTGGCACAAGTTAGCGGAAATTGATTTTATTTATTTTTTTCTCAGAAAGTCTCCCTTTCCGCTAACTTGGGACAAAAATTTCAATCTTTCATGGACTCAATATGCCCCTCACGGAATACCTGGGGGTGTCTTCTTTCCAAAATGGGGTCACATGTGGGATATTTATACTGCCCTGGCATTCTAGGGGCCCTAAAGCGTGAGAAGAAGTCTGGAATATAAATGTCTAAAATTTTTTACTCATTTGGATTCCGTGAGGGGTATGGTGAGTTCATGTGAGATTTTATTTTTTGACACAAGTTAGTGGAATATGAGACTTTGTAAGAAAAATAAATAAATTTCCGCTAACTTGGGCCAAAAAAATGTCTGGGGGGTGATCAATGACAGGGGGGTGATCAATGACAGGGGGGTGATCAATGACAGGGGGGTGATCAATGACAGGGGGGTGATCAATGACAGGGGGGTGATCAGAGAGTCTATATGGGGTGATCACCCCCCTGTCATTGATCACCCCCCTATAAGGCTCCATTCAGATGTCCGTATGCGTTTTGCGGATCTGATCCATGTATCCGTAAAAATCATACAGACATCTGAATGCAGCCTGACAGGGGGGGGTGATCAGGTAGTCTATATGGGGTGATCACCCCCCCTGGAAGGCTCCAGGGAGACGCCTGTATGTGTTTTGCAGATCCGATCCATCTATCAGTGGATCCGTAAAAATCATGCGGACCTCTGAATGGAGCTTTACAGGGGGGTGATCAATGACAGGGGGGTAATCAATGACAGAGGGGTGATCAGGGAGTCTATATGGGGTGATCACCACAGTCATTGATCACGCCCCTGTAAGGCTCCATTCAGACGTCCGTATGAGTTTTGCGGATCCGATCCATCTATCAGTGGATCCGTAAAAATCATGCGGACCTCTGAATGGAGCTTTACAGGGGGGTGATCAATGACAGGGGGGTAATCAATGACAGGGGGGTAATCAGGGAGTCTATATGGGGTGATCAGGGGCTAATAAGGGGTTAACCACCTCCCGACCGCCTAACGCACGGATGCGTCCTAAAGGTGGTTTATTCATTCCTCCTGGACGCATCCGTGCGTCATCTCGCGAGACGCGAGATTTCGGTCAGAGCCGGCCCGTGCATGCGCATCGCGGGCCGGAAAAAGTTAAAGAACAAGTTCGTCACCAGCCTGCCAGCAACGATCATTGGCTGGCAGGCTGGCGATTTTCAAAAAAAACAATCACAAGTCATATAAACAGATCATATTAGTAAATATGATCTGTTATATGGCTTGTCTGCTCCTCTGCTGGTCCTTTTCGTCGGTTGGATCCAGCAGAGGAGCAGACTGAACTGCGAGTAGCACCAACACTACACTGTAGCCCCAGATCACCCCCCTGCACCCCAATTAACCCTTTGATCACCCCTGTCAATCACTAGTGAAAGGAAAAAAAGTGATCAGTGTAAACTGTCACTTTTTTTTCACTAGTATTGACTTATGTTTTAGGGATAGTTTAGGCCCCTTGGTTAGGTAGTTTAGCGTGAGTTAGCGCCCAGCCCACCGCAGTCACTTATTCGCTGTTTAGCGTATCGCTAATCAGCATTTGTACTTTTATAGTATCTGTAAGTGATCAAAACTGATCACGGTCAGATCTATAATTGTAATAGTGTCACCTTAGCTCGCCCTCCACCCAAAACGCAGTGTTTGCTTGATCAGGCCTGATCGGTCGCCCACACGTGCATTCACCCACGCCAGCCCCGCCGCAGTGACAAAAAATATATATTTTTTGATCACTGCACATTCACTTTACACGCGCTGCGGCGATAAAAAAAAAAAATCAGTTGATATTTTTTATCAACCGCAGCGGCCTCCGGTACTTCGCTAGCCTGCCCTTTGTAAGACAGGCTTGCTTATTTTCTTGGGTAGTATCAGGGAATACCCCTAAATTTAGTAGTCCAAAATGTCAAACAGGGGGTATTCTTCTGAAGAGGCCTACAGGATTCTGACCCAGTCGGATGAGGAGTGGGAACCCTCATCTGACGAATCTAGCGGGTCAGAATATGAACCTGTAGAAAGCAGTGGCTCTCTGACCCAAAGTTCGGACGAGGAGGCTGAGGTCCCTGATAGCACCAGGCGTACCCGGCCCAGTGTCGCTAGACCACAGGTTGCGCAGGATCCGCTTCAAGAGCAGCAGAGTGGGGCTTTCGCTGCCGGATCACGTGGTGAGGCATACACCAGCAGCGCAGCCCTTCCTGGACCTAGTACCAGCACTGCCGTACAACATGGTGAAGTAGCGAGCACCAGAAGGGCAGTTGAAGCTGGTATGGTGGCACGTGCAGTAGTTACCCCGTCGCAGCCACCGCACAGACAGGCCCGTAGAGCCCCTAGAATCCCTGAGGTGCTGGCAAACCCTGATTGGCAGTCACCAACTTCAGCCGCACCATTAGTTCCCCCTTTCACCGCCCAGTCTGGAGTTCGGGTTGAGACGGCTCATATCGGTTCGGCCCTAGGATTTTTTGAGCTGTTCTTGACTGCGGAGCTCTTACACTTAGTTGTGGCAGAAACAAACCGGTATGCCACACAATTTATAACTGCAAACCCGGGAAGCTTTTATGCCCAGCCTTTCCGGTGGAAACCAGTCCAAGTTTCTGAAATTAAAATTTTTCTGGGCCTTCTCCTCAACATGGGTCTAACTAAAAAGCATGAATTGCGGTCATATTGGTCCACGAACCCAATTCATCACATGCCCATGTTCTCTGCTGCCATGTCCAGGACACGATTTGAGACCATCCTGCGTTTTCTGCATTTTAGCGACAACACCACCTCCCGTCCCAGAGGCCAGCCAAGCTTTTGACCGGCTCCACAAAATTCAGCCCCTCATAGACCATTTCAACCAGAAATTTGCAGATTTGTATACCCCCGAGCAAAACATCTGCATAGACGAGTCCCTAATACATTTTACCGGGCGCCTTGGCTTTAAAACAATACATCCCAAGCAAGCGTGCCCGGTATGGGGTCAAATTGTATAAGCTCTGTGAAAGGGCCACAGGCTATACCCACAAATTTCGTGTCTATGAGGGAAAAAAATCAGACCCTGGAGCCGGTCGGTTGCCCTGACTACCTGGGGAGCAGTGGGAAGACAGTCTGGGACTTGGTGTCACCGTTATTCGGCAAGGGGTACCATCTTTATGTGGACAATTTCTACACAAGTGTGGCCCTCTTTAGGCATTTGTTTCTAGAACGGATTTGCGCCTGTGGCACCGTGCGATCTAGTCGCCCGGGCTTCCCCCAACGGCTCGTTACCACCCGTCTTGCAAGGGGGGAGAGGGCTTCCTTGAGTAACGAAGAACTGCTCGCGGTGAAATGGAGAGACAAGCGTGACGTTTACATGCTCTCCTCCATTCACGCAGACACGACAATCCAAATTGAGCGAGCAACCCGTGTCATTGAAAAGCACCTCTCAGTCCACGACTATAATTTGCTCATGGGAGGGGTGGACTTCAATGACCAGATGTTGTCTCCGTATTTAGTTTCCCGCAGAACCAGACGCTGGTATAAGAAGGTGTCTGTATATTTGATTCAATTGTCTCTGTATAATAGTTTTGTTCTCTACAGTAAGGCTGGGAGAACACGATCCTTCCTCAAATTCCAGGAAGAGATCATCGAGAACCTCCTGTATCCAGAAGGTTCCGTGGCCCCATCCACCAGTGTAGTTAGCCGTCTACATGAGCGACATTTCCCCAATGTCGTTGCTAGTACCTCAACCCAACCGTCACCCCGAAAAAGATGTCGTGTCTGTAGCAGGAGTGGAATAAGGCATGACACCCGCTATTTCTGTCCTGACTGTCCTGACCACCCTGCCCTATGCTTAGGAGAGTGTTTCCGGAAGTACCACACACAGGTACACCTAGCATAGGGATCACATCTCACCAGGACAGGCACACAGGGCTATTAGGGCCCATTCACTCACAGCTGCTGCAAACGTCTCCTTTCACATGGGACAAAGTGCATAACTTACTTCGCCACATCTTTTGGCGATTTGCGCTTTGCACATTGACCCATGGGGAAGGAGAGGTTTGTTCTATAAAAAGGTAAAAAAAAAAAACACACCAGTAAGCAAAAAGGTTAATGTTCAGTTCAAAAAGTTAAAGTTTATATGTTCTCTTCCAAAGTTAATAAAATTATTGTGTTGCGGCCTGGTTTTTTCTTTTTTAGCTTCCAGGTGGACCAACCGATCGACTAGCTGCAGCACTGATGTGCATTCTGACAGAAGCATTGCGCTGCTGTCAGATTACACAAAAGTCGGTGTATGCGGCGCTGCAAGACGAGATTTCTCCTCTGCAGTAAAAGATACGTTTGCCGAGGCATATGAGCTGAGGAGGTGGCGGTGTTCCTATGCTTTGGCAAACACTTTGTATATATAAAAAAAAATACTATATAAATCCCGGCAATGATTTATTCATCCACATCGATTGATGTGAATGGAAAAATCTGGTTTGCCAGGGCATACGAGCTAAGTGGGTATGGATGTTGGGCGGAGCTCCTATGTCCTGGCAGACGCCTTTCCCCTCTTTTTTTTGGCAGAGATTTTTTCATCCACATTGATCGATGCGAATGAAGAAATCTGTGCCGTTCATTTTTTTCTTTCAGCCCAGAGGCTGAACGGAAAAAAAAAAAATCTCATTACCCGTATGCTCAATATAAGGAGAATAGCAGAAACTCCTAATGCTGGCCATACATGTAATGATTGCGGAGACCCTCAAATGCCAGGGCAGTACAAACACCCCACAAATAACACCATTTTGGAAAGAAGACACCCCAAGGTATTCGCTGAGGGGCATATTGAGTCCATGAAAGATTTACATTTTTGTCCCAAGTTAGCGGAAAGGGAGACTTTGAGAAAAAAAAATAATCAATTTCCGCTAACTTGTGCCAAAAATATTTTTTTTCTATGAACTCGCCATGCCCCTCATTGAATACCTTGGGGTGTCTTCTTTCCAAAATGGGGTCACATGTGGGGTATTTATACTGCCCTGGCATTTTAGGGGCCCCAAAGCGTGAGAAGAAGTCTAGTATCCAAATGTCTAAAAATGCCCTCCTAAAAGGAATATTGGCACCTTTGCCCACCTAGGCTGCAAAAAAGTGTCACACATGTGGTATCTCCGTATTCAGGAGAAGTTGGGGAATGTGTTTTGGGGTGTCATTTTACATATACCCATGCTGGGTGAGATAAATATCTTGGTCAAATGCCAACTTTGTATAAAAAAAATGGGAAAAGTTGTCTTTTGCCAAGATATTTCTCTCACCCAGCATGGGTATATGTAAAATGACACCCCAAAACACATTCCCCAACTTCTCCTGAATACGGAGATACCACATGTGTGACACTTTTTTGCAGCCTAGGTGGGCAAAGGGGCCCACATTCCAAAGAGCACCTTTCGGATTTCACAGGTCATTTACCTACTTACCACACATTTGGGCCCCTAGAATGCCAGGGCAGTATAACTACCCCACAAGTGACCCCATTTTGGAAAGAAGACACCCCAAGGTATTCGCTGATGGGCATAGTGAGTTCATAGAACTTTTTATTTTTGTCACAAGTTAGTGGAATATGAGACTTTGTAAGAAAAAAAAAAAAAACTGCATTTTCCGCTAACTTGTGACAAAAAATAAAAAGTTCTATGAACTCACTATGCCCATCAGCAAATACCTTAGGGTGTCTACTTTCCGAAATGGGGTCATTTGTGGGGTGTTTGTACTGTCTGGGCATTGTAGAACCTCAGGAAACATGACAGGTGCTCAGAAAGTCAGAGCTGCTTCAAAAAGCGGAAATTCACATTTTTGTACCATAGTTTGTAAACGCTATAACTTTTACCCAAACCATTTTTTTTTTACCCAAACATTTTTTTTTTATCAAAGACATGTAGAACAATAAATTTAGAGCAAAATTTATATATGGATGTCGTTTTTTTTGCAAAATTTTACAACTGAAAGTGAAAAATGTCATTTTTTTGCAAAAAAATCGTTACATTTCGATTAATAACAAAAAAAGTAAAAATGTCAGCAGCAATGAAATACCACCAAATGAAAGCTCTATTAGTGAGAAGAAAAGGAGGTGAAATTCATTTGGGTGGTAAGTTGCATGACCGAGCAATAAACGGCGAAAGTAGTGTAGGTCAGAAGTGTAAAAAGTGGCCTGGTCTTTCAGGGTGTTTAAGCTATAGGGGCTGAGGTGGTTAATAAGTGACGGGGGAGGGGGGGGGGGTGTAGTGTAGTGTAGTGTAGTGTAGTGGTGTTTGGTGCTACTTTACTGAGCTACCTGTGTCCTCTGGTGGTCGATCCAAACAAAAGGGACCACCAGAGGACCAGTTAGCAGGTATATTAGACGCCGTTATCAAAACAGCGTCTAATATACCTGTTAGGGGTTAAAAAAAAAAATCACATCTCCAGCCTGCCAGCGAACGATCGCCGCTGGCAGGCTGGAGATCCACTCGCTTACCTTCCGATCCTGTGTGCGCGCGTTCACAGGAAATCTCGCGTCTCGCGAGATGAAGCATATATGCGTGACTCTGCGCAGGGCTGCCGCCTCCGGAACGCGATCCTGCGTTAGGCGGTCCGGAGGCGGTTAAGGAAGGTCTTAATCTGGAAGTTGCCCTGATAAACTGTTTAACCACTTCCCATCTGGGCCCTTTGCCCCCTTCCTGACCAGGCCAAATTTTGCAAAACTGACATATCTCACTTTATGTGGTAATAACTTTGGAACGCCTTTATTTATCCAAGTCATTCAGAGATTGTTTTCTCGTGACACATTGTACTTCATGATAGTCATAAATTTGAGTCAAAATATTTCACCTTTATTTATGAAAAAATCCCAAATTTACCCAAAAATTTGAGGAAAAAAAAAATAAAAAATCGCAATTTTCTAAATTTCAATTTCTCTGCTTTTAAAACAGAAAGTGATACCTCATAAAATATTTATTATTTAACATTCCCCATATGTCTACTTTATGTTGGCATCATTTTGGAAATGTCATTTTATTTTTTTAGGACGTTAGAAGGCTTAGAAGTTTAGAAGCAATTCTTCAAATTTTT